>NC_037530.1:20954126-20979753 GCF_001531365.2 Cynara cardunculus var. scolymus
ATAAGCACTCAGTCCCTCCTAAAATTTAGCATTATGCACATTTGATCACAATGGTTGATCAAAATATTATTACTTTAAAGCACAATGATCAGATAAAAAATTTGATCAAAAAATTTGGCTTTAAGCACAATTAACGAAAGAATGATGCGACAACAGTTCGATTATTTGGTATATGAGAGAAATGAATGAATATCTGTAAGAATAAGTTTTCAAATTCTGATATTAAAAAAAATTAGTGAATATGTATCAATGTAAAAAATATCAGAAAACAAAATTGAATATAAACGAGTGTATTATCACCAAAAAAGATTTTCATATAAGAGACGTGATAATAACAGTTTGAAGAATAGCTGAAACAGGTATTGGAGTTATGTTCGATGAGAAATTACACAAGTAATAATCTCAGGAAATACCTGTTCACAAAATGTACTCGTTAACAAAAAAATATTTCTGAATTTTTTTTTATTAAACTTTCTAGAGACTCCCCCTAGAAAGTAGATTATAGAAATGATTCAGTTAAGCTCAAAAATTTTTAAAATTTGAAGAAAACATTTTAAGTACGGGTTCTAAAGTGAGTGTTTAGAAACCACACTCGGTAAAGCACGGGTTCTGAACTGAAATGTTCAGAAGCCTTGTTTGGAATAAATTACAACCCCCCCTACAATGGTGTATCACTGAAATGATATTCTGACCAGCACAAAATGAACACACCTGCAAAACCAAATTAAGTAGATTTTGTTACCCAAACAAACTTGGGTCCTATTTTGTTAGTATCTGGTTGAGGTATGTTGTAATTACCAAACCATTTATTTCTATAAGGTATTTTCTTTTCAGCACTATTAACAGGATGATTATATACAAAATATGATTCATGCCAGTTATTATAGTCATACCTGTTCTTACCTTTCCAGTTATTCTGATTGTTGTTATCTCCATGCTACCTTTGAACCTTTTGTTATTGACAAAATTATTGGTTCTGCRTGTTGAGCACATAATCCTTCTCTTGCTAAGATTGATCAGATCATTAGTGGATTTCACAATGCAAGGAAGATTGTTAGTAACAACAGGTGTATGAGATAAAACAGATTCAGACTTGTTAACCCAAATGTTTTTAATATTTGAAGAGTAATTAGGTGATCCAATGACATACCCTTGATAATACTGATTAGAATGAGAATAGTTCTTAGAAACATTAGATTTAGGACTACTTGAATAACTATTCGAATAGGAACAATTATAAAAGCTGGTTTTACATTGTGATTGAGAACCAGTTGGACTTTTAGCACACGAAAAGTCTTTGACTTTTTGTAAAAGCTGGTCTCTTTCAACAGTAACTAAATCATATTTCTTTTTTAGTTTAGTTCTCATGTTCAATTCAGTTTCAAGGTCTGTCTTTAGATCATACAATTTCTTTGAAGTATCCAAAAACTTACTTTCTAATTCCTTCTTTGACTTTTCAAAAAATTTCCGTTCTTTCTCAAAAAAAATTTCTCTCTTCGTCTAAACTTCCCTTCTCATTTTCTGAAGCAATGTCATGCCATTTCTTTTTCTCTGTAAGCTCTTTGGCAATTGCAGTATTTTTCTTGATAGTGTTTTTCTTTTCAAGAATAAACACTCTCTTCTCTTCATCTAATTCTTTCCTTTTCTGAATAATGTTGTCCGACAATTCCAAATTCTTTCTTTGACATTCTTCTTCATACTCTTTCTTCTCTTTATCAACCTTGGATCTTTCCAAGATGATAAGTTGTTCAAAATTTGAAATTTGATTTAAAAGAAATTTAGCATTCAGCTCAAGAGAATTAATCTTATTCTCATTAGATTCACGTTCAGTACAAAATCTTTTCTCTATTTCAGAAAATATTTTCTTCTCAAAATTCAAAAGCTTTCTTAGCTCAATCAGATCATTTTCAGATTTATGAACCTTCTCAGTTAAATCCTTTGTCTCTGTATTAATCCTTGGGGAGTTCCTCTCAGCATTTAGTTCATTTTGAACTTTTTGGAGTTTATTGAAGAAATCTTTATTGGACTTACTCCATGTTTTTATCTCTTTGTCACTTCTATTCTGACATCATCCAGGGATTTTTTAAGTTTATTAATATGATACTTGGATTCATTCTCAACTCTTTCTAATATTTCTTTATGCTCCCGATTCAAAATTTTAATACTTTCCTCATTAGCATTATTCTTAGTATATATATTCATATATTTCTCTTTATAGTTCACAATTCTCTTTTCCAGCTCAGCAATCTTCTCTCTCATCTCCTTTATACTTGAGCATTAAAGATGCGTAAAACTCACTTAAAGTCTTATTTTACAATAGGCCTAGCTACCTATTTATACTAGCGATAAAAAGATAACTATCTAGTAAAACTATCTAGCCAATCTTCTAGGAAAGATAATGTTTCTCTAAAGTATGGATAAACTATAGATCAAGATAAACTTAAAATCCAACTGTCGATTTGTTATCTCCAGCTGTCTTTCATGGAACGTTAATTCAACCTTATCTTCATCGCATGCCTCTGGTTGAACTACTAAAGAAAACTCTGAGTGTTGTTGACCAGAGGGGTGATGAAGATGTTATTTCCATTGCATCTCTGGTCGATTCATCGACTCTCTGGTTGTTCTCCAGACTTAGTCAATTCAGCCATAACGTCTTCATCGGTCTTCTGGTTCTTCATCACTTATTGTTCTTCATTACTTTTATATTTATGAATTATGGGGTCTAACAAAGAAATATGAAATTTTGGTTTAGTGCATGAAAGTATGTGTGCAATGGATGGGCCTTTGAGACCAGAGGGCTCTGGTTCCAAATACTTTGAATCCAAAGGCTCTGGTCTTTAGAACCAGAGGCTCTGGTTGAGAAAAGAGTACTTAGTGAAAAAGTTCACAAAGTATTGGCTTTGGACTAGAGGTCTCTGGTTCCAAAGGGTGATTGAATATGACTTGGTTATATGCATGAATAACTAAGGAAGTTCAAGTTTGAGACCAAAGAGGCTCTGGTCTTATAGAATTGGCATCCAGAGGCTCTGGTTTGCCAGGAAGTACTTGTTGAAAAATACCAAGTATTTGCTTTGGACCAGAGGTCTCTGGTTCCAAAGGCAATAAAATTTTTTAGCCAAAATTTAATCAAGTGTTTCTAAATGGCCAGAGGCTCTGGTCTTTAGAACCAGAGGCTCTGGTTTAGAGTACTTGTTGTTTATGGCCATTATAATATTTATCACTTATAGGCATAACCATGAGATATTGACGATCTTTGGTTTCAAGCTAATGATTGCCTCTAAGTGGTGAGATTCAGCATACCCATCTTGCTGACTAAGAATAAAAATATTTTCTCGTCAAGAGCTTTTGTGAAAATGTCGCAAGTTGAATCTCAGTGGGAACAAAGTACATCTCTATATTACCTTTTTCAACATTGTCTTTCAGAAAGTGGTACCTTACATCGATGTGCTTGGTCTTGGAATGCTGCACCGGATTTGTAGAGATGGCTATTGCACTCTTGGAGTCACAGAGGATTGGTATTTTTCATATTGAAAGCCATAGTCCTTAAGCTGAGTCTTCATCCAGAGAACTTGTGAACAACAACTAGCAGCAGCAACATATTTTGCTTCTGCTGTAGAGGTTGAAACACAATTCTATTTTCTAGATGTCCAACTTACCAGCTTGTCCCCCAAGAGTTGATAGCTTGCAGACGTACTTTTTCTATCAAGCTTGCAACCTGCATGATCTGCATCTATAAAGGCTATTAGATCAAAGCCAGAGTTCTTAGGATACCAGAGACCCAATGAAGGGGTTCCCTTGAGATATCTAAAGATTCTCTTGACCGCTGAGAGATGAGATTCCTTAGGGTTAGCTTGATATCTTACACAAAGACATGTAGCAAACATAATATCTGGTCTACTAGTAGTTAGATACATGAGTGATCCAATCATGCCTCTGTAGGTTGTTACATCCACAGATTTGCCTGATGAATCAACAAACAACTTAGCTCCTGTAGCCATTGATGTTCTCATTGATAATGAATTTGAGAAAGAGTATTTCTTCAAAAGGTTAGTCACATACTTGGACTGATTGATGAAAATCCCTTCTGAAGTTTGTTTTATTTGAATACCAAGGAAGAAATTAAGTTCTCCCATCATACTCATCTCAAATTTGCTTTTCATCAGCTCTGAGAATTTTTCGCAATGTTTTGCATTTGTAGAGCCAAGTATGATGTCGTCCACATATATTTGTACAAGTAGTATGTCACCTTTTTGCTTCTTGAGAAAAAGGGTCGTATCGATTGTACCTTTTTCGAATCCATTGTTGATGAGAAAGGTAGATAAGGTTTCATACCAGGCCCTGGGTGCTTGCTTCAACCCATAGAGGGCTTTGTCCAAAAAGTAGACGTACTCTGGATGTTTTGGATCTTCAAACCCAGGAGGCTGCTGCACATATACTTCTTCTTGAAGTTTGCCATTGAGAAAGGCAGACTTGACATCCATCTGATAGACCTTAAAGCCTTTGTGAGCAACATAGGCTAGGAATATCTTGATGGCTTCAAGTCTTGCGACGGGAACAAATGTTTCATCGTAGTCAATCCCTTCTTCCTAAAAGTATCCCTTGGCAGCAAGTTTGACCTCGTTCCTTATGACTATGCCATCTTCGTCCTTCTTGTTTCTGAAGACCCATTTGGTTCCTATGGTCGTATTCCCTTTGGGTAGAGGCATGAGGGACTACACCTTGTTTCTCTCAAATTGGAGTAGTTCTTCTTGCATCGCGTCTTTCCAGTTTGGGTCTTGTAGGGCTTTAGAAATCTTCTTTGATTCTATCATGCTAAGAAAGTTGGTGAAAAGGCATTCATTGGCTGTTGCAGATCTCGTCTTTACACCAGATGTTGGATCACCAATGATTTGGTGATGTGGGTGGTCTTTTGTCCACTTGGTGCTCGACTGAGGTTATAGAGCAACAGGATGAAATTCTTCATCGATCGATGGAACTGCTTGCTCCCCCTTGAAGAGATCATCTCCAGAGTGAGGCTCTGGTTCTTGTTCTTGATCTGAAGACACAAAAGAAGTAGAAGGTGAAGTAACATGAGTGTCAGTAAGATTTGTACCTTTAGCATGGGAGACTTCATGTTCTTCATCGGTTCTGGAAGTGGATTTTGTAGTAGGTGCATGTCCAGAGATTACTTCTTCTTCAAAGATGTCTTCAAATAATTGAGCTAACTCTGATTCATTGGGTTTGCCAAACGATGAATCAGAGGCTCTCTGTTGATGTCTGAGTCCTGAACTGTTGTGTCCATAAGTCATAGGTGTGGAGTTATCAAAGGACACATTGATGCTTTCTATAACAATCTTTGTCCTTTTGATGTAGACTCTGTAGGCCTTTGCGGTTTGAGAATATCCAAGAAAGTTCCCTTCATCAACTTTCTTGTTGAACTTGCCAAGGTATTCTCTATCATTGAGTAGAAAGCATTTGCACCCAAAGACATGGAAATACTTGACATTTGGTCTTCTTTGATTGATGAGCTCATAGGGTGTCTTCTGGTGCCTCTTGTTGATGATAGATCGATTCTGGGTGAAGCAGGCAGTAGAAATAGCTTCATCCCAGAAGGTGATGGGTAACTCTGATGAAGCAAGCATGGTCTTTGCTACTTCTACGAGGGTTCTGTTCCTTCGCTCCACCACTCCATTCTGTTGTGGAGTTCTGGCTGCTGAAAAGTTTTGTGAAATGCCTTCACTGATGAGGTATTCATCGATTCTGGCATTTTTGAATTCAGTTCCATTGTCACTTCTAACTTTTATGAGTTTTCGTTGTAGAAGGACTTGGAGCCTTTTCAGCACCCCAATGAGTAGGTCAGGAACATCTGATTTCTTCCTTACAAACTCAACCCAGGTGTATCTGGAGTATTCATCACCTAGTACTAATATGTACTTCTTTCTAGAGAGGCTTTGTGTAGATATGGGCCCACAGAGATCAATGTGGATCATGTCCAAGGGCTTGGTGCAGGAGGTTTCTAACTTAGTTTTGTGAGAGACCCGTTTTAGCTTTCCCATCTCGCAGGTTGAACACAGGTGGTCTTTTTCGAAATTGAGGTCCGGTATCCCCTTGACCAGCTTCTGTTTGGCTAGTTTCCTTAGAACATCAAAGTTGAGATGTGAGAATTTTGATGCCATAGCCAATTTTCATCGCTCTTATGGGATACAAGGCAGAGGGTGTCTTGTCCCACAAAGGATTGAATGTCCAGAAGATAGAGATTTCCTTCTCTCTTTGTCCTGATGATGGTTTGGCCGGGATTTGTTTCTATGATGCAGAAACCCTTACGGAATCTGACTTCAAGACCCTTGTCGCAGAACTGGCTTATGCTTATTAAGTTGTGCTTCAAGCCTTCAACATAAGCCACTTTGCTGATGGAGATGTTTCCTTTTACGAGAGTGCCGTATCCCTTGATGGTACCCTTGTTGTTTTCTCCAAAAGTGACAGAGCCTTCAGATTTCTCGATGAAAGAGGACAGCTGACTTTTGTCACCAGTCATGTGCCTAGAGCAACCTGAATCCATATACCATGTTGCACATGTTGGTCCAGCAAGACAAATTAAGGGGTTTTAGGTATCCATTTCATAATGGGTCCACGTTTGTTAGTGGGAGATACCTCTTTCTTTTCATCACCCTTAGCCTTTGCAGGCTTGGGTTTGTTTGCATTTCCCTTGCCCTTAGACTTGGGCTTTTTCACGTTTTCATTGAATTTAACTTTATAGCAATAAACGTGTTTGGAGAATATGCAGCGATGTGTCAACATGTGGTTCCTCAGGTTTTGTAAAAGATCTAAACATTGACAATTATGATTCTTTAGATATGAATGCCTAACATTCTTTTTATTCGATAAAATTGAAGAAGTAAATGCAGGGGATGAAAATCTTGTCCTAGCATCGGTTGTTTTTACAAACTTCCTATGTAGTTCAGATTTTTTATTAGTGGAGGTCTTGGTGTTTACTTCTTTACTCCTGAGGAAGGACTGCTTTTCTTCAACTGAATGAGAGGAAAAGTGGTGGTTAGATTTCTCAAAGGCATGTCACTTCTGTTTTTGCTCACGAGTAAACTTAATGAACTTAGTACATGTACTCTGGCCTTGTAAGTTATCGTTAGCAGATTTGATATTTCTCAGCTTTCCCTTTCCTTTGTCTGAAGATTTCATCGATGGTGGAACATCAAATTTCATTAAGGGTTTGAAGTTTTGAGGCTTCTTTCCTCAATGATCTTTGGTGATTCACAAACTATCTCTTCTTCAGATTCAGAATCAAGAAAGTCTCACGTTGATTTCTCGAAATCAAAATTATCATGGATGTTTGAGGGTGGTGTGGGTTCAGAGGTTGATGCTTCAGACTGATCTGTTGGGGGTTCCATCGTTTCTGACTTAGAAGAACTTTCAATGTTACTTGGATGGTTCATTGATTCATCAGCGGACGGTTCCTTACTAAGATTCTCCTTTTCATCAATAATACTTGCTGATGAAGTGGGATTGATAACCAGAGACTCTGATTTAACCATAGGGTTTGCATCGGTCTCTGATTTGGAGTCATCGTTTCTTTCATCCGAATTCTTACTTGTACTACTCTCGTACACCACGTTTTCAAAATTCTGTCTTAAAACGACAATTTTTCCATCGACTTTAACTCTTTTAAAATTTGCTTTCGGTTTTGGGAAAAAGTTGGGTTTCTGAATGCATCCAAGTTTGATAGTGGATTCAAGGGTGGATTTGTTTGACTCGATGAAGGAGTCCAATTCATTGAATCCAATCCCTTGATTGTCCGTTTGATCGTTTAACTTTTCGTATACATTTTGGGCATCCCTGTTTTTCTTCATCAGAAGTTCATTGGTTTGAAGCTTCTGGTGAAGAACATCCCTTTCCTTTTGAAAGAAATCTTTGAGAGCTACTGAATTAAGTCTCTCTGTCTCGGATTCTTTTAACGCCTTAATTTTCTTTTCTAAGTCTTTGGTTATTTGCTTGTTTAATTCTAGAAATTTTTCTTCCTCTATTTTTTTGAGAGTGGCGATGCGAGTCTTTTCCTTAGCGAGTTCGACTTTATCTTCAGTTAGAAGATCAGTCTCTCTTTTTGTAGAAACTGACTTTTTTTTTCCGCTTTAATTCCTTCAGATTTTTCAAAATTTAATTTTTCTTTTAGTTTCAATAAGTCATCTGAAAGTTTTATTATCTTTAACTCTAGCTCAGATGGAGAAGAGTTGGTTTCATCGAAAGTAGACTCACATACCTGATCATCAGAGTCACAGGCGGATTCTGCATTGGACGTGGCCATCAGACAGATGAGTGCTTTATCTTCTTCATCGGATGAAGAATCAGACACCCAATTTTCTTTCTCAGCCATCAGGCTTCGCTCTCTTGGATTGTATTTATATTTATTTGTGTACTAATCAGCATCCTTTACCAGTTGTCCTCTGCATTCTTTGGAAAAATGACCGATTTTTCCGCACCTAAAGCAGCGGAGATCATTTTTCCTTCCGTATCTGTCTTCTTTCTTCTCCTCTCTTCTATCTTTTTTTCTGTCTTCTCTCTCTTCTCTTCCATCTCTTCTGTCTTCCCTCTGATAGAATTTCGATGGCTTCCTTTCATAGGATGGCTGGTACTTCTCCCTTTTGAAGTCTCTTCGTTCATAGGGTCTCTTGATGAACTTTTTCTAGAATTGTTTTGTAATCAAGGCCAGAGATTTGGAAAAGGCTTTGATATCATCATCTGATTCAGATGTTTCGTCCTCAGATTCTGATTCTACCACTAGTGCTTTCTTTCCTTTCTTCTTGTGGTCTCTGGTGGAGGTCCTTGAAACATCCTTCTCTTCAGCAGCAAGAGCCAGGGGTCCACCGATGGACATTTTCTTCTTCATGATATCATTCTCTTGTGCAGCAAGCGTTCCGTATACATCATGAAGTGACCAGCCGTCTATGTCTTGATTTGCTTGAAGGACATTGGCAGCTGTGTCCATTCATCGCCGAGACTTTTAAGGAACAAAATATTATTTTCTTCCTTCGTCCTGGAGATATCGTTTCGTCTACATTGATTAATCAATGTGTTGAAACGATCGTATGTCTTCTGAATTGGTTCATCAGGAATTGCCTTGAAGTTGGTATATTCATTGAGACATTGGGCTCTACGATTCTTCTTCGTTTTTGCTCCTCCTTCCAATTGGCTTGCCAGCTCATTCCATAGTTCCTTTGTTGTGGAACTTGCATCAAGGGATTGGAAGATTTCATTGGGAATGACCATGATAATTAGTCTTTTGGCCTTCTTGTATGTCTCCACGCGCTCTATATCTTCTTCATCCCAATTCTTCTCATCCTTGGGCATGTAATAGGCAGGAATTTCTGCTGTGGTATTTGTTACTGGGACTCTTGGAACAAGAGTCTGTGGAACGTAGGGACCCTCCATGACAGATCGCAGAAGATTTTTGTCCATCCTTTCCAAAAAGTTTACCATCTGTATCCTCCGTTGTGGATACTCTTCTCTTTGAAGAGTTGAAGGTTTGGTGAAGAACCAACACTGTAAGCGGAATTCCAGTTGGCTATTTAAGATTTAGAAGAGAAAACTTTATGTTTTAGAGAAGATGTTTTATGAAATTTTATGAATGAAAAAAGCGAATTGAGAGATTTTTAATAACCGTTTTGATTGGAAAGCAATCAATTGGCTCTGATAACAATTGTTGATCTCTGATCTCTTAATAACACTATTAATTAAGTTAAGAATAACCAAATTATAGTGTTTAAATGAATAAAATGATGAACACTCAAGAACAATTGATAAACGTTCAAAGAATATACTTGAGTGTCAAAGGTTTCACTTTATTTCGATAATGTAAAAAACGTAAAGAGTCTTAGATTACAATAGGCCTAACCACCTATTTATACTAGTAATCTAACTAAGAAGATGACTATCTAGTGAGACTATTTAGCTAATCTTCTACGAACAGATAAGGCTTATCTAAACATGGATAACCATCAATATGAGATAAACTTTGTAGAATTCAACTGTTGATTAGTCATCTCCAGCTGTCTTCCATGGGTCATTAGTTCAATCTTATCTTCATATCTTCATCGCTTGCCTCTGGTTGAACTCGAGAGGAAAACTCCAAGTGTTACTACCCAGAGGGGTTATGAAGATGCACTTTCCATCGCATCTCTGGTCAGTTGATCGATCATCTGGTTGTTCTTTAGACTTAGCTATTTTGCCTTGAAGTTTTCCATTGGCCTTCTAGTTCTTCATCACTTGTTTGTCTTCATTACTTCCATGCATAAGATAATTGGGATGAAGATGACCTGGAGCCCCTAGAGACAGACAAAAAGGCCAAAAGATTATTATCATGGCCATTCCCAATGAAATCTTTCAATCCCTCGACGCATGCCACAACAAAGGAACTATGGGACGAGCTGGTAATTCAACTAGAAGGAGGCGCAAAACAAAGAAAAATCGTAGAGCTCAATGTCTCAACGAGTATACTAACTTCAAGGCTCTTCCTAATGAACCGATCCAGAAGACGTACGACCGTTTCAACACATTGATCAATCAATGTCGTCGAAACGACATCTTCAGGATGAAGGAAGAAAATAATGTCGTCGAAACCTTGTCCTTGTTGCAGAAGAAAAGGATGTTTCAAGGACCTCCACCAGAGACCACAGGAGAAAAGGCAAGAAGGCAATGGTAGAAGAATAAGAATCGGAAGACGAAACATCAGATTCCAATGATGATTTTCAAGCCTTTGCCAAGTCTCTGGCCATGATAACAAAACAGTTCCAGAGGAAGTTCATCAAAAAGCCATTTGAGCGAAGAAGGGAGAAGTTCCAACCCTCCTATGAAAAGAAACCGATGAAGTTCCATCAGAGGGAAGAAAAAAGAGAGGGAAAAGAAGACAGAGAAGAGAGAAGAGAAGAGAGAAAAGAGAAGAGAAGACAGAGACGGAAGGAAAAATGACCTTCGCTGCTCCAGATGTAGAAAAATCTGTCATTTCTCAAAAGAATGCGGAGGACGTCTGGTGAAAGATGATGACTATTACAAGAACAAGTCTAAATATAATCCTAAAGAGCGAAGCCTGATGGCTAAAAAAAAAAATTTGGGTGTCTGATTCTTCGTCTGATGAAGAAGACAAGGCACTCATTTGTCTCATGGCCACGTCCAATGCAAAATCCACCTTTGATTCAAATGAACAGGTATGTGAGTCTTCTATCGATGAAACCAACTCTGCTCCATCAGAGCTAGAGTTAAGGGTGATGAAACTTTCAGAGGATTTCTTAAAGCTTAAGGAAAACTTACATTTTGAAAAATCTGAAAGAATCAAAGCGGAAAAAGAAGTCAATTTCTACAAAAGAGAGACTAGAAAAGACTCGCATAGCATCACTTAAAAAATTAGAGGAAGAAAAGCTTCTGGATTTGAACAAGAAAATAACTAAGGACTTAGAAAAGAAGGCAAAGGCCTTAAAAGAATATGAGGCAGAGAGGCTTAACTTAGTTGCTCTCAAAGATTTCTTTCAAACGGAAAGGGAGATTCTTCATCAAAAGCTTCAACCCAATGAACTACTGATGAAGAAATATAAGGATGCTCAAAACATTTATGAAAAACTTAACGGACAAAAGGACACTCAAGGGATTGGATTCAATGAATTGGACTCATTCATCGAAACAAAGAAATCCACCCTTTAATCCACTTTCAAACTTGGATGCATTCAAAAACCCGACTTTCTCCCAAAACCCAAAGCAAATTTCAAAAGGGTTAAAGTCGATGGAAAAAATGTCCTCTTAAGACAGGATTTTGAAAATGTGGTGTACGAGAACAACACAAGTAAGAATTCTGATGAAAGGAATGATGCCTCCACACCAGAGACCGATGGAAACTCTATGGTTAAATCAGAGTCTCTTGTTATCAATCCCACTTCATCAACAAGTGTTGTTGATGAAAAATAGAATCTTTGGAAGGAACTGTCATCTGATGAATCGATGAACCATCAAAGTAATATTGGAAGTTCATCTATGTCAGAAGCGATGGAACCCCCAACAGATCACTCTGAACCATCAACCTCTGAACTCATTCCTCCCACAAACATCCATGAGCATTTTAATTTCGAGAAATCCGCAAGAGACTTTCTGGACTCCAAATCTGTAGAAGAAATAATCTGCGAATCACCAGGGGTCAATGAGGATAAGAAGCCACAAAATTTCAAGGCCTCAATGAAATATGATGTTCCAGAATCTATGAAAACTTCAAACTAAGGAAAAGGAAAGTTGAGTAACACCAAGTCTGCTAACGATAACTCACAAGGCCCAAGTACTTCATCTAAGTTCATTAAGTTTACTCTCGCACAGAAACAGAAGTGGTCTGCCTCTAAACATTCTAACCAACACTTTTCTTCTCCTTCAGCTGAAGAAAAGAAGACCTTCCTCAGGAAAGAAGTAAAGACCAAGCCTATCACAAATAAAAAATCTAAACTAGATAGGAAGTTTGTAAAAACAACCGATGCTAGGACAGGGATTTCATCCCCTGCTTTTACTTCTTATTTTTCATCGAATAAAAAGAAAGTTAGACATTTAATTCCTAAATATCCTAATGGCCAATGTTTAGCTCTTTCCTAAAACCTGAGGAACCACATGTTGACTCATCGCTGCATATTTTCCAAACACGTCTATCGCTATAATGATCAAACCAATGAAAACGTGAAAAAGCCCAAGTCTAAGGGCAAGGGAAATGCAAACAAAGCCAAGCCTACAAAGGCTAGGGTAATGGAAATCAGCCCACTCCCAAGAGGGCTGATGAAAAGAGAAAGGTCGTATCTCCGACTAACCAACATGGACCCATTATGAAATGGGTACCTAAAAACCCTTAAGTTGTCTTGCAGGACCATCATGTGCAACCATAGTATATGGATTCATGTTGCTCCAGGCACATGACTAGTGATAAAAGTCAGCTGTCCTCCTTCATTGACAAATTTGGAGGCTCTATTACTTTTGGAGACAACAATAAGGGTACCATCAAGGGATACGACACACTCATTAAAGGAAACATCTCCATCAGCAAAGTGGCTTATGTTGAAGGTCTGAAGCATAACTTACTAAGCATAAGCCAGTTCTGCGACAAGGGTCTTGAAGTCAGATTTCGCATGTGTTTCTGTATCATCGAAACACTGCCCGACCAAACCATCATCAAGGCAAAGGGAGAAGGGAATCTCTATCTAATGGACTTTCAATCCTCTGTGGGACAAGACACCCTCTGCCTTGTATCCCATAAGAGCGATGAAAATTGGCTATGGCACTAGAAGTTCTCACATATGAAGTTTGACGTTCTAAGAAAGCTATCCAAATAGAAGCTGGTCAAGGGGATTACGGATCTTAATTTCGAAAAAGACCATCTATGCTCAGCCTGTGAGATGGGAATGTTGAAACGGGCCTCTCATAAAACAAAGTCAGAAACCTCCTGCACCAAGCCCTTGGACATGATCCACATAGATCTCTGTGGGCCCATCTCTATAGAAAACCTCTTTGGAAAGAAGTACATCTTGGTACTAGTTGATGAATACTCCAGATACACTTGCATTGAATTCGTAAAGAAGAAATCAGACGTTCCTGAACTCCTCATTAGGGTGATGAAAAGGCTCCAAGTCCTTCTACAGCGCAAACTCATCAAAGTTAGAAGTGAGAATGGAACTAAATTCAGAAATGCCAGAATCGATGAATATCTCTTCAGTAATGGCATTTCCCAAAACTTTTCGGATGCAAGAACCCCTCAACAAAATGGATTAGTGGAGCGAAGGAACAAAACCTCAGTGGAAGCTGCAAGAATCATGCTTGCTTCATCGGAGTTACCCATCACCTTCTGGGCTGAAGCCATCTCCACTGCCTGCTTCACCCAGAACTGATGAATCATCAAATGGAGGCACCAGAAGACTCCCTATGAACTCATCAATCAAAGAAGACCTAATGTCAAATATTTCCACGTCTTTGGGTGCAAATGCTTTGTACTCAATGATAGGGAATATCTTGGCAAGTTCGACAAGAAAGCTGATGAAGGGATCTTTCTGGGTTACTCTCAAACCACTAAGGCCTACATAGTATTCATCAAAAGGACAAAGATCATTATCGAAAGCATCAAGGTGTCGTTTGATGATTCTTCACAAATGACTTCTGGACACAGCAGTTTAAGACTCGGGCATCAACAGAGGGCCTCTGATTCATCACTTGCCAAACCAAATGAATCAAAGTTAGCACATTTATTTGAAGACATCTTCGAAGAAGAAGTAGTCTCTAGACAAACACCTATTGAAAAACTCTCTTCCAAAGTCGATCAAGAACATGAAGTCACCAATACTGAAGGTACAACTCTTTCTGAAACTCATGTTACTTCACCTTCTACTTCTTTGTCTTCAGAACCAAAACCAGAGCATCACTCTAGAGATGATCTCTTCGAGGGGGAGCAAGCAGTTCCATCGGTCGATGAAAAACTGCATCATGTTACTCCAGAACCCCAATGTTGCACCAAGTAGACAAAAGACCATCCACAACACCAAATCATTGGTGATCCATCATCTGGTGTCAAGACGAGATCCACTACAGCTAATGAATGCCTCTTCGCCAACTTTATGAGCTTGATCGAACCGAAGAGGATTTCTAAAGCCCTACAAGACCCAAACTGGATAGATGCAATGCAAGAAGAACTACTCTAATTTGAGAAAAACAAAGTGTGGTCCCTCATGCCTCTACCCAAAGGGAAGACGACCATAGGAACCAAATGGGTCTTCAGAAACAAGAAGGACGAAGATGGCATAGTAGTAAAGAACAAGGACATGCATGTTGCCAAGGGCTACTGCCAGGATGCCAAGGGCTACTGCCAGGAAGAAGGGATTGACTACGATGAAACATTTTCTCCCATCACAAGACTTGAAGCCATCAGGATATTCCTAGCCTATGCAGCATACAAAGGCTTCAAGGTCTATCAGATGGATGTCAAGTCTACCTTCCTCAACGGTAAGCTTCAAGAAGAAGTATACGTGCAGCATCCCCCTGGGTTTGAAGATCCAAATCATCCAGAGTATGTTTACTTTCTGGACAAAGCTCTCTATGGGCAGAAACAAGCACCCAGGGCCTCGTATGATACTCTCTCTACCTTCCTAATTGACAATGGATTTGAAAAAGGTACAATAGATACAACCCTCTTTCTGAAGAAGCATAAAGGTAACATACTAATTATGCAAATATATGTGGATGATATCATATTTGGTCCTACCAATGCTAAATTTTGCGAAAAATTCTCAGAGCTGATGAAAAGCAAATTTGAGATGAGTATGATGGGAGAACTTAGTTTCTTCCTTGGTCTTCAAATAAAACAAACTCCAGAAGGGACTTTCATAAATCAGTCCAAGTATGTGACTGACCTTCTGAAGAAATACTCTCTCTCAAATTCATTATCAATGAGAACATCAATGGCCACAGGAGCTAAGTTCTTTGCTGATTCATCAGGCAAATATGTGGATTTAACAATCTACAGAGGCATGATTGGATCACTTATGTATCTAACTGCTATTAGACCAGATATTATGTTTGCTACATGTCTTTGTGCAAGATATCAAGCTAACCCTAAGGAATCTCATCTCTCWGCGGTCAAGAGAATCTTTAGATATCTCAAGGGAACCCCTTCATTGGGTCTCTGGTATCCTAAGAACTCTGGCATTTATCTAATAGCCTTTACAGATGCAGATCATGCAGGTTCCAAGCTTGATAGAAAGAGTATGTCTGCAAGCTATCAACTCTTGGGGGACAAGCTGGTAAGTTGGACATCTAGAAAACAGAATTGTGTTTCAACCTCTACAGTAGAAGCAGAATATGTTGCTGCTGCTAGTTGTTGTTCACAAGTTCTCTGGATGATGACTCAGCTTAAGGACTATGGCTTTGAATATGAAAAGATTCCCATCCTCTGTGACTCCAAGAGTGCCATAGCCATATCTGCAAATCCTGTGTAGCATTCCAAGACCAAACACTTCGATGTAGGGTACCACTTTCTGAAAGACAGTATCGAAAAAGGTACAATAGAGATGTACTTTGTTCCTACAGAGATTAAACTTGCTGACACTTTCACAAAAGCTCTTGATGAGAAAAGATTTTTATTTCTTGTCAGCAAGATGGGTATGCTGAATCTCACCACTTTGGAGCAATCTATCGTTTATAACAAGAGATCCTCAATATCTCTTGGTTATGCCTACAAGTGATACATTATAATGGACATAATCCCCAAGTACTCTAAACCAGAGCCTCTGGCCAATTAGAAATACTTGTTTAATTTCTGGCCAAAAGTTTTCATCGCCTTAGGAACCAGAGCCCCTCTGGTCCAAAGCAAATACTTAGTAATTCTTACTAAGTATTCCCTTCCCAAACAGAGCCTATGGTTGTATAGATCAGAGCCTCTGGATTCCAATCCTTTGAGACCAGAGCCCCTCTGGTCCCAAGCTTGGTCTCGCCTTCATACATTCATACATTACTTAGTCATATTTCATCCATCTTGCAACCAAAGCCTCTAGTTCCAAACACTAGAGCCTCTGGTTTCCATGTCGTTTGTGACCAGAGTCCCTCTGGTCCAAAGGGGACTTCATAAGCAACTTATCATTACATTCATTCATCATTTTTGCATCACTTTCTCAACCAGAGCCTCTGGTTCTAAAGACCAGAGCTTTTGGATTAGACGTCTTTGGAACCAGAGCCATCTGATCCCAAAGGCCTATCTTTTTCATATCCATTTACATCATCTTAGCCATAATTTCATATATTTTACCTCATCTTTCACAACCAGAGCCTCTGGTTGTATAGACCAAAACTTCTGGTCATCCCATTCACCCTCCTTATTGATTCTAGTGGGAGTTTTTTAACTCATTAAACGAACTATGCATCATTTGAGGGGGAGTTTTGCATTCATCATCAAGCATCCATATTGCACAAATTATGCATTTTCCAAACAAGAGCCTCTGGCTTGTCTGTCTAGAGCCTCTGGATCACAAAAATGCTATATCAATGATGAATCATCCCTTTAAGTCAACTTGAGCTCCTGTGGTCCTACTTTAAGGGAATGTTTTTCAATCCAAGGGTTTCAAATGCTTAAACAGAGCATCTAGTTTGTCTATCCAGAGTCCACTTTCATAAAACCCAACATTCCAATCGATGAATTAATTCATCATTCCTAACCAGAGCCCTCTGGTTCCCCTCCAAATGTCATGACCAACAAGAGCACCTCTGGTTCAATGACAAATATATTTTTCTCAAGAACCCATCTTTAATTGAAAACCTTTTTAAGATTATACAAAATTGCAACTTTTGTGACTAAAAATTATACAACATGGGTTTTTAGAAGACTAAAACTTCGTAATTAATATTTATCTTCCGATTAGATGGAATTTTAAATTTAAATATTTTTTTTGGGATTATATTCTTAAGGGTTATCCTTTGGGATAATAATTATTTTTTAATTATCCCTAATCACCCAAACGTCACCCTTCCCATGCGTCTGACACAACAAACGGCATGTTCCCTAGACACCCCTCCATATTACCCTTCCACCCACCCCAATCAGACTCGTGTCCACCTGCATTTATGACACGGTGCAGATTTACGGCCCACGATCCCCATCTCGATCACCTTTTTACACAAGCGTCCTTTTCAACCATCATTATCATTTAAATAATATTTCCCAAACCCTCACCCTTTCCACTTCCCCACCTATAAATACCCGTCTTCCCCAACGAGTTCTTCTTTACGCAAACAAAACCTTCACAAAAACCTAAGACGAACCTACAAACGAACCTGCAACTCCTTCTCATTTCCAACAATGGCTTCCTCCCCATCTAATGAATCTCAAAACAACGATAGTCACGTGCAATCGACAGGCGCCGACAGCCGTTCTATCGTTTTCTTGCCAATCAAACCCAACAATCACGGAATCAACCTTCGAACAAACCTTTTTGAAGACAGGTTCGCCATCATGATCGGGTTCTTTTAGAACTGTATTCTCCAACCAGTACTCACCTTTTCTGACAACGGGGTGCCATTGAAGTACGTGCAACAGTATTGGCAAACCTGTGGGTTCTTCCCGGAGAACCGTGGGATCATGGGGGACATTGATGTCCCAAATGATATGGTCTATTCGGTGAAGATTTCCCGTGTAAAGATTCAAAGGTCCTGTTTATCCCAACTAGACAGGAGTTCAATATCGAACACTACGCTGAGCCACCCATCAGTTCAGACATCCTCCGTTTCATCAAGATGTTGGGTTACGACCGTGACATTCGCAACGCATCGGACTTCAAAAGGCAATTCCTGCCTCCAATATGGAACATGTTCTTTTCGATCCTCAACCGAGCTCTCACTTGCAAGCTCGGAAGCATGGATCAAGGGAACATCAACATCATGACCATCATGTATGGTCTCTTCTTCAACCTACCGTTGGATTACGCACTCCTCATCTACAATGAAATCCATGCAGCGGTCTTTAAGAAGTATAAACTCATGGCGGCAGGAAAGCCCCTATCCTCTTCATAAGGGATGTGATGAAGAGGCACGACTTGCCGAGGTAAGAACCGTTCACACCCCAGTATCTCATGAACGACCATCAATCAACCATCTCTAAGGGCTGATTACACAACAGAAAGGCCCATCTCTAGGGCAATGCTCAACGTCATTCTAAAGACGTCTGAGATACGTAAGAAATATGAACGCTATCTGCTGTCCCAAGAACCGAGGGAAGCTACCCCAGAGCAAATAGAGCCTTCCCCTGATGCAAGCGAGGGAGCGCAGAAGTCGTCTTTATCGGATGATGAAGATGATGATAATGACACTCCTCACCCATCCCCGGCCCAATAAACACAACTCTCCCATCCTCCTCCCAAAGGGCAACCACATCTGCTACCCCTGGCGATCAAGGCCAAAAGGGTATTGAACAAGGACGGCCCAGTCGGATCCCGACCCAAGCCACACATCTAGAGGCCACTCTTCAGGCCTCTGGAGATATGTTTAGCTGAGGCGCCATATCATCCATCACCTCTCTCCCGAAAGGGGGTGATGAAGAAATAAGAGCTACTTTGCCTCATACCTCGCCACAACCCACCACATAACTAGAAGCATGTGTTTCTTCTGACTTTGAAGCACCCATAGATCGTTCAGAGCAATCTTCCATTCCTGCACCACCCTCATCGATACTTGATCAAGCGAAAGGGTCACACATCTGCTTCTCTTACTCAACCTCTAAATATGAGGAAGAAGAAGATGTCGAAACAACAAGAAATAGCTCCTCACTAGAGGGCTATCAAGGATATGATGGAAGTCCTTCATTGCCCACCTTTACACAAGACAATGAAGGCGCCTCTGGAACTGAGGCACAACCTGCAACATCCGTTGCTACAAGGGTTACCCCTTGGCTGATCTAGTCACAAAGGTGGAGTTCCAAGCCTTTGTCGACTCGACTCAGTGGTCCATGGATGACCTTAAACTCACCTTAGCAAGGATTGTCGAATCCACCCCATCCTTCGATCTTACACCCATTCGACAATCCCTTGCCACCCTTGAAACCCATACAAAAGATAAAACAACCCACCTCCAAATGCTTCAACAAACCATCCAATAACAACACAACGATGCATCCACCCTCTCCACCATTCGAAACCAAACAATCATGAACACCCTTACCACCATCACGGCCCAGGAAACTGCGGCCGATGGCCATAGCCTCCATCACCACCCAACTCAATACCATAAACACTACCCTTACCACACTCCCAGCCACCATACTTGCCCAAATCCCTCAACCAACCCCTCCATCATTTGATGAAGCCATTGCATCCATCACTACCCAAATAAACACCATCAACATTACCCTTACCTCACTTCCAGCCACCATCCTTTCTCAAATACCTCAACCAACCCCTCCTCCTCCCCCTCTACAGCTCCATCATTCGATGAAGCCTTCACTTCTTTTGCTACAGAGGTGTGGAATATGATTACCTCCATCACCATCCCCCCACCCACATCTACCTCAACCTCCATCCCTCCTTCAACCTCAACGCCCCTAACCACCCCAGAAGACTATGCCACCAGAGCCGACATGAGGGCTCTTTCAATGGCACTTATCTCCTCATTCAACGAGATAAGTGCAAAGTTCGCATACAGGGCCACAGAACCGGCCAGGGCTCTATCGAGGAGTCTTGATATTCAACAACTTCGAACAAACTCCCTCCTTCTATCGATGGACGAGAATCGCAGAAGGAAGGCCCTGAGGAAGTACCTTGCTTCCTCAGCCTTAACTCAACCAGAACTCAGATTGGTGTTCAAGAACGGGTTTGGTGTGAAGAAATTTTTTAGACTTACTGAAGCCTTCAAGTATTCAACTTCAACACTTGAATGGTTTCAGAAGRTCATCAGAGAAAGATTGGGCAGACCTCACGTGCCGATGAGAGAGGGACAACAACTCATTAATGACATCTTCACAGTAACTCGATTCAGAGCACTGTTGATGCGCTTCTGGAAAATATCTCAAGGAGATCATGAATGAAGTATTTTGTTTTGTATTGTAATATCTTTTTGTTCCGTCACGTGTAAGAATTCATCCATCATAGTCCAATTATTTTTTTTGGCAAAGGATGTTTTTCTTTTAGATTAGCCTCTGTCTTTCACTTATGCTTTAAATGTTCATAGATTAGCTTATGTTAAATTTTTCATTACTTAGGGGGAGATTGTTAGACCCCATAACTCACATTTGTAAAAGTAATGATGAACAACAAGTGATGAAGGACTTGAAGGCCGATGGAAGACTTCAAGACAAAACAACTAAGTGTTCAATACAACCAAAAGGTCGATGAAGCGACCAGAGATGCGATGAATCGAGCATCTTCATAACCCCTCTGGTTACCAACACTTGGAGTTTTCTATAACAGTTCAACCAGAGGCATACGATGAAGAAAATATGAAGATATGAAGATAAGGTTGAACAACGCCCCATAGAAGACAGCTGGAGATGATGAATTGACTGCTGGATTCTACAATGTTTTATCTTGTATGATTTACTTTACTTGTCTAGATAAGCTTTATCGTTCCTAGAAGATTTGCTAGATATTCTTTCTAGATAGTTATCTTCTTGTTTAGCTTTCTAGTATAAATAGGTGTTAGGCCTATTGTAATCGTTTAAGTTTTTCACGATCATTTTGAATAAAGTGAATCTTATGGCACTCAAGTATATTCTTTAAATATTCATATTTGTGTCCTTGAGTGTTCGTCATTTTATTCATTCACACGACATAATTAGGTTATTCTTAACGTAATTATTAGTGTTATTGAGAGATCTGGGATCAACAATTTTGTTCATTATTCTGGGTGAATTGGTTTCTTGATTATCTTAACCACTGTTTTGGTGAATACCAGACGGTTTAATAGTTCTCGATTGGCGATAATCGGGCGAGTATTTAGGGATATGATCACCAGGTGAATATTTCACTAATTAGAAATCAACGAATCATATATATTATTCCTGATTTACCCCTGCACATCCTCTCAATTAATTAAAATGGAAATAGGATGACCATTTACTGACAATATCACCACACTTTTATTGATGGTCGTTCATGAAAATATTAAGCGGTGAAAATTGGTTTGTAAAGTTTGTTAGAATTGTATAGTTTGTAATTGAAATCATGTCAAAAAAAATTTAAAGTAGAAGTTCTCGATGATCTCATAAATTTTAGAGTTTTCAAATCATTAAAATTATATATACATATATATACTAGTTATGTACCCGCACAATGCAGCGGGAGCCGTGAATTTTAGTGATTTTGAAGCTTCAGTGGTTTTGGTAGAGGAGATTTTGATGAAATATAACTTACATTTGGTCTTTATGTATTAGTACGATTTGAATAATAAGGGTTATGATTTCAATTACAATCTATCGATGGAAAAAATTGTGTGCCAGTTTAAAATCTAATATATTAAACCAATCCAACCTAATATAAATATCTATTGAAGTATAAAAAATTGAGTTTGAATTTTGCATCGTGGATTAGGAATATGGTTAAAATGTTTTGATGATTGTTCAAATATTATTGGATGGTTGGATGAAAGCAAACCAATTTAATCATATGATATTGGTCGACTGTGCAATTTTAGTTGAATAAACAATTGATATACAATAAACAATTGAATTAGATCAACTCCATTTAAGGGGCCATTTATTAAACGTTTACCTGGTAAATGCTTACTGCCTACTGAATAAACATGACAAGTACTGAGAATTTAAGTCTACAAAAGTGACGATAAAGACAGAGAGTCTTACTCGATAACTCAACCTATTACACTTCTTTCATAACTCAATTTGGTATACCATACACTACTTAGGTAAATAACTCCACAAATGTTTTTTTATGCTTAATATTTTAAAAAATAACATAACACCTAAAAGTTTAAAGCCAAATCGTTCAACACCAACAAGCAGTCAACAATCATCGAGCTTTCAAGAAGTTGTATCGGTTTAAACTTGAAATTTCTAAGAATTAGTATACATAGCGTTTAAAATGGGAACTTCCACATTAACAAACCTTTGGTTCTCACAACAGATGCCACCTACATATTTTAGGTGTATGACCAAACTTATTTTTTATAAAATACGAATGTATTTTAAATCTGATATTTTTAATTTCTAGACATTATAAACAGAGATTTAAGAGCTAAACCTATTAAAGTTATCCATTTGACCTTGGATGCTTAAACTTCAACATCATCAATATTGACCTCACTTAAAACTGATATGAGTATACACATGAAGAACACATACAATTTCTCCAAAGCCGAATTGAGTGCATACCTGTTACATACATTTAAAAAGATGCAAAAATTCAGTATCAAATTGAGAAAACAATAAGATGCGAAAAAGGTTATTTTAATTAAACAACTAAAGCTACATTCTTATTAATCCTTACCCCAGTTTTCTCTCACTTATCACACATTTCCATTGAAAATCTTCTTTGATTGGAGGAAAAAAATTACCATTTAATAAAATAATATACCTACCCACACAAGCAAGAAGCAAAATTATCTCTAATCAGAAGAAAGCATGTTGAGGTTGCCATGTTTGGTCTCTGTTTTCTCTTGTAACAGGTACTTTCCATGTTCATTTCAACGCAAAAAATGATCAAAAACTACAAGGTGAAAGGTGATGATGCAATTGGAGACTGCATTTTGTTTCTATAAGCACTCAAGGACTTGGAACTATTGACACAAAAGAAAGGATAATAGAAATCAAAGATCTTTATGATGTAAGAAATGAAAATGTTCATTCGTACTTTTTCATTACAACAACTATTTAAACCTACATTGTGACAATTTTAGCTTATTATAAGCCTTAAGGATGCGTTTGGTACGCAAACAAGACAGGACATGACAGTTGTTCAGCGTTTGATAACACATGACAGGACTGGACAGAACTGGACAGAACTGGTTAAAATGACCAATTTACTCCCAGTGAGCTGTTTAGTGTTTTTAACTAAATAATCAATATAAATATTAACAAATACGGTGCGCAAAGTATAACTTACATCAAACCACTACTACTTGCAAAAATACATTTGCAAAAATACATGATTTCATAATCAACTAATGATATATATGAAAAAGGTAAATATAATATAAGCATCAAGAATCCATTATCGAAGCAAATCTATATGTATTTCATACTAAGAAGAAAAAACTACTACCAACAACCGCACAATCAATTAAAATGGATTAAATATCAAATAGTAAATAAAATATAAGCATCAAGAAAATAATTTGGCTAGTGATCCCATATAGTATCATCACATTCACAAAACTTGAATTCCAGAAAACAAAATAATTCACCTATCACCTGTACAATCACTCCTGTAAGATCAAAATCGAATATTTACTACTCTGATCAACGGAAAACATACAAAACTCATCAAAAACAATAAATTACATGCGTGAACCATACGCAGTACGTTTGCCGGTGATAGAATCAAGAAAACAATTTATGTAATTTATTAAATTATAATAAAATAATTATTTTTCATAACAAAAAATATATCATTTGAAGTTTTCGTCAAAACAATTAAAATGACACCAAATAAAAAGTTTATGTGATTTTCTATTTTTATTTTTATCTCTTTCTATATTATTTTTTATTATTAATGTACAATAAATTACATAAGTTAATAAAAATATAGAAACCGTATAAAAATAATATTTTGAGGACAGTAAAATGAAAGTTTAGGAAACATAAAATACAATAAATAAAATTTAAAGAATGAATAATATGTAAAAAAGAGACCTATTTGATGTTTTAGAAGAGAATTAAGTTTTATTTTGAGGTTATATTCGTAAAATATAAGTCTGTTCCACCATGTTCCATGGGGTAGGGGTGGAACAGGCCTGTTCCACTTTGATCCTGTCTGTTCCACATAAAATTCATGCCTAACATGGGACATGGATCTCTGTCCTGTTATGTCTTGTCCCTGTCTAGTGTACCAAAAGCACCCTAAGGGAGGTCATTGGCGGTATCTGGGTTACTGCCAGAGCCCATTCTCACAGATGATCAAGGGTTCAAATCTCACCATAAGTAAATAGTATGGTCGAGTATTTTTCATATACAAATATTATATCTTTTAAAAAAGGCTACTTTACCATTTCATTAGTTTAGGATTTGGAGTCTTAGATAGTATCTACATGGTGGCCTGGCCCCTCAAGATTCAATGGTTTGGATTTATGAATCTCCTGGGAATATGATTCTGATATTCTATTTAGGATCTGATGTATGTCGAGAATCTTATCTTTCGTCGGTCAAGAGTGAGAACTATGAGCTTGTTAGAAGCCATAGATAAGTCCTATTAATAACTTCTGATCATGGTTTTGGTTGACATAAATTATTGGGCAATTTGCTATTCAGTCTTGGGGAAAATCATCTTCAAGACTCTAATAAGACAGTTTACTACGTATGAAGGGATGTTGTTTACAAACACACTTTGACCTACCAATATGTTGAAAAATAAGAAAGGGGTTCCTTTTTGACTCGATCAGTGCTTACCTAGTCACTTCGTAAACAACAATTTTCAGTTGGGTTATTGCTTTAGATGACTTGCAAAACTATCGAGTTAATGGTCAACTTGGCTTGCAAATCTAAGCATCACAAGTTTTCACCAATGGCTAAAACGTGATTCTTGGAACTTACGCAACTAAGAAAATGTGCCACTTTTGCCTAGGATTTTTGCTTCCAACAGTTGAAGGATGCACAGGCGTTCCCATCCTTTAAGATGCATAAAGAAGAGGAAGGTTAATACTATCACCCCCCGCTAAAGCGGAAACACGGGATGCTAACAGACAAGCGGGTCATAGCAACAGTTCATAAATAACACTATTTTAAGTTGCACAAAACAAAAACGGTTCATCGACATAACAGGAGTTAGAATTTACACAACGTTCATAATTACATCAAAAACTTGACTTAATCGATCTTGGCTCAAGTATGCTCCCTTAAAATCCAAACTACTCACTCAGAACCTGAAAAGCATGGAATAAAAACAAGGTCAACTACAAAGAGTTGGTGAGTTCACGGGTTTTCACATGCATAAAA
>NC_037530.1:20980748-20982644 GCF_001531365.2 Cynara cardunculus var. scolymus
CCAACAAGTTTTCAAAGGGATAAATCCGATTAGAGTTGCATGCAAGACCTATCATCCAAAAATGTGATCGGACCTCACATGCAAGGAATTTTTCTTTTTTTAGGGACTAAGAATCTTGGGTCACAGATTATCATTCCAGCAAAGACACATGCAGGTCTTGGATGAATAATCCCTCCCCTTTAAACCCCAAAAATTTTACTTAAAGAATCGAGTAGAGAGAAGAATAACGATTTCCGGATATCTAAAAGAAAATAGAACAGCTTTAAAAACATACCTTTTCTTGATAAAAAGACACGAACAGGTCTTCAAGAACAGCAAAAGTCCTTGAGTTTTGCAAGGAGATGGAATCGGTTGAAAAGTGATGAAATTAGAGAGAGAGATGAAATGGCTGGAAATTTGGAAAGTGAAGAACTTTCAAAAGGGAAGGGGGGTATTTATATGTGGATTCAATGAAAAGAATGGGCTGACCTCTAAAGGCCCAAGCCCAAAAAGACTTTTAATTACAAACTAAAAGACCCCAATAAATACAACAAACTRAACAATTTTGACAAAAGATTTTTAAAGCCACACTCTTTCACAATCATAATTGGCAGCCAAAAATAAAAGATCAGAACTTTGGAAATTTGAATTTTAAGAAGAACGAAACGAAAATATCGACTTTATTTTTATGTGAAATATTTCAAAACTATTTGGCTTTGCACGAACCAACTTGGTTTGCTACCTGCCGAAACGTGACCTAACAAACTAATCTTGGAAGAAGAGCAAGATGATCTCAGATCATCGTAGCTAAATCCTAGAAAGACTTAGTTTTCAATRMAGGTTCTAAAATGGGATACTAACCTGAAATTCCAAAATGCAGAGTTGTCATAGTCTCCCCAAGCCAGAAATCTTCATGTAATCTTCCCTTTCCCATGCGTACTCCGGTCCATGCTTGTTTTTCATGAAATCTTCCCTTTCCCATGTGTACTCCGGTCCATGCTTGGAGTCCCAATGGACTTTTACTATGAGAATCCTGCTACGTCTCAACTGCTTAACTTCTCTGTCCATGATCTCTATGGGTTTCTCAACGAAATGCAGTTGATCGATAACCTGTACGTCTTCTAGCGGCATTACTTGAGTTTCATCTGTTAGGCATCTTTTGAGATTTGATACATGGAATGTATCATGAATAGTGCTTAACTYCRGGGGCAAATTTAGCTTATATGCCACTGGTCCAATCCTTTCTGCTATTTCGAAAGGGCCAATATAACGACGGCCCAACTTCCCTCTCTTTCCAAAACGCATCACTCCTTTCCATGGTGAAACCTTTAAGAAAACTTTATCACATTTCTGGAATTCTAATGGTCTCCTTTGATTGTCAGCATAGCTTTTCTGACGATCCCTTGCAGCTTTGAGTCGATTTCTGATTACTACAATCTTATCAGTGGTCTCTTGGATAACGTCGGGTCCAGTTAATTGCTTATCGCCAATTTCTGACCAACACAATGGAGATCTACACTTGCGCCCATACAAAGCTTCATAAGGCGCACATTGGATGCTAGTATGGTAGCTGTTATTGTAGGCAAATTCTACTAATGAAAGATCTGTGTCCCAGCTTCCACCAAAATCTATAACACAGGCTGGTAACATGTCTTCCAGGGTTTGGATTGTTCTTTCCGTTTGTCCATCTGTCTGGGGATGATAGAAGTTCTTAGATCCAGACGAGTACCCATACCTTGTTGAAGCGACTACTAGAACCTTGACGTAAAACGGCTGTCTCTATCCGATAGAATGGAAGTAGGCACCCCATGCCTAGCGACCATTTCATTTATATATATCTGAGCTAACTTTTCCATCTTATAGTCTTCTCGGATTGGCAAGAAATGAGCAGATTTTGTTAATCGATCTACAATCACC
>NC_037530.1:20983314-20984716 GCF_001531365.2 Cynara cardunculus var. scolymus
CGTTCTTAAGTCCTTATACATCTTGTCTGCTTCTGGGTGAATTGAATATTTTGATCGATGAGCTTCGTCCAAAATGGTTGGTCTAAGATTGCCAATCTTAGGTATCCAAACTCTGTTTCCTAAATAATACACTCCATCAGACTTCATCTGAAATTTGGACTCTATGCCACGCAAAATTTCATTCTTCAAGTTCTCCTTGTTTAGAGCTTCTTTTTGATCCTCTCCAGAATTTGGGATTTCAAACTGGATTTCACTAAGGCTCCCAAAGCTTTTACCCTTAACGATTTTACTCTTTCTTTTCGGCTTAAAGCATCGGCCACAACATTGGCCTTGCCTGGATGGTATTTGATCTCAGAATCATAATCACTAAGCAATTCAATCCATCTTCTTTGCCTCATATTCAACATTTTCTGATTGAGGATGTGTTGAAGGCTTTTATGATCAGTGTAGATGGTGCATTTTATGCCATAGAGATAGTGCCTCCATATCTTAAGTGCAAATACCACTGCTCCCAACTCAAGGTCGTGCGTAGTATAATTCTTTTCATGCACTTTCAGTTGTCTCGAGGCATAGGCAATGGCTTTATCTTTCTGCATCAATACACAACCTAACCCTTGATACGAAGCATTACAAAAGACTACGAAGTTTTCTGAACCCTCAGGTAGAGATAGGATGGGTGCATTGCACAACTTCTGCTTGAGAGTTTCGAATGCTTTCTCTTGCCTCTCACTCCAAATGAACTTCTTACCTTTTTGGGTTAAAGCAGTGAGCGGCTGTGTAATTTTTGAAAAATTTATAATCAATCGCCGGTAATAGCCTCCTAACCCAAGAAACAGGCGGATCTCTGTAGGGGTTCTCGGGGCTTCCTAATTTCTAATAGCCTCAATTTTGGGAGGATCCACCTGAATTCCTCCCCTGTTAACTACATGAACCAGAAACTGAACTTCCTGCAACCAGAATTCACACTTGGAAAAATTGGCGTACAGCTTCTCATTTCAGAGTACTTCCAAAATCACCCTTAGATATCGCTCCTGGTCCTCTTGGCTTCTTGAATAAATTAGTATGTCGTCTATGAAGACGATTATGAATTTATCCAGATAAAGTCTACAAATCCTATTCATTAAGTCCATGAAGACGGCTGGTGCATTGGTTAGYCCGAATGGCATAACCATGAATTCATAATGGTCGTACCGGGTCCTGAAGGCTGTCTTGGGAATGTCCTCTTCCTGAACCCTCACCTGGTGATACCCGGATCGTAAGTCAATCTTGAAAAAATAGGTTCCCCCTTGAAGTTGATCGAATAGGTCATCGATTCTAGGGAGGGGTATCTATTCTTGATGGTTAGCTTATTGAGTTCCCTATAGTCAATGCACATTCGCATTGACCCATCCTTCTTTTTGAC
>NC_037530.1:20986811-20989288 GCF_001531365.2 Cynara cardunculus var. scolymus
CATCCCAGATATTTCTATGGTACTCAAGAGTGTTCTTCGTATGGAGGGTAWACAGTCATTATCAAAACCAAGATAGAGTAAACTCATTCTAACAATAAATTGACATAATAAGCATTCTTCAAAAGGTGCCATGCATTGAAATTGGATGATGAATACGAAACAGGGTTTCTAGCAATCGGAACAAGAGTGAGTATCCTATTCTGAATTCTACTTCTAGAATAACATCCAACCTATAGCTATTCCTAATGCCAACATCATCGTGCTACAAGCAAACAACCATCTATACAACCTCCTAATTTCACGCCGGGTTGTAGCAGTAGCCTCTCTGTTCCTTATTAGGCTCTCATGATGTGCTTCCATTACATCGGACAAGTTGTTGAGGATGTGATGTTTATAACTCAGTCGAGTCTTGTGTACTTGTGTGTCCGCTGCAATTCTTCTTACCCACTATCTTTCCGTTGGATTCATCCCTTGAGGGTAAGACGCAGGTATTCCAGTCACAATCTGAGTCACTCTGCTCCCTTCATGGGGTCGGGATAACTCCCCTGCGACCCTTTGTGAATTCTCAAATGTCACCCTCTRTGGCAGTGGGACTCTCTTCCTGGGTATGACCCTGGTTCTTGGACCGTGATAGGTTTGTGGCGGAATGTCAGGTACTGGCTCCGTCGGAGGTAGGTAGGACACTTGGGGTGTGTCAGCAACATCACTTGAAGCCGTATCCTGGTCATACGGGTCCACCTCTTCTTTGTGGTTCAAGTTCCTTCTGGAGCGACCGACTACGTATCCGGATTCGTCGACGGAATATTCKCYTGGATCAGAAGACATTTTTAGAGATCTGCGACATGGACATCCTTGGTTACTAAGGTGCATTGTCTAGCATAAGCTTAGTGATTCAATAGAAGCTTCTAAACAAAACTAAGTTATGACAAGCAGACTATATCCTCTGGTTATACTACCAGAGCTTCTATTGCAACATCAACACTTAGAAAAATTCTAAGTAATCCGTCCATCGATCCTCTAGTTCTTCTATTCGTCCTTACCAGAGCTTCTGGTTGCGAGACCAGAGCCTCTGTGGCAATATCTACACTTAGAGAAATTCTNGTTATACTACCAGAGCTTCTATTGCAACATCAACACTTAGAAAAATTCTAAGTAATCCGTCCATCGATCCTCTAGTTCTTCTATTCGTCCTTACCAGAGCTTCTGGTTGCGAGACCAGAGCCTCTGTGGCAATATCTACACTTAGAGAAATTCTAAGAATCCTTCCATCGATCCGCTGGTTCTTCTATTCGTCCTTACCAGAGCTTCTGGTTGCGAGACAAGAGCCTCTGTAGCAATATCTATACTTAGAGAAATTCTAAGAATCCTTCCATCGACCCTCTGATTCTTCATCGGCTCTTGGCCAGCGCCTCTGGTCTTCTTGACCAGCGCCTCTGGTCCTACATGGACACTCAACAAGAATCGAGCACTTCAATTTCCATCACCTCTGGTCTTCTTGACTAGCGCCTCTGGTCCTACATGGACACTCAACAAGAATCGAGCACTTCAATTTCCATCACCTCTGGTCTTCTTGACCAACACCTCTGGTCCAATAAGGACACTTGGCTAGAGTCAAGTATTCTATCTTCCATCGCCTCTGGTCTTCTTGACCAGCGCCTCTGGTCCAATAAGGACACTTGGCTAGAGTCAAGTATTCTATCTTCCATCGCCTCTGGTCTTCTTGACCAGCGCCTTTGGTCCAATAAGGACACTTAGCGAGCAATCAAGCATTCTAATTTCCTTTGCCTCTGGTCTTCTTGACCAGCGCCTCTGGTCCTACACGGACACTTAGCGAGGAATCGAGCATTCTAATTTTTTTTGCCTCTGGTCTTCTTGACCAGCGCCTCTGGTCCTACACAGACACTTAGCGAGAAATCGAGCATTCTAATTTCCTTTGACTCTCGTCCTAGGAAATGGATAATCCTAAAAAGTGCAACAAAACTCATGCTTTTCACAATAATTTCATTTGTTGGAGCATACCTTTGTTCAGATCGATTAAGTTTTTCTCATTACATATAAATTAAGCATAGGTGATCAGGCTCTGCTTAAGCGATACGTAACAATATGATCCGCTTTAAAACACAGAAATTTCAGATTTCATGAAAATCATTTGGAAAATTTTTAGTTATAGTCGATGGTTTCTAAAGAAAACCAGTGTTCTCTATAACTGAGGCTCTGATACCAAATTTGTCACAACCCGCTAAAGCGGAAACACAGGATGCTAACAGAGAAGCGGGTCATAGCAACAGTTCATAAATAACACTATTTTAAGTTGCTCAAAACAAAAACGGTTCATCGACATAACAAGAGTTAGAATTTACACAACGTTCATAATTACATCAAAAACTTGACTTAATCGATCTTGGCTCAAGTATGCTCCCTTAAAATCCAAACTACTCACTCAGAACCTGAAAAGCATGGAATAAAAACAAGGTCAA
>NC_037530.1:20990733-20992304 GCF_001531365.2 Cynara cardunculus var. scolymus
TTGGAAAGTGAAGAACTTTCAAAAGGGAAGGGGGGTATTTATATGTGGATTCAATGAAAAGAATGGGCTGACCTCTAAAGGCCCAAGCCCAAAAAGACTTTTAATTACAAACTAAAAGACCCCAATAAATACAACAAACTAAACAATTTTGACAAAAGATTTTTAAAGCCACACCCTTTCACAATCATAATTGGCAGCCAAAAATAAAAGATCAGAACTTTGGAAATTTGAATTTTAAGAAGAACGAAACGAAAATAACGACTTTATTTTTATGTGAAATATTTCAAAACTATTTGGTTTTACACGAACCAACTTGGTTAGCTACCTGCCGAAACGTGACCTAACAAACTAATCTTGGAAGAAGAGCAAGATGATCTCAGATCATCGTAGCTAAATCCTAGAAAGACTTAGTTTTCAATAAAGGTTCTAAAATGGGATACTAACCTGAAATTCCAAAATGCAGAGTTGTCACAAATACTTTCAGGAGAATTCTATTCTAAACCAATAGACGATAAAAGAAACAAGAAATTTGATACCATTCCTTGATTTCTTTTTCCAAATAATTTGAATCATTTTCCTTTTTTTTTTGTTTAAGGGGTTGCCAAAGGTTGCCTATTGACCCCATTTGTAGCCTGCAACACCAAATTTTCATAAGCTTAAGTTGTATAAAAAGTTGTCACAACTTAATTCACAAATACCACCTTAGAAGGAGTTATCAAAGGTGTCACACAACATTTGGGTGTGGAATGACTAATAGGAGGAGGTTTTGTACATTCCTAAACAGAAGGTACATGTTCATAAAAAACATAATAAAAAAACTAATGGGAACAATTCAATAGAGTGGAAGAAGAAATAAGGGAACAAAAAATACTCCACCTGAACTGGATGTAAACCAAATCTTTGATTCCCTAACCCCTCCACCTGACGATTGCATGCATTCCTTCAACAAGATATAGTAGAGCCAACATGGAGATGGAATTAAAAACGAAAATGATCCTAACCCTAACACAGGTCAAACTTATCTTCTGTTTGTTATAGTCAAATCTTTATGATACTCCTCTAATTATTCATATTTCCCCTCAAGATTTGAAGTTCAAAATATGAGAAGAAACATATTTGGATCACTTAGTTTTTATTGCTATTTGCTAGTAGACTACAAAAAGCTTTCAAAACATTACATTTCCAAGGTTTTTATGGGACCAAACACGTAAATGCGACAAGATGTAAATTTTGATTAAATGTAAGTAAACATATTGTGTCACACCCCGTTAAAGCGGAAACACGGAATGTAACAGGTAAGCGAGTCTTGGAAACAGTTTTAGAATAACACTTTTTCAGAAGTTCAAAATATATAGTTCATCGACTTGACAAGAATTCAAAGTTACAAATTATTTTCAAATACAACAAAAACTATCTTAATCGATCTTGATCCAAGTAATGCTTCCAGAAGTCCACACAACTTACTTAGAACCTGAAAAGCATGGAATAAAAACAAGGTCAACTACAAAGAGTTGGTGAGCTTACGGGTTTTCACATGCATAAAAACATTTCAATGCATAAACCAAGTATTA
>NC_037530.1:20993333-20995279 GCF_001531365.2 Cynara cardunculus var. scolymus
AATATTTTCAAGAATCGAGACTTTTAACACCAAAATCCTCATCTCTTAAATAAATTCCAGAAAAGAAAATAAAACAATGAGGATTTTGGTTCCAGTAAGCTACAAGATGAGAGAATTGATTTTGAGATGCATGCAAGACCCAAATCACCCGAATGTGCAATCGGTTCTTATATGCGAGAATTCTCTTCTTCTTTTTTGGGACTAAGAGATCCTTGGGTCACAGATTATCATCCGATGAAGACACATGTAAGTCTTTGATGGATAATCTCACCATCTTTAAGTCCCAAAACTCGAGTTGAGCAGGAAGAGAAAATAGGAATTTGAGCACTAGAAGAGGAATAAATAGTTTTTAGAACATACCTTTTTGTAGACGAGGGAGATACGGACGACCTAATTGTGGCGGAATTTCTAGACTTGCAGGGGGAAGAGTTCGGCTAGAAGGTGATGAGATTTAGAGAGGGAGAACGAAAAAGGTTGGAACTTTTGAAGAATGAAGAGTTTTCAAAAGAGAAGGGGTATTTATTTTGGGGCTTTTAGAGAAGTAGTGGGCTGGCCTCTAAAGGCCCAAGCCCAAAAGGCTTTTAACTTCTCTAACTAAGTCCTAAAAATCTAAAATAGCAAAAATGGTTTTATCAGCACCTTTGAATCGTCATTCTTTTTAAAATAGTAGGTAACTAAACAAAAAGGGAAATCTTTAAAATTTTCAAAGGAACGAGACTAAAATATCAACTTTATTTTATGTGAAACGTTCCGAGTTTGATTGGCATTTGCATGAACCAACTTGGTCAACTACCCGTCGGAATAAGATCTATAACTAATCTTTAGAAGGTAAATAGGATGATCTGCTAGCATTAATTTAATGCTAATGATGTTCTTAAAAAGTTTTATTAGGCTATCGGGGCTAAAGATTGGACTCCTGAAAATGATACTGAATCGATCAGGTATGGGCGACCAGTGCCTCTGTAAGAAGGACCATAGCCTCTGTGAAGAGACACGAGCATCTGTGAAGAGACGCCAGAGTCTCTGTAGCTGACACCAGAGCCTCTGTGAAAAGACACTAGAGCCTATGTGAAAAGACGCCAGTCTCTGTGAAGAGACAACAGAGCCTCTGTAGCTGTCACCAGAGCCTCTGTGTTAGCACAGACCAGAACCTCTGGTTGTTCCATCCTCTGGTCTTTTAAACGACTTCTTCAGGATCCTATTCTGGATTAGGCTAATCCTAAAAGATTTAGCTTTCAAATAAAGATCTCGTAATAAGGTTCTAACCTGGAAATCCAAAAGTGCAGAGTTGTTACATACTGACATACCCAATGAACCTTCACGATAGGTATTCTACTACGTCTCAACTGCTTAACTTTTCTATCCAAGATCTCCAAGGGTTTTTCAACAAAATGCAGTCGATCAAAAACTTGCAAGTCTTCCAGAGGTAAAACMTGGGTTTCATCTGATAGACATCTCTTGAGATTCGATACGTGGAATGTGTCGTGGATAGCGTTTAATTTTGGGGGCAGATTTAGTTTATATGCCACTGGTCCAATCCTTTCTATTATTTCGAAAGGACCAATATAGCGAGGGCCCAACTTGCCTTTCTTTCCAAAACGCATAACTCCCTTCCAAGGCGAGACCTTTAGAAAAACTTTATCACCCTTCTGGAATTCTAAARGTTTCCTCCGGTTGTCAGCATAGCTTTTCTGTCTATCCCTAGCAGCCTTGAGTCGGTCTTTGATTAATGCGACCTTATCGGTGGTTACTTGGATAACATCGGGTCCAGTTAGCTGTTTATCACCAATTTCTGACCAACACAATGGGGATCTRCACTTGCGCCCATACAAGGCTTCATAAGGCGCACATTGGATGCTGGTATGGTAGCTGTTATTGTAGGCAAATTCTACTAAAGGAAGATGTGTGTCCCAGCTTCCACCAAATTCTATAACACAGGCCCGTAA
>NC_037530.1:20996154-20998693 GCF_001531365.2 Cynara cardunculus var. scolymus
AGCAATTCAACCCATCTTCTTTGCCTCATATTCAACATTTTCTGATCAAGGATGTGCTGAAGGCTTTTATGATCCGTGTAAATGGTGCATTTTGTGCCATAAAGATAATGCCTCCATATCTTAAGTGCAAACACCACTGCACCCAACTCAAGGTCGTGCGTAGCATAGTTCTTTTCATGCACTTTCAGTTGTCTCGATGCATAGGCAATTACTTTATCCTTTTGCATCAATACACAACCTAAGCCTTGATGTGATGCATCACAAAAGACCACGAAGTTATCCGAACCCTCTAGAACGGATAAGATGGGTGCATTACACAGCTTCTGCTTGAGGGTCTTTAAGGCCTCTTCTTGCTTCTCGCTCCAAATGAATTTCTTATCTTTTTTGGGTTAAGGCCGTAAGCGGCTGTGCAATTTTTGAAAAATTTGCAATGAAACGCCTGTAGTAGCCTGCTAACACAAGAAACTGACGGATCTCTGTAGGGATTCTCGAGGCTTCCCAATTCCTAATAGCCTCAGTTTTGGCAGGATCCACTTGAATTCCTCTCTTGTTAACTACATGGCCCAGAAACTGAACTTCCTGTAATTCACATTTGGAAAATTTGGCATACAACTTCTCATTTCGGAGTAATTCTAAGATTACCCTCAGATGTCGCTCATGGTCTTCTCGGTTTCCTAAATAAATTAATATGTCGTCTATGAAAACGATTAAGAATTTATCCAGGTATGGCCTACAAACTCTATTCATCAGGTCCATGAAGACAGCTGGTGCATTGGTTAGCCCAAATGGAATAACCATAAATTCATAATGACCATATCGGGTCCTGAAGGCTGTCTTGGGAATGTCTTCTTCCTGAACCCTCACTTGGTGATACCCGGACCGCAAGTCAATCTTAGAAAAATAGGCTGCTCCTTGAAGTTGATCAAACAGGTCATCGATTCTAGGGAGGGGGTATCTATTCTTGATGGTCAACTTATTGAGCTCCCGATAATCAATGCACATTTGCATTCACCCATCTTTCTTCTTAACAAATAGTACTGGTTCTCCCCAAGGTGAGTAACTTGGTCTGATGAATCCTTTGTCTAGCAGCTCCTGGAGTTGGGTCGACATCTCTTGCATTTCCGAGGGTGCCAAGTGGTATGGCGCCCTTGCTACTGGGGCAGCTCCATGAACTAAGTCGATACTGAACTCGACTTGTCTTTGCGGAGCAGGCCTGGTAAATCTTTAGGGAAAACATCGAAAAATTCCCGAACTATGGGTAAGTCCTCAATATTATCCTCCTTGATCCTTCCATCTATCACGTGGGCCAGGTATGCAGGGTAATTCTTCTTTAAGTACTTCTTCATCTTCATGCAGGATACCAGCTTAATCGCTTGGTCCAACTTATATCCCTGGACCACTATTGGCTCCATTCCTTCTTGAGGAATTCGAATGAGCTTTTCTGAATAAACGATTTCGGCTTGGTTTCTGGACAACCCATCCATGCCTACAATTACGTCGAAATTTCCTCGTTCGATCGGTATAAGATCTATGCTAAAGTCCTTATTGGCTAAATTCAAGGTGCAATTCAAAAGTATATTCATGACCTTGAATTCCTGACCATTGGCAAATTCCATGATAAGGGCTTCTTTCAACCTCTGGGGTCTTAAGTCAATTTTCTGTCCAAAATTTAGTGACACAAAGCTTCTGTTGGCGCCTGAGTCAAATAAAACTGATGCAAATTCATTGTTCAGAAGAAACGTACCTGACATTACGTTGGGATCCTCTCTGGCTTCCCTGGCTCCCAATTCTAATGCTCTGCCCCGAGCCTGACTCCCCGAGTTGCCTGAACTGTTCTGCCGAGTCTGATTTATATTTGTCCCTGCTCTTTTCCTTGGGCAAACATTCCTCATGTGGTCTGGACTCCCACATTCAAAGCATAGTCGTTTTCGGCAGTCCTTTGCCGTCCCCCCGAGATGACACCTCTACAGATAATGCAATTCCCTCGATGCGGAACTTTGCACTTATCACATCTACTTACATCGCCCTGTCCAGCTACCTGTGATTGAGCTCCAAAGTTTCTCGTTGTTCTCCTGTTCCTGTCCTGTTTCCTTCCAAATTTTTGGTCCTCAAACTCCTCTATCTTCCTTTTTCCTTTAGTCGGTCTCCCAGATCGCACCGTATTGTTTGTGAGTTTTGTAGCAATTTCTACTGCCTGTTGAATAGTCTTCGGGTTGGCAGAGGTTATATTGCCCCTAATTTCTGGGGATAAACCCCAAATGTATCTTTCTATCCAAACCTCCTCTGGTGTCACAAGGTGTGGCACCAGGTTTGACAATTCTTGAAACCTCGTTGTGTACGCAGAAATATCGTCTCCCTTCATCTCAAGGTTCCACAACTCCATTTCCAATTTCTGGAGTTCACTTCTGGGACAATATTCTTCCTTTAGCAATTTCTTGAACTCCTCCCAAGGAAGTCGGTTCGCCGCTTCTCGGCCTCTAGTTTGTACTATGATATTCCACCAAGTGAGCGCTCTGCCTTGCAGAAGGCATGCTGCGTA
>NC_037530.1:20999108-21001161 GCF_001531365.2 Cynara cardunculus var. scolymus
GCTTAAATGTTTTTCTCGTGTGACAAAGTATAGGAAGATGGCAAAGAATCGATATAAGGCATATTCAATCGCATAACCAATAGATATAATAGAAATTCTTCCCAAAAGATATCATGCATTGATTTTTCGATATTAAGTACAATACAGAGTTTCTAATTTCTGATAAAAAAAATAATCCATCCTAAATTGTTTCTAAAGCAACATCCATCCAATGACTATCCCTAGTGCTAACATCATCATGCTACAACCAAATAGTCACCTATATAATTTCCTAATTTCTCGTCTGGCGGCAACAACAGTTTTCCTATTCCACACTATGCTCTGGTGATGCACTTCCACTATTTCAGATAGGTTGTTGAGGATGTTGTGGTGATATCCGAGTCGAACCTGATGCATCTGCGTGTCATCCGCAATCCCTCTCACCCAATCCTTCTCAGATGGGTTTATCCCTTGCGGATAGGTAGCCGGCACACCAATCACGATTTGAGTCATTCTGTTCCCACCATGGGGTTGAGACGACTCCCCTACGACCCTCTGAGAGTTCCCGAATGTCACCCTTTGTGGTAATGGTACACTCTTTCGAGGCGTGACTCTGATCCTTGGACCTTGCTGGGCTCGCGACTGAACATCAAGTGCTGGCTCCATTGGGGGTAGGTAGGACACTTGTGGTGCAGCCGCAACATCACTAGAAACCGTGTCCTGGTCATATGGGTCCTCCTCTTCACCGCGAGTTGGGTTCCTTCGAGAGCGACCGACTACGTATCCAGAATCATCAACAGAATATTCGCTTGAATCTGAAGGCATCATCGAGATCTGTGACATGAACAATCTTGATTACTAAGGTGTATCCTCTTAACAAAAGCTTAGCGGTTCAGAGGAAACTTCTAGACAACACTAAGTCTCAACAAACATGCTAGGATTCCTAGACAACACCCCTGGTTTCTACACCAGAGCTTCTCCTAATATAAGACCAGAGCCTCTGTTTCCTCACAGAGCTTTCGAGACCAGAGCCTCTGATCACATGGCTTTCGAGACCAGAGCCTCTGATCACAGAGTGCCTACCAGAGCTTCTGTGGCAATTTCAATACTTAGGTATGCTAAGGGTTCCTTTCAACGACCCTCTGATCCTACTTCTTGCCCCAACCAGAGCCTCTGGTAGTGAKACCAGAACCTCTGTGGCAACCCTTATACTTGTCGTTCAAGTGTTTCATGCATGGGTCCTCTGGTTCTCCTATTCGTCCATGCCAGAGCTTCTGATCATAAGATCAAAGCCTTTGCAGACACAACGATAGTGAGAGTTGAGTATTTCAACTTCCATCGCCTCTGGTCTTCTTGACCAGTGCCTCTAATCCTAGGAAACGGATATTCGAAAAAAAATGGAACAAGGCTCATGCTTTTGTTGATAGTTTCAAAACTGGACCATACTACTAATAAGATCGATTAAGTTCTTTTCATTACACATAAATTAAGCACAGGTGGTCAGGCTTTACTTAACCGATGTGTAACAACAAGGCCCGCTTTAAAACACATGATTCCAGATTTTATGAAGATTCTTTAGAAGTTATTTTAGTTATAGTCGATGGTTTTTAAAGAAAACCAGCTTTCTCTATAACTGAGGCTCTGATACCAAATCTGTCACACCCCGTTAAAGCGGAAACACGGAATGTAACAGGTAAGCGAGTCTTGGCAACAGCTTTAGAATAACACATTTTCAGAAGTTCAAAATATATAGTTCATCGACTTGACAAGAATTCAAAGTTACAAAATATTTTCAAATACAACAAAAACTATCTTAATCGATATTGATCCAAGTAATGCTTCCAGAAGTCCACACAACTTAGAACCTGAAAAACATGGAATAAAAACAAGGTCAACTACAAAGAGTTGGTGAGCTTACGGGTTTACACATGCATAAAAATATTTCAATGCATAAACCAAGTATTAGCAAACTTATGCGAATTCTTTGCACTTAATAAATGTAAATCTATCGCGATGTAACTACTTGAGACGCTACTGAGCCTTACCTGACCAATTTGCCCCATTGATTTTCGAA
>NC_037530.1:21002085-21003645 GCF_001531365.2 Cynara cardunculus var. scolymus
GGGTTTTCATATGCATAAAGACAGTAGATGCATAAACCAAGTAATAGCAAGCATATGCGGTTTCATTGCACTCAATAAATGTAAATCTTATACGATGAAATACTTGAGATGCTACTGAGCCTTACCTGACCAACTTTCCCCATAATTAATCGAACAACCAAAAGTAGTCCGTTCACTACTTAGGTTCCACGGTTCGATAAAGCACTAATTCAGCGGTGGTCCAAATTCCACATGATTAGGCTAGAAAACATAGGTAATTGTGCACCCCTTTCTGGGTGGGACTGTCAACACAATAGCGGCTATCCATAACACCACGGCCCGGGAATGTACCCGAGTTAACAAGTAGCGTGTACGGATGGGGACTTTTATTTGGAAACATATATTCACAAGCATATCAATTTAGCATTTATATTATAGTGCAAAACAGAAACAAATACAACTTAGAAACCCGACTATGCAGTTCCATAGTCCGGAGGTTTCAAACAATTAAACATGCAAAGCTTGCTGTCATGCTTTTCTCCCAAAATAACAAAACAGTAAAAGTGGGGCCGTGAACTCACTGTTTGGTAAATATCAATTGTTTCCTTACGAGACCTGCTATCACCTGCTCGGACTTCCTGACAGAGTAACCAATACTTAATAAGAACTTCTAAACCTCCAAAACTTAAGTTGGGTAAAAAAAACTGTTATCATTGCAATCCGCCAGATTCTAAAACCAATGTAGCGGATACTTTAAATATTAATTTTTAACGAATATCTCCAAAAATTCAAATAATGGCATCATTTAATGCCCTTCCAAAGCGATTGATGGCTGCCGCCATCTGTTGGAATTTGAAGATTTTGGGTGGGTTTAACACCATTCCCTAGAACAATTAAAACCTCGAGTCGCACACCTCCCCAAATCCGGTTGCATGCCTAAGAATGGCAGCAAATGGGGATGGTTTCGACTCTACATTTCCAGGAATAGAGACATATAAAACCCCAAATTCTCATTTCTTGAGTAAGATTCAGAAAGGAAAAGAAAACAATTAGGAATTTCWTGGGTCTAAGAAAGCTACAAGATGAAAGATTTGATTTAGAGATGCATGCAAGACCCAAGTCACCCGAAGGTGCAATCGGTTCCTAGAATGTAAGAACTTTCTTCTTCTTTTTTTTTGGGATTAAAAAGGTTTCTGGATCACAGATTATCATCTGATGAAGACATATATATGTCTTCGATGGATAATCTCATCATCTTTCAATTCCGAAACTTGAGTTGAGCAGGAAGAGAAAATAGGAATTTGAACACTTTGAAGAGGTATAGATGACTTTAGGAGCATACCTTTTTGAAGACGAAGCAKAAAGAACAATTCGAACACAGCARCGATCCYAAACTTGCAGGGAGAAGAGTTCGGCTCAAAGGTGATGAACTTTTTTTAGAGAGGGAGAACGAGAAAAGGCTAGAGCTTTGAATAATGAAGAGTTTTTAAAAGAGAAGAGGGRGTATTTATATGAGGSTTCTAGAAGAGTAGTGGGCTGGCCTCTAAAGGCCCAAGCCCAAGGACTTATACATTTCCTTAA
>NC_037530.1:21003745-21034893 GCF_001531365.2 Cynara cardunculus var. scolymus
AAGCTCAGTGTATGATCGCTGGAACTGAAATTACAGATACATAAATACATCGAAAGGAAAAAGGGATTATCATCAAATCACTGAGAGAGAGGATCAACACTTATATTTCGAGGGAGTTTAACTCATGCCTCCCACCCTCATCATTTATAATCTGATATATCTAACCTTTACGTCTCTCCTCCTTCCCAAACCCAAGACAGTGATTTATAATCCCTTAGATGGCGATTCATGATCTTTAAATTTTGAATTGACAATCCCTATTTGTTAATCTTAGATAGCATTCCTATTGTCCAAAGATCTTATACCATATTCAATAGGAGTTTACTCGAAGGACTTCAAATCGATTTGGTTTTGTTTGCGAGTATTTTCTTCCTTGAAACCTTAATTTATCACTTCTATAGAATCGTCGCTCCCAATCGGTACACTTGTTTGTTTGTGAGTTTTCTTCTACCATTGTTTTCCTTCTATTACTGGTTCTTTTTTCTTTGTGTAGAGGGGAAACAAAGTATTATGCAAAACAATTTTAGGGTCTCGCCTTTCAACTATTCTGAATGTCGATCGCTTCTATGATTTCATAATGTTGCCAGCCATATTCACACCAACCTTTAGGTTGTGAAATTGTCAAGAGAGTAAAAGAGATAAAAGACCAAGCATCATATATTTGCAACTATCGATAAAGGGACTGTAGCCTGTAGGAAATTCATATCATTTCTTATAACACATGAATATTTACCATTGCATTTTTATTTTCAAATTTCCAATCGGTTGTTGTTGACAAAATGGCTGGTATCTCCTTTGACACAGGATGCTGATGGTGAGAAGAAAAGGAAGTGGGTTATGACCAAGCAAAAAAAAGGTTAGATTTTATATACTTTGACGAACTTTGTTGAATATGAACTTGGTTCTCTTGCTGGTCTTTTTGCATTATCAACTGATCAAGTAAAAATCTGGTTTTCTTATGGACTAGACATCTGCAGATTTAAGTCCAGAGGATGATTGAGGATTGTGATCTACCCATCCGATTATTCAATTTTTACGATCATTTCGTAGCCCTTGATCTTCCTTGGTTGCAGGACTTCAATGTACCCATCAAGACATCTAAATATACAAGCATACTTTTGGTATGTTCATGTATCTCTTTGATATTGTACGTTTAAAATTTAAATGAAAGATAAGTCTATTGAATTTCATTATAGGTTGTCAAGGTTTTACAATAAAAATGAAAATTAAGGATAATTGTTGGAATATGTTTCGTTCACCATGACCACCTCTCATCAAACACATTTGTAGAAACATGACCATCAAAGATATAACATCTAAGGATTTGTATGTTGACATAGTTCGTCATCGTTTTTTTAAAAATTTGGTTTAGGCGAAAGATTTAATGTATCTGCTGATAAGAACATTTTTATAGTGATTCTTATGACTTGAATAAAGAGTCCATCAAAATACATTTTTAAGGGGGCGTTTGGATGTTCGTTTTTATAGTGATTACTGTGACTTGAATAATCTAAACTGGGGGAGTGTAATTGTCATTCCCTTAGAAGCACAATATTCATTTCAAATTTAAACTGGGGGAATGAAACCACCATTTTTTTTCATATAACTCTTTACATCTTGAGGGGTCTTTTGTTTATCGAACATATAGTTGACATACTATGTTTTTAATTTGTTAGATATGTATTTCAAAAGTGTAAGTAAAAAGCCTCTTGCTCTAGTCAAAAGGACTTGGTCTAGGAAGCAGCCTGGAACAAGAGCTCGGATGCATAGATTGTTCAGACACAAAGATAATCGGACATAGAGGTGTTCCTCGCATACAGAACCCGTTGCCAAGTGAAGGAAGATCAAGTCTTAGGATCAAAAATCATAAGGACTTGATGCAGAGCTCCATTCCAAACATAGAGCCTCTGTACTATAAATGCAGAACCTCTACGTCTCATTCCCTTGACTTGCACACAAAGTTTCCACGGTGCATATCACAAGTGCTCCAATCGGAGGCCGACAAGTATACATAAACGGTAACTTCTTTCAAGGAATCGTGGAGGCAAATGATTGGTGGATGCATTAACAATTAATATATCCTAATTTATAGAAGATTCCTTTTTTGGAATTGCCTATAAATTGATATTTCCTCCAAGCAAATCCGTCTCTGATATGCACCAGTAGCAAGGCTAGAAGTTACACGCCTATTTCTAGCCTTCTCTGCAAATGGACGTTAAGTTAGCTTTTCTAAATGGTAAGCTAAAGAAGGAACTCTATATGAAGCAACCTTATGGGTTTGAGAGCTCAACACATCCATAGTATGTCTATTTCCTAGACAAAGCTCTGTATGAGCTCAAGCAAGCGCCAAGAGCCTGGTATGGACGACTTTCATCCTTTTTAACATCCAATGGTTTCAAAAAAGGTAAAATCGACACTAGAGGTATAAACGTGAGATGCTTCTTGTACAGATTTATGTAGACGATATCATCTTTAGTTCAACAAACCAGAGCTATTGTGACAAGTTTACTACGTTGATGAAGAGTAAGTTTGAAAATGAGCATGATGGGAGAATTAAAATTCTTCCTTGGCCTCCAAGTAAAACAAACAAAAGAAAGTATCTTCATTAATCAAGCCAAATATGTCTCTCATATGTTGAAGAAATACCAACTTCATAACTCTTCAACAATGAGGACACCAATTGCCACGAGCACTAAGCTTGACACAGATTCATCAGGAAAACCGGTGGATGTTAAGATTTACCATGGAATGATTGAGTCACTATTGTATCTCACGGCTAGTAGACCAAACATAATATTTGCCACTTGTTTGTGTGATAGATATTAAGAAATCCTAAGGAATCTCACTTCTCTGCTGTTAAAAGAATATTTCGATATCTCAAAGGGACTCAATTCTTGGGTCTTTGGTATCCTAAGCATTCTGGCTTTGATTGATTTACATATACAGATTCTAATCATGCAGGGTTTAAGCTCGATAGGAAGAGCACATCTGGGAGTTGTCAACTGCTTGGCAACAAGTTGGTGAGTTGGACATCCAAGAAGTAGAAATGTGTATCAATGTCCACTACAGGAGCAAAGTATGTAGCCGCAGTAAGTTGTTGTTCTCAATTAATATGGATGAAGAATCAACTCAAGGACTATGGCATTGAGTTTAACAAGATCCCTATTCTGTGTGATTCAGAAAGTGCAATAGCCATCACAGCTAACCCTGTGCAACACTCCAAAAAAAAGCACATTGATGTTCGATACCACTTTATCAAGGACCATGTGGACAAAGGTACAATTGAGATGTTCTTTGTTTCCACATATTTCCAACTTGCAGACATATTCATAAAGTCTCTTGATGAAAAGAGATTCAATTTCTTGGTTAGCAAGTTGGGTATGCTCAATATACAATGATAAGTTAGAGCCTCTGTATGCATAATATAGAGCTTCTGCATCCATATTGAGCATGTATCTATTTTTATTTTTCTAAGTCCATGATACAGAGCCTCTTGGTCTAATTTTGTCAATTTTTTATGTTTGTCATACAGAGCCTCTATACCTTGAACTATAGCTCGAGCATATCGTACTATCTTTTGATCCAAGCATAGTTTATGGGGGAGGAACACTACATGCTTCATTCAAGGAGGAGTCCTGGATCTTTAAAATACAAAGCCTCTGTATGTACTATATAGAGCCTCTGCCCTATAAAATCATTCATGGTGGTGTAGACTCTGCATAGTCCAACCATGAGCCTCTGTATTGCTCTAAAGGTATGTTTCTATCTCATATCTTTAAAACCCTACTCTGGTCTCAATATCCTTTGATTTTCTTGAAAACACTCAAGTTTCTAGTACAGAGCCTCTATCCCAAGAAACTTGGTGTCTCTTTATCTCTATAAACAGAGTGTATTTATTTTCTTTTTTCTTCTAAGTGTTAAATTCAACCTAGAGACATTTTCACTCTTATCAAAAGCTCTGGTTGAAAAATGCTTGTATTCTTTTTCTCTAAAAAGGCTCTTATTAAAATAAGAATATAAATAGGGGGGTCACCTTTGAAAAATGATAGACCTGCATCCCTAATTTTTCAAATATGGGAGACGGGACGTGCACTGTAGCCTGCAACTGTCAGGCCACATGGCTTTCCCCCATAGGATCTGGAAAAAATGTTTCATATCCGACCCTTGGGGAAAAAATAACACTTGAGTGCCCTAGTAATTTTCCTATTTAAAAGAGAAATTATCTCCGTTTTATTCTTTACGCTTTCAAAATATCTTTCAAGATCTTCAAAGACCTTCAACGATAATCAAGACCTTGAAACCTTTCTATATCTTCAAAGCTTCTAAGTTGTGCAATTTCTTCTTCAAGAACCCCAAATAATCTTCGATAAAGTCTAAACACCTTCCCTGTTCTCGAAAACCTACAATCTCCTCTGTCATAAATCCTAATTTCTCCCCTTAAATTTGTTGTTCTTAAATAACCTGCAAATATGTATACTTCATCCCAACCTAACAACTCTCAACCCAAAACCTCCACTATGAAATCCATCGAAGGAACCAATAAGCATGTGATTCCCTTACCTCTCAAGACCAATAACCATTCCCTAAATCTCATCCCTGACAACTTTGACACCAAGTACCACCCTGTGGTGAATGTTCTTCACCACCACTTCTTGAACACAACCTTAACCAATATAGACGAAGCAGTCCTTGAGAGATTCATCCAAGAGTATTGGCAATCTTGTGAAGTAACAACCAATGAAAAAGGGCTTATGGGAGAATTCTACATCCCATAACATAAGGGATATTCTCAAGTGAGGATTTCTAGCTCTCTCTTCTCTTTGGTGTTGCAAATTTCAACAAAAACCAACCTTGGACTACCTGCATATGCTCTACTACCAACATGTGAAGAGATTGTTGGATTTCCCAAACTACTGGGGTACAACCAACAAATAAGCTACGCCTCCCAATTTAGGCGCTAGTTCCTGACACCTATATGGAACGTTCTGTTCACATTGGTGAACATGGCCCTAATCGGCAAAATTGGAAACATAGATATATGCTCAACAAATATCCTACAGTTACTGTATGGGATATACTTTGATTTCCCTCTGGATTATTCTTTAATTCTCTACACTGAGTTCAAGGTTTCCATGGCGAAGAAGAACTTGAACAAGTCAAAAGGCAAGGCTTTGTCTGTCCTGATATTCCCAAGGTTTCTAGGCTTCTCCTAAGGCCTGGGTTGGAAGATAGTGAATTCCATGCTCATCAGGTCCCATGGTCAAGGTGAATGTCCTCTCTACCTACCGTCCACAAAGACGGATATCCTGCAGAAAGGCCACTCCCCAAGAAGCTTATGGCATATATCAAGATGAGGGAAGTAAAGAGAGCGTATAGATGTGTATGAAAGTCACTAGAACCAGTGACTCGAACCCCGACACGCATAGGGGAAACCGTCTAAGGAGAAGAAGTAGGAGAGCAAGAAGTAGAGAGGGAGATAGAGTAGGAAACGCAAAGGGAGATGGAGAGAGAAGAAAGAGAGATGAGTGAGTTAGAAAAGAAAAGGAGGGAGAAGGAGATGAAGAAGAGACAGGAGAAAAAGAGGGAATAGAAATAATCCAATAATCCAAGAAAAGAAGGCTAGAGAGGGAGAAGAGGGAGAAAGAAGAAGAAGAAGATAGGAGAGCAAGAGCTGAGAGAGAGAGAAGAAAGAACAAGAGGAGAAGGATAGAAAAGTGAGAGAAGATGCTCTGCTTCATTAACAAGAAGAGATCACAAGTGAGAATGAAGAATAAGAAGATGAAGAGGAAAGGAGCTCTGATGAAGAGAGTTCTAATGATGACGAGGGAGATGAGAGAGGACCTGCTCAGGCTAAGGGGGAGCCAGAGCAAGAGGGGGTGAGGAACAAGCACATATATTTCCCAAGCCCAAATCGTTGTGCCAACATGTCATCTGACTCAGTTCATCGAGCAACACGAGTCATTGAAATAGAGGTGCACGCCTTGAACCCTAACTAGCCTAACTAGCCAGAGGTCGTATTTGCCTCTGAAAAATATAACCAAACAAAAACCACACTTCAGGCGTCATCCTCTCAACAGGGTGAATCATTTGAAAAGATAAGTGGCGTGTCTCCCTATGCCATGCTTAGGAATTTGCTCTATCCGCACTAGCTATATCCTTAACTTGTTTAGAAGCAAGTCGTAGGTGAATGAGGCTTTGAGACTCTCGACCAGTCTTAAAGTCCGCTCATTGATGACCTTCCATCTGACTTTGAATTGAATGGAAGAGTTCATTATGACGGAACAACCGTACTATCCTCTCCTCATGAAGAGATACGAGGATCAGCTGGAAATCCTTCCATGTTTGACATCCAAACATACATGAATGAAGGTGTCCTTAGAACAAGGACTTACTTTGGCCCATGTGTTGAGCCAAAGGTCACCCCAACAGAGCCATCAACTTTTGCATCTTCTTTGGATGAAGTTCGATCATCCATTACAGCATTGAGAGTTGAGTCTTTGACAATTTCTTCTCGAAACTATCTTTGGAATTGACGATGAGAACCAATGAAACCCTGTAAAGGGTTATTTCTTTTATACAGAGGGAGGAGGCCAGGCCAGCAAAGACACCTATTTCTGCGGACCAATTTCAATGGTTCACAGAAGATATGGTAAAGATGAATGAGCAAGATATCATTCCTATTGGCACCCCTAATGACTACATCACCCGTACAAAGATTGTGGCTCTAGGTGATTGTCTTCTACAAAGAGTGGCTGACTTCACATTCGAGTTCAACAACACAGCCAAGTCAGCTACAACATAAATGCGTTGTTTCTTGGCTGTATTCAAATTCAGGGCGGATGTGGAGATCATGAAGGCCAACAAGCGACGGAAGATATAATTGAGCTTTTTGATGAAAAGGTGAAGGCAATGCCTCCCACAGAGCTTAAGAATAAATAGAAGAGGAAGCTGAGGAAGCTTGGCTCTACATGTGGAGAAAGCTCAAGGAAGAAGAGACGTCTTGACGATGATGAGGACCAAGATGACTCTGGTCCTCAAAATCATCAAGAGGGTGAGAATACATAGCCAGAGCAACAATTGGATGCCTCTGCCTCCTTCTTTATACCTGTCCCCATATCAACAAATCAAAAGCCGACGACCACCACTCAAGCACAAGATAAAGAAAATGAGCCAGAGATGGTTCATATAGAGTTGGTGTAGCCAGAGCCACCAGTCCCTCAACAAATAGAGTATACACAGCCAAAGCTTGCTCATTAAGAGCAAGAGTCAACACAGCTAGAGCCCGCCTCTAAATCACTTCATCGAGAGAGCTCTGCACTTATAATCTTGACACTTTATGCCTTTTTATCAAGTGAGTCATCCTCCTCAGAATGCTTCATGGAGACTGCCCAACCAAGAGGAGTGGATAGAGAGGAGCTCGTTGTAAACATGATAAAGACAGAGGAGGAGTCTCAAAGAGCAACAAGGCGCCCTCCTATGGCAACCCCACTCGATCGTGTGAGAGTATCCATTCATCCACCACCAGTCCAAGCACCAAGATCCGGAGCACCAATGCACTCAACTAGAGTTGTACACCAAACAACAAGGATGAGTCATCACAGAGCTGACCCAAAAAGAACGAGTAGCAGCCAACCTTAGAGCTCCAAACTAGTCTATGATCAAGTACAAAAGATCAAAGATCAAATGGATGCAATGATAAAGCCCATCCCCAGAGACAAACCGATTGAAAACTCTATAGCGAACGCGAAAATTTATCAATTTCTATACAGAGAGAGGGAGGAAGTGCCACGACAAAAGATCAACCTTCATCCCATGGCACAGGAACACATCAGACAATGTTTTTTCACCAATACACACAACCTGTCAGTCAAATTCACTTCATTGATGGGATCAAGAAAGTGTTGGATATCAAGAAGAGAACGTTCATGCACAACCATATCATATTTCATGAATATATGGTGGAACGATCTTATGGTCAGATCAACATCTTCACAAACTTCGATCTTATTAATCTCAACCATTGGGATCTTCTTGACCTATAGTTTCATACATATCACAAATGGGATAAGGGAATCAAGTTTACACTGGATAACTTTACTATACGCCAAACAATGACAAATCTTCTCGACTTTCGAACATAAGGTAGACTAATTGTATATCGCTGCACCCAGTGAAAAACATGAAGGCATCAACGACATACCCTCATGGACTGTGTTGATGGAACCAGAGCTCAGGGTGGTCTTTATTGATGAACACCAAGAAAAAGTATTCTTCAGAAACGACCAGGCCTTTAAATATTCCAATGCAACTCTGTGCTATATCAAGAACCACATCTACAGAAGTAGAGATCAAACCCCGGCAACAAGTGAGAGGGTCTCCACTCTTATTCACTCTATCGATAATGTGCTAGAGTTTCATGAGATTCTTAAGAGGTTCATGAAACTTCAACACTTTAGGCCTCTACTCTTCTAATCATTTGACTTTTCAAGTATTGTAATTTCATTTATGTATTTCAACTTCCTTAATGAAATTTACATTCAAAGAACAATGTTGGTCTCTTGCTTTCCTAGATTAGCTTTCAATTCAAGCAGAGTCTTTTTATTTTATACTTAGGGGGAGATTGTTATATATGTATTTCAAAAAGTGTAAGTAAAAATCCTCTTGCTCTAGTCAAGAGGACTTGGTCTAGGAAGCAGCCTAGAACAAGAGTTCGGATGCAGATATTGCTCAGAAACAAAGATACTCGGACACAGAGGTGTACCTCGCATACAGAGCCCATTGCTAAGTAAAGGAAGATCAAGTCTTAGCATCAAAAATCATAAGGACTTGATGCAGAGCTTCATTCCAGATACAGAGCCCCTGCACTATATATGCAGAGCCTCTAGATCTCATTCCCTTAACTTGTGCACAAATTTTCCATGATGTATATCACAAGTGCTTCAATCAGAGGCCAACACATGTACATAAATAATTACTTTTTTCAGGGAATCGTGGATGCAGATGATTGGTAGATGCGTTGAGAATTACTATATACTAAATTATAGAAGATTCCTTTTTGGGAATTGCCTATAAAAGGATATTTCCTCCAAGGAAATCAGTCCCTGATAATTGCCATATTTGAAGACGCTCCTTCCTACAAGAGAGAAAATTGCTAAGCGCTTGTGAGAATTAAAGCTAGATTGAGAGTTTTTCTTTACACCCACTCAAGCGTGTTCTAGTGTTCTTGTAATTCTCTTTAGCTATTCAATACAACCGACTTGCTCAATACCTTAATCATATTTGTGTGTTGTTCATTTCTGCATAACCATTTTTATATCATAGTTATTGCTTCTACTCATTCATGGACTTAAGCTCTGATTATTAGTACATTAGAGGATTTGGGTTCCTACATAATTCATTGTTGGTTTTGCTACATTTTTCCTTACTGATTTCATTTTTGCTTATTTGCTAGGATGTTGGTTTTTTTTTTATATACTTTTCAGTTGTCTCTATTGATCTCTTAGTAATAGGAGTTTGCAGGAACACTAACGAGTTTGCAATCGACGAGAGGAAGGGGGATTTTCCTTGTATAAATTGGAAAAGAGGGGAAAGGGATTCGAGGTCCCAGAACTAGGTAATTGGTATTTCCTTTTTAGCACGAAAATGCTTATTAATAGCAATTGAAAATGCAAATTATAATTGATATCAAATATCTGATAGATTACCACTTCGTGTATATATATATATATATATATGGTCGTGATGTGTTGCAGGCTTCAGATTTTGATGTTGAGGTGTTTGAGTTATTTGATCCATTTCCAATGTAATGGTTGGCAAAATATTTGTTTCATGTTCTGTCGAAGTGAGCTATCATTTTCATTCCATTAATGGTTGGTTACATGCAGTCTCATCTGTTTGTAACATTTAACTTCTCCATCAGTTTCATCTTGTCTATAGTTGTACGTCTAGGATCATCTTTTATCCTCTTGTTAATCAATTTTTGCTCCAACTGTATTTAGTTAGTAATGTCTTTTAAAACTGATTTTTGTATTTTATCAACTCCCAACATTTCGATTTATGTAAGAATAAATATAAGATGGATTCCTTGTTTATGTTAAACAATTGAAGCCATTTACAATTTTCATGATGGTATATGATAGTATGCTTAAGAGCCTTTAAGCAATGGCTATGAACTTGACCTTGAAATGTTATCTATGACCTGAGTATGGCATACTTGTTCTCTTTTAGAGGTAGTTTTGTGTGATTTTAACTTGATATGTGATTATATGTTTTGATATGTGGTAATTAAGGCTTGGGTTTTATGGTCAAAAGGTTTATCAATTATAAAGACCAAGCATAGCTCATATACCTTGTACCTTGAAAGGGTAGAGTTAAATATTCAAAAGAAGATAATATAACTAATTGAAAACTGATCACACATGATGCATTGATTAACTCTTTAATTTTTAAGTGGATAAGGTATTGAAGTTCATATTGATTGTGTTGTGGTGGAAAAGATGTTTTTATTGAGTATCTTGCAATCTTGATATCATATACATGTTGCTTCGATAGGTTGCATTTATATTTACATCTTTACTTCTCTTGTTATGCTACATGATTATAAATTAACAGTATGTTGTTATCTGATCGTTTATCCTATTTTGCATGTGTTTGGAATATATTGATGAGATTAAATAAAGGGCATCTGATACTTCAGATATAGATATCCCCTCATATATTGACTTTAGTTCACAACTCTGTTAAATTGCTTACTTCACATTTTCACATAATTTTACTAAAGACATTATGTTGCTTTAGCTTCATTTTTAACTATGAATATGGAGTTTTGCTGTAGGTCAAGAAAGTATGACATAGACATGCATAATTAATATTTGCTACATTTTAATTCCTTCTCCAATAACACTGTGAAACTCAAAAGCCATTTAAGGCAAATAACAAATTAGTTAATTATGCATTTAAACTATATGTAGGCATTAAAAACACATATAAACAATTAGAGATACGTGCTTGTCATGTCATAGGGAGAGTGTGTTCATAAGTGGATCTTGCATGTAGAAAGAGACAATGGAAAGTAAAAAGTGATGAGGAAAAGCAAGTGAACACAATGCTACTGGTGTGAGGAAATAATTAGAAGAAATTCTCCATCACCAATCCTTCACATTTGCATGTTGAACCAACATAAGCTTGGTTATAATTGTTTCAAATGTACCTCCTGTTGGTCTCATTAGGGTCTACAAGATGTGTATAACAGTTTGTAGAAGGGGGGGGGGAGTGAACACAAACATAGTAAACTTTTTAAATTTAAAATATATATTGATAAATAAGGATCAATACATATTTTACAAGATTGCTTGCAGAAAGATAAGGTAAATATAACCTATCTAAACAATCTAAGTTAGACACTGGTTCTTAGCAAAGAGAGATGATTTGCTGTAAGAGACTTAAAAGGAAGTAAGTTCTTTCTGGTTAAGAAATATTTAGAATACTAAAAAGGGATTCTAACTTGCTTTTGAGGATAAGCGAACTGTGTTCTTAGATGTGTCTTCTTTTACTTATGAACATAAGTTAGAGTTCAAGAGTAAGTATTTCGTATCTCTACATGGAGGTAAAACACATCTATTTATACCCATTGCATTAAATGCATATTAAATGCACTACGTTAGGGTTTGAACACGTGTCAAGTCGTTAGAGAAAGACTTGTCCTCTGCTATAGTGAATAATACAAAAGCCTATTCATGAGCAGCCATCCTTTCATAAAGTTGGTGGGTAGTAGAGTCAACTAATCGGCTCCGTACCGTACTGTACTCTAGAAAAGGGTATGGGTTTGTCCTTTGTGTGTGTATGGACAAGAAAAAAACAACCATGCTCAACAAGCTTCTTTTGATCACTGAATACTCGAATAACCTGAAGGTCTCTTCAGCATTCGCTGAGGCTTGGGAAGTCTTCACACATATGTAGACGAGGTTGTAATCACTGAATACCGCTTCAGATCACGTACTCGCCAGTCTCTAATCTTCAGTTTCGGTCTTCGACTTTCGCTGAAGATTCTTTCGGTCTTCAGTTTCGGTCTTCGCCTATCGCTGATAGATTTACATTACATGTTCTTAACGATCACTGAACATGCTCAGTGATGATTGCTGGAACTGAAAGACAGAAACATAAATACTTCGTACAGGTAAAAGAGATTATCATCAATTCACTAAGAGAGAGGATCAACACCTCCGATCTTTTATATATTATTGCAATACTTTAATTCGCAATATGGAAGAGATTCTCACCCTACAAGTTAGCTCGGCCAAATATATGTTGAAATAATTTTGAGCTTGCTTTGTTGGTAAATAACCTACACTTTCTATGCTAGAAAAAGGAGCTCTCTAAAGTTGCTGATGTAAATGGAGATGATGCTGTTAGCACGGATGAGTTGGCTACACTTCTCGTCATACAACAAGAAAGGTATGTCCATGTTATTGTATACTATTTTTGATGTCTTACAAAACTACAAACGTTACTTCCTGCTCTTGTGTGTTTGTCCTTAGATAATCTGATTGATGTGACTTACGTTATCTCATGGTCTGCTTGTATATTTGGTCGTCGTATAATTCCATAATTTTGTGTTCTATATTAGGTGTTGTTTCTAATTACATATATAACATCACACTTATTATATGCACTGGTAAATATAAGGGTATTTATATAATCATTTCTTGTTTCTCTGTTATCAAGTCATTGTGTTTTTTGATTATTTCTTGTGTACTATAATTAATTGTTGTTTACTTTTGTATTTTTTTATATCACTAGGCCAATGAAACGTTGAAAATTAACCAGTTCTATGTATCGTTCACATCAGATGAGAAACACATTCAGCATGGAGGATTCTAACGTTTATATTTGTAACTGGAACCTTCGGTAAAAGATGGTTTAGTCATTCAAGTGCTTGTCGAATGACACCTCAGTTGTGTTAGTTTGTTCTGAGAGTTAGTACTAGACAGTTAGGATCTATAGTTTATATCTTTGGTATGTACAATAGATGGGATTCTGCATAGAAGGAGTTCTTCATTATAGAATCCAAAATGTAGCCATGGATGTAGGTCGAGCATCCTCTCATGTTATGGGTTGTGATAGATCCAATACGGTTTTGTTCTGAGTTAGGTTGTGGGTAATCTTCTTCTATGCTTATCATTATTTCTATGTAATTGTTCTTATTTAAACAACTTATGATTAATGGAAAATTTATATTTTCATGCTCTCCAATATATTATCTCTTTAACATAATTAGATTATGTTTGATTGATTTTGTAATTAGATTATAGTTTATTTTATTCGATTTGCACTATCATACAATTTTTTTTGATGCTGTAATTGGAACCATAACTTTTATTTATTGTAAAGATTAATTGTAAATCCTATCTTCATAATGTTTTAAGTCTACTTAAAAAATCACCATGCTTCAAAAACATTTACATTCACCTCTCCCGCCGTATTGCGGGATACACAACTAGTGTGTGTGTGTATATATATATATATATATATATAAGACAATAATTAATTGAGAACTATAAATATGTTGAAAACTTTAATAACCAATCTCAACCGTAAGATGTTCTTTATCTATATTTAATGTATGAAGAATATATTGATAAAATAACATGGTGATTATCTTTTATTACTTGATAAATCTCTTATAGTCTCTCTAATGAGATGCAAAATTGAGTGATTTCTATGGTTTTCTTTTTGTTTTTATTTTCAATTTTTTTATGTATTATTAAAATAATTTGTTCGTAATTTATGTCTATATATTATTTGGTATTATGAGATGTTTTAATACCCATGGATTCGACTCAAAAAAAATATTGTCGTTGGATTTTAAAACTTATATGAAGAATACGTGATGATCACTAAAAACTCGAAAAACATGTTATGGATTTTAAAAATTGTTGGGATTTTACCATGGAATTGATCCCACATGACACATAGGAAAGAGAGGGCAATTTGGAGAGACTTATAAGGCTAGCTCCATAAGCCCTTTTAAATTGGACTAAGCCCTTCTAACACATGGATTAAGCTTGGTGTTTGACATATATACATTAATAGTCAGAGATAGGGCCTTAGGCATTTGGGCTAACAGTCGCGTCTATTTGTGGAAATTTTTTTGTTTAACCGCCAAAAACTGCCAAGAGTATACAAATTTTGGTTTTCTCTCTAAATTGGTAATCCTTCATTTTTCTTCTGGTTTTCTCTCAAGATACCATCCATGAACACTTAGGAATCTCGACAGATTCATGTCTCGTGCAAGAACACGAATTAGATAGTTGTATCCTCTGAATGGACGCTCAAACTACGCACAAGTAGGAACGAAATTCTGTTTAAGGACACTGCGTAGCAGACCTCTATCTGTGTATCATTCAATCGTTGATTCCAAGTAAGTTTTCTTACTTTACTTGATAAGAATTTGTTGTATAAACATATATACACATACACGTTTCGTAGATTTTTCTTGATTTTAGTCATTTCGTTGCACACGAATTGCACACAAACATATACACATTTTGTGGGTACGATAACAGTGGTTCTAACAAAAATATGGTAATATATTTTATAACACATGATTTAAATAATAACACTTTATTAACCATATGCTTCTTATTGAATTTTGTGTGTTTTTTTTGTCCTTAATGTGTTTTTCAAACATATCTTACTTATATTGAAAAAACCTCAAGTTGTCTTTTAGTTTTGTTTTGGGGGTTAAATCTTTCCTACTAATGGTTATTTATTTAAATTTTCTGTTTTATTTTTATTCATTTTATAGTTTACAATAATCATATAGTTTTCGTTATTTTACACACCGCAATGATACACTACTTTTCATGTGAAACAATATATCGTTATTTTACCATGTGAAACAATATAATAGTGTTAACATTTAAGTGTTGTTTCATACTAGAACCAAAATAAGTTGATATGAAACACTAAAATATTGATTCCCATTGCAAAATGACAAAATATGAAACAATGTAATGTTGTTTCACATTGTAAAAAACAAGGGTTACTAACATAAAACGGAACTTAAAATACTGAAGTTTTGTTTCACATATAAAACAATTTAATATTGTTTCACAATATGAACAAATAAATGTCGTTGTCGTGAAACGCGACGTGAAATGTCGTTTCATAGAATGAAACAAGTCATTAAGTTCATTTATTTATAATGTTTCAAAAGAAAATCACAACGATTAAAAAAATCTCAAAATAATAATAATAATAATATATTGGTTTCAAATTAAAAAAATTAAAATGATCCTTTGTTTGGTATTTTTTTGTTAGTTTAGATTGTATCGTAATCAAATATTTATATTTAAAAAATAGTGTTTGTTTTTAGCTTTAAAATAAAGGAAAATGAGCTGCTAATTAAAGGAAAAAAGATGATTAATATATTTATGATTTACGGATCTTAAAATAATAAATTGGATTTATTTTAAAAAATAAAAGGAGATATAGTGATAGATTAAAAGAAATTAGGAAAAGTGGTTCACATGTAAAAATGCATTTCATGCCGTTTTAACAAACCATTTCTTTAACAAATACTTTCATATCACAGAAAATTATCATTGTCTTTCATAATCATTGACTAAAATCAATTAATGGTTGAGATTAGTTTTTATGATTTTCAACTGTAACATTCCAAAATCACATTTGCATATAATCAAATATTTCATATATTAAGAAATACAACTTTACATATTCGGTCTCAAATATACAAAAACTACACTATAAAAAGTAGCTACTATATTTTTCAACAAAATCCATATACAAAACTTGTATACATAACAAGTATTTCAAAAAGACCACAGATAAACATGATGTCATTCACATCCCATGCATGCGAGAATATAAAACATCTCACAATTTCCCTTTTCCTTTTTCCTTAGATTGAACCCGACTTATAATGCACATTTTTGAAACACAAAATGAGGGTTAGATCTTGAGGTCTATTGAGAAATCCCCTTTATGCAAAGTTTATAAATCGACATTTGTAAAACTAACTGCTAGGACCAAAATTGTCCTAAATATCATGAAAATTTTATTAAAACAATTTGGCACTACAACAAAAAGGGGTTTATAGGACACTTTTTTTGAGACACTTTTCGAAAACCGTCCTTTAAAGGCTAATACGACACATTATTTTATGAGTCCTATTTGACTTAATCTTATAGGACTCTTACTTTTGATGTCTTATTAACATATCTTGACGTCCTATCATGCAATCTAATACAACACTTTTGAATGTCATATTATTTTATTGTCTAATAGGACACTTTTAAGTGCCGTATTATTTTAAAGACCAATATCTTACTTTAAATGCAAATATGACACTTTCAATTATCCTATTTTTTTAAAAGCTAATACAACACGGTTGATTGTCCTATTAGAGATTAAGAGCTAATAGGAGCTAATAGGACACTTTTAAGTGTCCATTAAAGTTTAATATGAACATAATTATATATTTAGAAATATATTTATGCCTTCCAAAGTTTTAAGCTCTTATGATTTATATAAACTACTTAACTTAAAACAAAAACACTGGGCCAAAACACTGGACTATTTTGACGTTGAAAGCCCAAATACTTGTTTCAGAAAGCCTTTAAATGAATAGTGCAGCAAAACGAACTTGATGGATAAGGAAAAACACTTGTTTCAGAAAGCCCAAATACTTGATAAGGAAAAACACTTGTTTCAGAAAGCCCAAAACCTCAAATCCTCAAAGCCTAGAATCCGGTTGCGATCATCATCGAGTGCTCTGCCTGAGAATCCGTTTGCGATCGAAACTTCTACACCCTGAGAATCTCAAAGCCTGGCTGTTTGCGATCGACTCATCTGCACTGTTTGAGATCCTTCAAGCCCTCGGTCTTTGAAGCCCTAGTTGTTCGTCAAATTCTGAGTTAGGAAGTTTTCGGTTGCAACATTGACGGTAACAAAATCAAATCGACTAGTATTTTTTCTAACTTAAATTTATAGTGCAGTTGATCGTGATACCGATATTGGATGATATGCGTAGTAATTATGTTAATTGTGTTAATATGTAGTAATACTGATATCTTAGTATTGAGTTGAAAGTGTGCTTCGATAAGAGTAGCTAACAGGAGGTTGGACATAGTTAAAAGCATTTTTTATAATGGTATGATAGCATGTCTTAGTCATGTAACCATCTGTCTGTATTGGTATGACTATTTCATACAMGATAGCAATTAGCAACTTAGTTGAGTCATAACTTAAGATAGCTATTGGTTTAAGCTTAGACATTCTAAATTAACACCCAATTCACTAAAACCACTGCTCTGAGACAAAAATTGAAATGCCTAATTTTCAAGTTAGCATTTCTACTAAAATTTTGACATGACCTATCTTCTATGGGCTTCCATCTAATAATCAATCTTCTATGAGAGAATGTGGCTGTGCTGAAAATTGAAACGCCTAATTTCCAATGGTTTTGATTGTTGGTTATCTTATCTGTGCTGAAAATGTGGCTGCTCTATTTGTAAATTTTAGTCAGTTAAAATTTTAGTTATTAAAGAAATTTCAGCAGTTATATATATATTGTGGTCAATGGAATTATAGTTGGTTTCTTTTACTTGTTTCTAGGTGAGATCAAATGTAAAATTATGTCAGGAAGGACTTAGAAATGTAAATGAGGCTACCTGTGGTGGAAATGCCTTGCCATTCTATTCTGCTATACGAATGAGGATTGCTAGAAAGGACTGCTTAGGACTCAGGATAAGGTAAGAAATTTTGGCTCTATGTATCTGCAATATTTTATTTTTTAAAGATGTTGGTTTGAATTTTCATACAAGTATTTGGGCCATAGTTGTCTCCTACAAACGTGTCTAAAACCACCACAATCGTGTCTTAAAATCGTGAATGAAAAGTTGTATTATATGGAAGTATAATGCAAATTAGCCAAAGTATAATGAAAAGTTGTATTATATAGATTACAATGAGCATAAAAGTGAATGATGGCATATATTATTCAGTAACACTCTAGTAGTGGGAAGGGCAATGGGATGACTCTTTTGGTAGTATATGTTTATCAGTTTGTACTTCTTATATTTGTTCATTTTGTGTGTTTGTGTGTGTAGCTCTTAAACATCTCTTGCTCTTTCCGTATACGCTTTTTAAAGATGGATACGGCTTCAATAATCAAAGACGCAATTGATAATCTTAAGATGTGTATCACTGCATCTTAGTCATTCATATAACAGAAAGACATAAATTGGCTTACCATACTCACCGAGAATGCAATGTATTACTTTGTAGTTACGTGAGAGTTTAATTTTTTCAAGTCTTGGATATTTCCCTGGATCCTTGAGGCTTTCTCCACTTAAAATAAGGAAGTATAGTTAGATCTATTGTCCGATAGTGAAGCATACCTTCTTCAACATAAATATGAAGGAAATACTTTGCCGGAGAAATTCTGGTTACCTCAATGCCATGGTAGTACATGAGACTACCAGTCTTTTGGTAGTATGGAACTCCTTTTGGGTGAAACTTTCCAATATTAGCAATCTCTTCCTTATAGAAAACTAGCACAACACTCTTGCAACTCTTTTTTCGAAAACACATAAAATTAGTCATAGGCACTACCGGTCATGCCAAATGCTTCTAGTGCATGAGAGAACCAAACACAAGGAGCTTGCTTTAGTCTGTAGAGAGCCTACTTAACAGGGATATAATGCAACCGTGGACCAATTATCAAGGGGCTTTAAAAACACAAGGAGCCTGCTTTAGTCCGTAGGGAGCTTGCTTGTGCTTTCTTTGGACGTGGACCAATTATCAAGGGGCTTTAAAAACATGATATCTACTCTTATGTATCTCAGACGAGCCTTGAGTACAATTTTCATTGTAGGGTGGGATTTCATTTTCTTAGCAGGCACTTAATGTGGCACATTGAAAGACACATTTATTATAGAATTTAAAATGGTGATGCCTGGGCCAAAAAATGTCTGAATCATACTAATCTATTATTTTCTATTGTTGAAATTTAGTGGGTTTTGTTCTTATATGTCTTCAGTTATGCCATAAAGATTTACATATGTCTTGTTCTTCTAAATCCATCTGCAACATGGTCAAAAAAGCTACACATTACGTCCAGAACTGATAGAGAGCACTTACTGGCTCTACAAAGCTACCATGGATGGTTGGCAGCTTAATTTGGTTTAAATTCATTATGACTGCACGATGCTCCCCTCTTCCATGTATGATTTGTTTTCTATGCAATCTATAGCATTCAAAACTAATAACTCGCTATGTTGCAGATGAAGTTGAAAGCCTAGTTGCAGCAAGAAAAGATGCTTTATCTGGCTCAAAACCTTCAGATTCTCTAAGGGTATCAACATTCTCAAGGAATGAAACAATCTATAACCATTGTACTTGGCAGTGAGCTGCCCGCTAACCAACATACTCTCGGCATGGAAAAAGAAACAACTATAAAATCTTGTTTTTCTTTGAATTTTGGGAAGTATTGTGGTTAGTTAACATCTCCTTGCCAAGTACAATGATTTGAACTACCAATATAACATCCATGCTTTTTCTGATGACCAAATCCAATTCTTTAAGCAAAACAGTGATCTGATCCTTCTCTTATCTGAAACTTGGACATGATCAGGTGGTAAATGCTTTACTGACTAAGATGGAAAAATTGAAGTCTTCACCAAATGTGATCATTCTGACTACATCCATCATAACAACTGCTATTGGTAGGTTTAAAATCTTAAATCCCTGAAAATTCACCATATTTCTCTCCTCCTCCTATAACTAGATCTGATGGTTCTACATAACCATAGCTTATCCATTTTGCTTTTTTGCTGAGAAGCAAGAACCCTCCTTCTATTTAGATATTTATAATATAATACTCATGCATTCTATTATAATATTATGTGTATCTATAAATGTGTGTGTGTGTATATTATAATATTTGTCAATGATATGTTTGTATATATCTAGCATCACATGTGGTTTCTGACTTAACCATGCATTACCCATATCAACCATGGTTAAGTCAGATGGTCAGGTCTTACACTTGTACAATCATGCACCATATATATACACCATCTATAGACTTTGACACAGAATAAGTCGTATATGTAAATTGAATTTGAGAAAACTCAGAATCTCAAAGATGTAGATATATGTTTTATCTTTCCAACGCAACTGGAGTCATGAATTTTAGAGCTTTGAGGTGAAAGTTGTATTAAAAAAGCTACAGCAGCACAAAACTGACAACGCAAAAATTCTTACCGGGTATGCTTGTAATCTATGCAGCAGTTAGCTAGTCAAACACTTTCGTAGTTGATCACTGGACGTTCTTATTCATTATGATTCATTTCCCTTTGATCCAACTTGGGGAATATGGAGTTGATAGGGTAAAGTTTAATCATTTATCTTACAAGATTATTATGAAACTTAATAAAATCTTATAATGTTGTTCTTCAATCATGTTTTTGTAGGTTGGGGATGTTGTTCATCATAAAGGAGGGAAAATTTGGTTAGAGCATATGGATTGTTTATTACAATTGAAGACATTATTGGAGCAACAATCGCATAGCCTTGTCCTTTCACTTTGGTATGTTAATCTTTTAACACTTGTGAGTTTTAGCAAGTGTAGAATTTTTTTATTACACAACTTTAAGCTCATATATCTGTTTTTTAATTGTAGATTGTGCATGACGAAGATGGATATCTCTCGTTTGTAAGACACAATATATAAGATTTTTTGTATTTGCGTAATTCTTGTTTAGTACTTAGTTTTGTCATGATACAACTTTGTGGTGGATACATAGCTTGATAGTTGGTACTCATGTAAGTACTTCTACAACTTTGAATTTTGTTCTATCAAATCAATTCGTAAACCTTTCATATATGCTTCTAAATGTAATATTACATAAAGATTTTATAATTGGATGATGCGTCTCGCATTATAGTCATTTAGGACGCTTGTAGTATTAATTATTATAGCCTATTAGGACACTTTTTTAGTATTACTTAGTTCATTTTATAGGACACTAAATAGTTCATTTTATAGGACACTAAAATTTGTTTCATAAAAACATTTTTTGGGACATTGAATTTCGTCCTATAAAAACATTTTTTGGGACACCCATATTTGTTTCTAAATGTAAACATTTTGTGACAACATAAAGTGTCCTATATTATAGTCCATTAGGACACTTTTTAGTGTTACTTAAACCATTTTATAAGACTATGGGTTTTGTATCATAATCCTAGAGTTTTTTAGGACACTCAAATTCATCCTATTAACCTAATACAACACCTTTAGATGAGACACACACATTTTTTGTCCTATAAACTTAAAAGTCCTATTAACTACCTTATTAGGACACTAATGAGTGTCCTATAAAGCCCTTTTTGTTTTAGTGTGGGCCAAATATGGAAGTCTTGAAGTCTGCAGACTTATCTTTAGAGATCTGAAAAGAAGACTTCAAAGTTCAGGTTAAAAATACTTCAGAGTTAGTCAATCTTTAGCGTTATACCTCATAGTTACAAGTCTGAAGAGTCAATCTTCAGAGTTATACTTCATAGTTACAAGTCTGAAGAGTCAATCTTCAGTGTTATACTTCAGAGTTACAAGTCTGAAGAGTCATTCTTCAGAGTTATACTTCAGAGTTACAAGTCTGAAGAGTCAACCTTTATAGTTATACTTCAGAGTTACTAGTCTGAAGAGTTATTCAAATACCTAATATCTTGAAAAATACTTCATGGGTAAACCTTACATCATACAGAGCAAGACCAACCAGAGCTCCTCTGGTCCTTAAGGACAAGAGCCCCTCTGTCCTACCAACTAGAGCGAGGCCAATTAGAAGCAAGGTCCAACCAGAAGCAATGGCCAACCAGAGATCCTCTCGTCTTACCAACTAGAGCCTCTCTGGTCAACCAGAGCCTCTGGTTCATATATCCAGATCCTCTGGATCAAGAAATGTTAAATACTTAAAGAATTTGAGTTCTAATTACAAGTAGAGACCCTCTGGTTTAACATGAAGATCAACCAGAGCCCCTTTGGTTCCTTTATCATGGATTGAAATATTTTTCCAATGTTCAAATGAACAAACAGAAGTAAAGCCATCCTGAAGTCAGGCCAACCAGAGCCCCTCTGGTTATAAAATAATTTCCACTTCATCATATTAACATCTTATCGCATCAACAGGATGCGACAACCCAAGTCCTCGCATCACACAAATGCGATAACTCAAGGTCGCTGCATCACAAGGATGCGGTAACAAAAACATATGATCAAAACCCATGTTTCAAAATTTCATGATTATACCGCCCTTATCCTGGTATACACTCTCCTTGATATGCCACCCTTATCCCAGTATATACCTCTTTTTAATATGCCATCATTATTTCCACACAAGATATAATCATAACAAAAGCCCACCAATTTTGCCAATAATGGCATTAAAAACATTTTTATAACATAAACTCGTATAAAGAACCATAAGGCTCTATACCTAGTCTCACCATCATGCTCAAAAAGCATCAAGGAACAATTTCATCATTCCCATATAAGAACCACACGGTTCAAGTTTCAAATACCAAATGAGGATAATTGATAAATTTAAACTCACTTTCTGTTCTTGCAGATGAAGATGAATTAATCACAGCAACAAATTCAAGTAGAAATCATAGAATCAACTTCTTCTTCCCCTTACAGGCTTGTTTACTTTCAACACAAGAGAACACACATTGAAAATCTCACTTTTCTTTTTCTCCATCAATTTCGATGAGATAAGATAAGTATCTTATCAATACTTTACTTTAAACGATAAGAGGTGGTGAAGGTTTTTAAAATAATTAATCATACTCTCCCATGAGATAAAACAAATATCTCATATATAATAATATTTAGGCAGTGGGGATTATTTTAAACATTTAAACACATACACAAATTAAACCCTTCCACTTACCATCACCTTTCAAAAATCACCCTGAATCTTTATATCTGAATATCCGGTTATCACATTATCCACCCCTCAAAAAAACTCCGTCTCGGAATTCAATTAATAAAACAACCACATATATTCTAATCTCATTTATGATTCCAGTTCCTAAGTAGCTTTTGGACGTTTATGAAAATGCCACTGAACTTTTACGAGACCAATTTCTTTATTCCTTAAAACCCTTGTTTTCCAGTCAGTGACGATCTCATGAGTTTCCACAAAATTCAACTTACTATCCACTTGGACCTCAGGTAGCGGTACTGCCAAATTCGGATCGGCCAAACACTTTCGCAAGTTAGAGACATGGAAAATGTTATGAATTGATCTTAGTTCCTCGGCCAACCCATTTATAAATTCTGAATGGTCCAACATACCTCGACTGAGTTTACCTCTTTTCCCAAATCGAATAACACTCTTCCATGGAGAGACTTTTAACATCACAAAATGTCCTACTAGAAATTCAATCGGCTTATGGGGCTTATCGGCGTAACTTTTCTGTCGGTCTTGAGCTGTTTTAATTCATTCTCGTATCTGACCTATTTTTTCAGAAGTTATTGGAACAATCTCTGGACCAGCCAACTTTCTTTCCCCTACTTCATTCTGATACAACGACGTTATGCACTTTCGGCTATATAAAATCTCATAAGGTGCTGCTTGGATGATGGAATGGTAACTGTTGTTGTAAAAAATTCGATCAGAGGTAGATGATTTTTCCAAGATCCCCGAAGTCAATAGTACAAGCTCTTATCATAAGTTTAAGGGTCTGAATTATCCTTTCACTCTGCCTATCTGTTTGAGGATGATACTCCGTACTTAATCTGATTTGAGATCCCATAGCTCTTTGAACACTCTCCCAAAACTTTGAGGTAAATCTGCTGTCTGTTGGTCCCAGCCGGGTCTACAAGAGTTCAGAGGAACAATTTGTAGAAGGGGGAGGGGATCAATACAAACACATAAAACTTTCGTATTTAAAAATATATATTGATATAGAAGGATCAATACTGATTTTTACAGATTATTTGCAGAAATAGAAAAGGTAAAGATAACCTATCTAAAACAATCTAAGATTACACACAAATTAGCAAATATAAGAAATTTTTCGAATAAAATAAAGACAGAAAGATGTTCTTCTTGGGTAAGAACTTTAGAATTTTGAGAGAAATTCTAACTTGCTTGAAGATAAGCATTTGTGTTCTTTTGTGTGCTGGAGATAGATGTTGTGCATGAGGAGAGCACTCAACTATTTATACCCATTGCATTAAATAAAAATTAGAAGGGTTAGAACACGCGTCAAGATTTAAGAGGAAAGCTTGTCCTTTGCAACAGTGAATAGTACTATTGTCTACTCACGAGCAAACATCCTTTCATGGAGTTGGTGGGCACTAGAGTTGACTAGTCGGCTCCGTGCAGTACTATACTTTTGAAAGGGTATGGGTTTGTCCTTTGTGTGAGGAAGGACAAGACAAAAACAATCGTGCACGACAAATTTCATTTGATCGCTGAATGCTGGAATAACGCTGGAGGTCTCTTCAGCATTCACTGAGACTTGTGCAGTCTTCACACATATGTTGACCAGGTTGTAATCACTGAATACCGCTTCAGATCATGAATGCGCCCGTCACTTATCTTCAGTTTTAGTCTTTGACATTCACTGAAGGTTCTTAGGTATGAGTTTTGCCTTCTTGAAGTATCGCTGTCACTATAGGATTACAATGCGAGTTTCAGCGTTCACTGAATAGACTCAGTGATGATTGCTGGAACTGAAAAGACAAAAACAATAATACTTTAGAAGGTAAAATGGATTATCATCAAATTTATGAGATAGAGGATCAACAATCTCTCCCTATGTTAGAAGGTAAAAGGGATTATCATCAAATTTATGAGACAGAGGATCAACAATCTCTCCCTATTTAATGATGATAAAGCAACATAAAGAAAATTGACTTAAGGTTTAATAGTAAGGAAAAGATACATATAATGTACATGTCCCTTTTAACTATTTTGGGATATTTTTCAATGATATAGTTTTTACTATATAAGTTTTCTTAAATTACAAGTTTAAGAAGAAGTTCAAGAAGGAAAACTGAAACTGAAAGTATGTTCACTGACTGAAGTTTGATAGTGGATGTATGAGCATATTGGAACTCATAGACATATGTCCCTATTACTCTTTTCATGTATCTTTTTTAGTGATGCTGATGAGATACTTATATTAATCAAAGGAGAGTTATAAGTGTTTTAGTTAGTACATTCTAGACTTATTTGTCACACCCCGCTAAAATGGAAACACGAGATGTAATAGGCAAGCGAGTCACAACAACAATTAATAAATAACACTTTTCAATTTTTCAAAATAAAATGAGTTTAACATCATAACCAAATTTTTGACAAATACTTCTTTTACAAAAGCTTCCATTGCGAATTTAATCAGTTTTTCCACATGTATGCTCCCAAAATACTTCATTTCTTACTTGTTACCTGAAAAGCATGGAACAAAAATTGAGTCAACTACAAAGAGTTGGTGAGTTCACGGGTTTTCACATGCATAAAATAATTTAATGCATAAACCAAATATTTGCAAACTTATGCGAATCTTTTGCACTGAATAAATATAAATCTTTCACGATGTAAAAACTTGAGACGCTACTGAGCCTTACCTGACCCACTTGTCCCATTATTTTACGAACGACCATAAGTAGCCCGTACACTTACTTAGGTCCCACAGTTCGTAGATGTACTAATTCAGCGGTGGTCCAAATTCCACATGATTAGACAAGAAAACATAGGTAGAGTGCACCCCTTTCTGGGTGGGACTGTCAACATAATAGCGGCTATCCACAATACCACGGCCCGGGGACGTGCCCGAGTTAACAAGTAGCGTTTACGGACAGGGACTTTATTTGGAAAATATACTCCCAAACACATCAATTTAACATTTATTTCAGAGTGCAATAACAGTCAATATTTTATGACATAATAAACTTGACTAAGCAGTTCCTTAGTCCAATGGTTATAAACTAAGCTTGACTAAGCAGTTCCTTAGTCCAAAGGTTTCAAACAAGTAATATGCATAGTTTGCTTAATCTCAAGCTTTTTTCCCTACACAATAATCAAAGCATTAAAAGTGGGGCCGTGAGAACTCACAGGTATGATGATGAATATCCCAAAAAATGAAGGTTCAAGCTTTCAACGACTAACCTGACTTTCTAAATAAACCAACATCCCACATTCAGATCTCCTATGAGCTCTAGACGAAAATAGAGTCAAGTTTCACCCTATGTAATGCCATCGGATTTTAGGAAATAAAGTTGATATTTTATTAATAAACTAATAACAGTCCAAAATAAAAGAAATCAAAATCTTTTACTGAAAAGCTGATTTTTGGACACATTATAAATTCTGTTCCAAATATTTTGGTTCCTCGAAACTCTAAAAATAGGAACCTTCCAAAAGTCATTTTATGTCCAACTTGTCACATTATTTACAACAATGACATCGGTCGACTAATCCAATTATCAAGAAATTTGAGTGGGTTTTAAATTCCTCATCATTACTCTTTAACCTTGAGTTACACAGCCCCCGAAACGGATTGCACGCTCACCGAGTGGCAGTCATTTGGGGCCGAACTCATCATTTTCCAAAGGTAATCCCATTTTCAAGCTTGCAAAATAAATTTAAATCTCCAGGGAAGAATTTTTCTCGATTCCATTGAGTTTTCGAAGAAAAGAGGATAGATTAAAGATGCATGCAAGATTTAACACTTCAAAACATAGCTTTACATGCTTAAACTTCACATGCAAGGGGTTTCCCTTCCCTACTTTGGAGTTCAAGGGACATGGATCATAGATTGTTATCCTCATTGAAAACATTTTCATGTTTTCAATGAATAATCTCCCCTCTTTGGTCTCCAAAAAAATTCTACTGTATGGCCGAGATGTGGAAGAAAGAAGATACAGTCTCATGATATTTTACAAAAATAAAATAACTAGTATCGTACCTCTTTCTTATGTTCTTGAAGGATCTTCAAGATTGAGAGAGAGAAAGTTTCTAAAGACTTACTTGAAGGTAGATTCCGCTGGAGAGTGATTGAACTTAGAGAGAGTTTAGAGAGAGATGAACAATTTCAGGTTGGTGATAAAGAAAATGAGAGTTTTCAAAAGATAAGGGGTATTTATACAAGGATTTTAATGAAATAAATGGGCTGACCTCTAAAGGCCCAAACTAAATAAAACTTCTATTTTTCTTGATAAGAATAAGCCCACTAAAATATTTACCCAACATAAATAGAATGACATTAATAAACCCAAAACTCCATCTTTTGATAAATCAAGCGGACATTCAAATGGGACTTTTGTCTTTTAATTTTTAAAAGTTTATAATATCAACTTTGTTTTATTTGGAACGTTTCTAAAATATTTGGCATTACATTAGTTAACTTTATCACTTGCCTACTGAGGCGGATCTTCCAAGCTAAGAATTCTGGGTATTAAGTCAGATGTACTCTAACCACCATGACTAGATCCTAATAAATTTATAATTCTAAATATAGGATCTATAATAAAATGCTAACCTGAAACTCCGAAATGACAGAATATCACAGTCTCCCATGTCAGAAAAATTTCGTCCCGAAATTTATTTGTCATCCTCAGATCATGACTTGCTTACGAACAAATGGAGATATTTGTTTTTCATGAATTCTTCTCTTTCCTATGTGAACTCTGGCCCATGCCTCGAAGTCCAACGAACTTTTACAATTGGAATCCTGCTACGCTTCAATTGCTTGTCTTTATGGTCGAGGATTTCAATTGGTTCTTCAATGAAGCGTAATCGTTCATTAATTTGAATGTCTTCCAAAGGTAGAACCAATGCTTCGTTGGTTAAACACCTCTTAAGGTTCGATATGTGAAATGTATCATGGATGGCACTCAGCTCTGGGGGTTAACTTAGTTTGTATGCAACCAGTCCTACTCTTTCAAGTATTTCAAATGGACCAACATACATTGGGCTAAGCTTTCCTTTCTTTCCGAAGCGTACAATCCCTTTCCATAGAGATACCTTTAAAAGGACTTTATCACCTACTTGAAATTCCAATGGTTTCCTTCTGTTATCAGTGTAGCTCTTCTGACGATCTCTCGCGACTTTAAGCCTTTCTTGGATGATTAAGATTTAGCTATCTGTCACCAATCTCCAACCAGCTGAGTGGGGATCTACACTTACGCCCATACAAGGCTTCATATGGTGCATACTGTATACTGGTGTGATATCCATCGTTGTAGGAGAACTCGATCAATGGCAGATGAGTATCCCAACTGCCCTCAAAGTCTATTACACAGACATATCCTCTAACATTTGGATTGTCCTTTCAGTTTACCCATCCGTCTGAGGATGATAGGAAGTGCTCAAGTCCAGCCTTGTGCCTAGTGCCTTTTGAACTGATTGCCATAATCGCGAAGTAAAACGACTATCTCTATCTGATATGATGGAAATAGGTACTCCATGTCACGATACGATTTCATTGATATACAACTGCGCAAGCCTTTCTGTACTAAAGTCTTCTCGAACAGGTAAAAAGTGTGCGGATTTCGTAAGTCGGTCCACTATGACCCAAATTGAGTCATATCCCTTCCTGGTTCTAGGTAACTTTGTAACAAAATCCATGGATATCTGATCCCACTTCCATTGGGGAATCTCTGGTTGCTGAAGAAGACCAGATGGTTTCTGATGTTCGGCAGGTTAAACATCGACTTACGTACAAAGCAACGTCCCTTTTCATTCTTGGCCACCAGTAATATTCTCTTAACTCTTTGTACATCTTATTGGATCCTGGGTGAATAGAGTATCTAGAGCGATGTGCTTCCTCCAAGAATGTTGACCGAAGACTGTCGTTCATTGGTATCCAAACTCTATTTTTGAAATAACGCACCCCATCTTCTCGAATTTCAAATTCCTTTTCTAAGATATGCAAGGTTTCATTCTTCAGATTCTCCGGTTTCAACGCCTCTTCTTGTGCTTCAAGAATTTGCGTTCTTAGGTTGGTTTGAACCAACATTCCCATGGCTCGTGCCCTTGACGGTTTCAACCTTTCTTTTCGGCTTAAAGCGTCTGCTACCACATTAGCTTTTCCTGGGTGATACTTTATTTCGCAATCATAATCGTTGAGAAGTTCAACCCACCTCTGTTGCCTCATGTTCAACATCTTTTGATCTATTATATGTTGAAGGCTTTTATGATCAGTGAAAATGATGCATTTAATGCCATAAAGATAGTGCCTCCAAATATTAAGTGCGAATACTACTGCCCCCAATTCGAGGTCATGTGTAGTATAATTTTTCTCATGCACTTTAAGTTGCCTTGAGGCATACGCAATGACCTTGTCTTTTTGCATTAGCACGCATCCTAAGCCTTGATATGATGCATCGTAATAAACCACAAAGTTTTCCGAACCCTCTTGTAAGGATAAAATAGGTGCATTGCATAGTCTCTGCTTAAGAGTCTCAAACGCTTCTTCTGGTTTCTCACCCCAAACAAATTTCTTGTCCTTCTGGGTTAAGGCTGTGAGTGGTTGTGCAATTTTCGAAAAGTTCGCGATGAATCGCCGATAATAACCTGCCAAACCAAGGAATAGACGGATTTCCGTAGGGGTTCTTGGGGCTTCCTATTTCCTAATAGCCTCAATCTTGGCAGGATCTACCTGAATCCCTATTTCATTGACTATATGACCAAGAAATTGTACTTAACAAATCCAGAATTCGCATTTAGAAAAATTTGCATACAATTTCTGGTCTCGAAGTATCTCCAATATTATCCTTAGATGTTGCTCATGGTCCTCCCTGCTACGTGAATAAATTAATATGTCGTCTATGAAGACGATTACAAATTTATCCAGATATGGTCTACAGACTCTATTCATTAGGTCCATGAAGACAACCGGTGCATTGGTTAACCCAAAGGGCAAAACTAAAAATTCATAATGGCCGTAACGAGTTCTGAAGGCTGTTTTAGGAATGTCCTCTTCCCGAACTCTCACTTGGTGGTATCTAGATCGTAGGTCGATCTTGGAAAAATATACCGCTCCTTGAAGTTGATCAAACAGATCATCGATTTTAGGTTGAGGGTACCTGTTCTTGATGGTCAACTTATTAAGTTCCCTATAATCAATGCACATTCGCATTGACCCATCTTTCTTTTTAACGAACAGAACCGGTGCACCCCATGGTGAGTAACTTGGTCTTATAAATCCCCTGTCTAATAACTCCTAGAGTTGATTCGACATTTCTTGCTTCTCCGATGGTGCCAAGCGATATGGTACCTTTGCCACCGGGGCAGCTCCAGGGATTAAGTCGATACCGAATTCGACTTGTCTTTGCAGGTGTAGTCCTAGTAAATCCTCAGGAAATACGTCAGAAAACTCCCGAACTACAGGGAAATTCTCAATACTTTTCTCCTTGACCTTTCCATCAATCACATGTGCCAAAAATGTAGCACAATTCTTCTTCAAGTACCCTTGCATCTTCATGCAGGATACTGTTGATCGTAGATCTCTCAATAACACTAATAATCTAGTTATAAATAACCAAATTATAGTGATTTTACGAAGAAAGTTATGAAGACTCAAGATTAAAATAAGAACATTCAAGAACAAACTTGAGCTTCAAAGGTTTTACTTTTATAAATAATAAAACGTAAACGTAAAGAGTAAAAACCTTCTCACGTACGCACATATGCTCACTTTTTACAATAGACCTAGTCGTCTCTTTATACTAGATGGCTAATGCTAAGATAACTATCTATTGCTACTTTCTAGCAAATAGTCTAGCTAACARATAAGGTTTATCTTTTACATGGATAATCATTATWAACAAGATAAACTATAATTCCAGCTGTTGATTCGTCATCTCCAGCTGTCATTATCTATGTGGTGATTTCATCCTTATCTTCAAGTCTTCATTGTTTGCTTGGATGAATACTTAGAAARTCTTCTAAGTGTTAGTCTGTCCATCGTATCAATGAGAATACTTTCCATCACATCATCCATCGGTCCGCTGATTGAACTTCATCCATCGGTCCAATGGTTGGTCTTTCCGTTGATGCTTTGGATAGTCTGTCCATCGATCCAGACTTAGTCGATTCTGCCTTGAT
>NC_037530.1:21034898-21037292 GCF_001531365.2 Cynara cardunculus var. scolymus
GTTTTTCATTACTTTTTACATTTTGCATTATGGGTTGTAACAATCTCCCCCTAAGTAATGAAATAACAAAGTCTAATCTAAACACATATGAAGAACAGACACTAATCTAGAAGAAAAACATCAAATTCCAAAWTTTTCATTGGATGATGAATTTTCTGTACAAGACTGGAAACAAATTTACATCAAGGCAAATAATACACAAAAATTCCATCTCTTCAAGGATTACCCGAGTATATCTCTCTAAAGCGTAGGAGTAATCTTCTGTATGCAATGATCGTTGAGATTTCTTGAAGGAGATGGCTTCCCTCTTCCCTCGGTACGTGGCTTCTGCCTAGTCTGTCTCTAATATTTTTCTGAAACCATTCAAGTGTTTCAGTTGAGTACTTGAAGGCTTTAGACATTCTAAAGAACTTTTTAACCCCAAACTCATTCTTGTAAACAAGTCCGAGTTCAGGTTGAGTCAAGACTGAGGCAGAGCGAATCTCTTGCAGGCCCTGGAAATCTTCATCTGATGGAGTGGAGGATAGTCTCTCAATGCCCAGCCTAAAAGCAATTTTAAAGTCGCTTTTGGCTTGACGCTTCACCAGGGACTCCATTGTCTTGACAATAGCTCTGTTCGCCATTCCGAATCGTATCCCATGATCTTGCTGTTGAGTAGTGTAGGCATATAACTCTATCAAGTCATATGGATTGAGGTTGATGAGGTCGTTCTTGCTGAAGACGCTAACTTCCCCATGGGCTCTCTCCACATTGAACTCGATGTAGCGTATGGCTCTGTTGGAAAATGACTTTATCTTCAAGTCTATGACTCTTCTTATTCCATCATTCGAAAAGACAGCATATGGTGGTTGAGTAGTCTGTCTTATGAAACGATGATGTAGAAGGTTCATAGATTCTGGCGATAGGATTAGAGGATTGGTTGACAGGCTTTCTTCGCGTTCTCGGTACATGTATTGATGGATATTTTCCATCATTATTGGTTCCCTGGGCGGCAATTGAGGTTATCTCCTTAACGACTCCATGTATTGAATTATTTTGTCCACCAGGCCTTGAGGAGGATTCTTTGAGGAAGAAGGAATGTCCGCGTGCACCATGGGTTGTGTCTCGGCTGGTTGTGTTTGGGTAGTGGGTGAGTTTTCTTTGGTTGGTTGGGGTGATGAAGGTTGGGTTGTTATGGGTTCCGGTTGTTGGGGTGATGAAGGTTGGGTTGTTATGGGTTCCGGTTGTTGGGGTGAAGAAGGTTTGGTTGTTGTTGGTTCTGGTTGTATGGAGAAGATGAAGGGTTAAGTTGTGTGAGGTGTTGGTGAAGGGGTTAAGGGTAGGTTTGTTGTGGGTGTAGAAGAAAGAGGTTGGTTTTGTTGTGTTGGTGGGGTGGTTGGTTCTTCATCGGTTGAGGAACTCAACACGATGGGGTCTGGAGTTATGGCTAAGGCAACTTGGATATTCTATTCTTCATCAGAGGGCAAGGCCTCTGGTTCCCTAGCTTGGGTTTGTTGGGTTGATGGTTGTTGCTGTTGGGATGGTTGTTGTGGTGCAGCGGATCCTGTTTGTTGAGTAGCAGCCGCCTCTGTCTCCCCCTCATGAGGTCCAAGACCTTGATCATCGGGGTTTTGGTCTTCATGCCTTGGGCTTTTGTAGGGGCGGCTCGAAGAGCAGGAAAGTCTTGATCGATTCTTCTTTTTCCACATGCGAATGTGGGAAGCGAGAGTGCACACTCGATCCTTTCTGCGTCATTCTTCCATTGTGCGAAGGAGAGTGTTTGTACGTTCTTGCTGGCATTGTAAACTCTTACTCAGCGTAGTGGTGGGTGCAACAAATCGAGCAACAAACTTTGCACTTATCTTATTGAATGAAAAGATAAGTGCCTTTGAAAGAGCCCGTAGATCTGCTCTTGTGGCAAAGTCTGTGCCTGTAGAGGGAGGAGGTGGCACAGAGGTTGTTGCAGAAGATGGAGGATGGGGAAGGTTAGTAATAAAAATCCTCACCTCTGCAGTGAAGGATGAGAAGGCTGCTTCATAGGAAGGGCCTGCAGAGGGAGGTGGGGATTGAGTTTGTGATGGGATTTGCTTAAGTATGGTGGTGGTTAATTGGGTGAGGGTTGTTTGGATGGTGGCCATTTGGTTGGTGAGGGTGGCAAGAGTTTCATTGATGGATGATGTGGATGAGGGTTGAGGTTGAGGTATTTGGGAGGTGATGGTGGCTGGTAGTTGATGAAGGGTGCGAAGGATGGTTTGGAGTTGGAAAATGATGTAGGTTAGGTTTTCATCGGTCTCAGTTGCCTGAGCCGTGAGGGTGGCGAGGGATTGGATAATGACTTGGTTTCTTTAGGTGGCTAAGGATGATATGGTATTGTGTTGTTGGGTTATGGTTTGTTGGAGGATTTGGAGGCGGGAT
>NC_037530.1:21040712-21042623 GCF_001531365.2 Cynara cardunculus var. scolymus
AATGGTTGACTTGCTTTCAAAGAATCTTAAGCCAGAGGCTCTTGTCTTTAGAACCAGAGGCTCTGGTTGTAAAGAGAATAACAAATAGCAAGTAAAGGTGGGAACCAGAGGCTCTGGTCTTTGGAACTAGAGGCTCTGGGTGGGAGAAAAGTACTTGATAAGAAATACCAAGTATTGCTTTGAACCAGAGGGGCTCCGGTTACCAATAGAACTAGAGGGGCTCTGATTACTAACAGGAGCAGAGGGGCTCTGGTTTCAAAGATGAAATTTTGCCAATAAATCTAAGTCATTCTATATGGCCAGAGGCTCTAGTCTTTAGAACCAGAGGCTCTGGTTTAAGATACTTAGAGAATTTATGGCTTTGTTATAAATTTTGCCAATTGTTGATCCCAGATCTCTCAATAACACTAATAATCTAGTTATAAATAACCAAATTATAGTGATTTTACGAAGAAAGTTATGAAGACTCAAGATTAAAATAAGAACATTCAAGAACAAACTTGAGCTTCAAAGGTTTTACTTTTATAAATAATAAAACGTAAACGTAAAGAGTAAAAACCTTTCTCACGTACGCACATATGCTCACTTTTTACAATAGATCTAGTCGTTTATACTAGATGACTATTGCTAAGATAACTATCTATTGCTACTCTCTAGCAAATAGTCTAGCTAACAGATAAGGTTTATCTTTTACTTGGATAATCATTATAAACAAGRTAAACTATAATTCCAGCTGTTGATTCGTCATCTCCAGCTGTCATTATCTATGTGGTGATTTCATCCTTATCTTCAAGTCTTCATTGTTCGCTTGGAAGAATACTTAGAAAAGCTTCTAAGCGTTAGTCTGTCCATCGTATCAATGAGAATACTTTCCATCGCATCATCCATCGATCCGCTGATTGAACTTCGTCCATCGGTCCAATGGTTGGTCTTTCCATCGATGCTCTGGATAGTCTGTCCATCGATCCAGACTTAGTCGATTCTGCCTTGATATCTCCATTGGTCTTCTGGTTCTTCATCACTTATTGTTTTTCATTACTTTTTACATTTTGCATTATGGGTTCTAACAGATACTATCTTAATTTTTCATTCTGACTTGTCTCTTTGAATCACAATTAGGTCATTTCCATCTTGAGGAATCCGGATAGTCTTCTCTGAACAGACAATCTTAGCTTGATATTTGGATAACCAATCCATGCCGATAACTATGTCAAAACTTCCTAATTCAATCGGTATAAGGTCTATGCTGAAATTCTTATTGGCTAAACTTAGAGTGCAATCCTTAATTATGTCCTTAGCCTTAATTTCTTGGCCATTAGCAAACTCAATTACGTAAGCTTCTTCCAACCTTTGAGGCCTTATGCTAATCTTAGGCTCAAAGTCTAGTGATACAAAACTCCTATCTGCCTCTGAATCAAATAAAACTGATGCAAATTCATTATTCAGAAGAAACGTACCTGAAACCATATTGAGATCATATCTAGCTTCTTTGGCTCCGATCTCAAATGCTCTGCGCCGTGCCTGACCCTCTAGGTTTCCTTGACTGATTGGTCGGGCTTGACTTGCATTTGTTCCTTGGGCATACATTCCGCATATGTTCTTGGTTCACACATTCGAAGCATAATCGCCTTCGGCACTCCTTTGCTGTATGACCCCCTAGGTGGCATCGTTGACAAATGATGCAATTCCCCCGATGTGGATATTTGCATCTATTACATTTAGTCGCGCCTCCTTGAGTTACCGCCTGAGTTTGTGCCCCAAAATTTCCTATTACCCTCCTATTCTTGTCATACTTTCCCCCAGACCTTCGATTACCCTGCTCCTTCATCTTTCTTTTCCCCTTGGCAAATTCTCCTGACCGAATCGCATTATTCGTGAGTTTGGTGGCAATGTCTATTGCCTCCTGAAGAG
>NC_037530.1:21043003-21057307 GCF_001531365.2 Cynara cardunculus var. scolymus
TTTAGCAATTTCTTAAATTCTTCCCAAGAAAGCTGGTTAGCCGCTTCTCGGCCTCTAGTTTGCACTTATGTATTCCACCAGGTAAGTCCCCTTCATTGCAACAGACACACCGCATACTCTACTTTATTTCCTTCAGTACACTTACTAATGTGAAGAACAGACTCCATGCTTTCTAGCCATGATAATAATCCTACTGCTCCTTCAGTTCCATTGAATTCTTTCGGGTTGCAAGACCTATAGGATTTATAAGTGCATTCCCTAGCCGTCCTCGGCTCTGGATTATTTGGTTGGTTTGCATTCATGCTAGCAGCCACTTGACTGACTATGTTGGGGAGTGCTTCCAGAAGTTGTTCTGATACAAGTCGTGCAATCTTGGGATTTTCTCTCCTTGGCGGCATCTTCTAAGCCTAAGTCAAAAGGGAATTCGTCATTTTATGGCATAATAAGGGTTGTAGCTTTCAGGCGTTTAAATGATGCCAAGAGTGTTCATCGCATGGATATTATTCAAGCATTTACACAATCAGAATAAATTAATCTTATGCACACCATAACTTGACATAAATAAGCGTTTCCTAAAAAGACATTATGCATTCAAAGATGTTCACAGTCACACCAAATAGGATAGTGTGTTTCTACGTAAAAGAGTGGGCATCCTACCACTAATCCTTCTTCTAGAACAACATCCATCCTATAACTATTCCCAAAATTACCATCACCATTCCACTAACTACCATCCACCTGTACAACCTCCTTATTTCCCGCCTTGCTGCAGCGACGGCGTCCGTGTTCCTCAACATGCGCTGATGGTGTGCTTCCATCACATCATACAGGTTGTTCAGGATGTGGTGGTGGTATCCCAGCCGGATCTGGTGCACTTGCGTATCAGATGCAATTCTCCTTACCCATTCTCTTTCAGCCGGATTCATGCCCTTGGTGCAGGACGCAGGTAACCCGGTCACCAGTTGTGTTATCCTGCTCCCCAATTGTGGTCGGGATATCTCTCCTATGACTCTAACAGAGTCCTTAAATGCCACACGTTGCGGCAGTGGAATGCTCTTCCTTGGCGTGACTCTGATCCTCGAGCCATGATAGGTTCGTGGTGGAACATCGGGTGCTGGCTCCGATGGGGGTAGGAAGGATGCTTGTGGAGAAGCAGATGCTCCACTGGTCGCAATGTCCTGCTCATATGGGTCTATCTCTTCATTATGGGCTAATTTTATTCTAGAGTGGCCAACCACGTAACCGGATTCATCGACTGAGTATTCACTAGAATCGGATGACGCCATAGTTGTCTGCGACATTAATAACCTTAATTACTAAATACGCCATCTATAAATACTTAGAGTTATAGCCAAAGCTTCTAAACAAGGCTAAGAGTGGAAATCAAACTAGACTCTCAAATATAAAGTCCCTAATTGTACTACCAGAGCCTCTGGTTCCATGACCAGAGCCTCTGGTCTCATGACCAGAGCATTTGGTTCAATTAAAATCCTTAGGAAAGGATTTCTCATCCATCGATCCTCTTGCAAACCAATGAAATTCTATTCTATCAATCGCTGGTTCAACATCCATCCTCTTAGGAAAGGATTTCTCGTCCATCGATCCTCTGGTTCCTCATAATGCACTTACCAGAGCTTCTGGTTACAAAACTAGAGCCTCTGGTTCCTCATAATGCTTTTACCAGAGCTTCTAGTTACAAGACCAGAGCCTCTGGTTCAACTTTCATACTTTGAAAAGCACTAAGTAACCTATCCATCGATCTCTGGTCTCCTTCTCATCAATGCTTCTGGTGCATCCATGAACTCAAGCAAATTTATGGAGTTCCTATTCCTTTGCCTCTAGTCCTTCTAACTAGAGCTTCTAGTACCACATACACACTTAAAATTTTTATAGAATTTCTATCCCATCGCCTCCGGTTCTTCTAACCATAGCTTTTGGTCCAACATGGACACTTAACAAAATAAGGGTTTTTCTACCCATCATCTCTGGTCCTTCTAGGGCAATGGATATTCATAGAGAGTATAACACATAAAATCATGCTTTTCATATCAATTTCTTTACGGAAGCATATCTCTAGTAAAACCGATTAAGTTCTTTTTATTATATGTAAGTTAAACACAGGTGATCAGGCTTTGTTTAATCGACATATAATAATGTGGCCCGCTTTAAAATCATATAATTCCAGATTTCTTAAAAATCCAATTTGAATTTTTTTGGTTATAGTCGATGGTTTTTAAGGAAAACCAGCATTCTCTATAACTGAAGCTCTGATACCAAATCTGTCACACCCCGCTAAAGCGGAAACACGAGATGTAACAGGCAAGCGAGTCACAACAACAATTAATAAATAACACTTTTCAATTTTTCAAAATAAAATGAGTTTAACATCATAACCAAATTTTTGACAAATACTTCTTTTACAAAAGCTTCCATTGCGAACTTAATCAGTTTTTCCACATGTATGCTCCCAAAATACTTCATTTCTTACTTGTTACCTGAAAAACATGGAACAAAAATCGAGTCAACTACAAAGAGTTGGTGAGTTCACGGGTTTTCACATGCATAAAATAATTTAATGCATAAACCAAATATTTGCAAACATATGTGAATCTTTTGCACTTAATAAATGTAAATCTTTCACGATGTAAAAACTTGAGACGCTACTGAGCCTTACCTGACCAACTTGCCCCATTATTTTACGAACGACCATAAGTAGCCCGTACACTTACTTAGGTCCCACAGTTCGTAGATGTACTAATTCAGCGGTGGTCCAAATTCCGCATGATTAGACAAGAAAACATAGGTAGAGTGCACCCCTTTTTGGGTGGGACTGTCAACACAATAGCGGCTATCCACAATACCACGGCCCAGGGACGTGCCCGAGTTAACAAGTAGCGTTTACGGACGGGGACTTATTTGGAAAATATACTCCCAAGCACATCAATTTAGCATTTATTTCAAAGTGCAATAACAGTCAATATTTAATGACATAATAAACTTGACTAAGCAGTTCTTTAGTCCATTGGTTATAAACAAAGCTTGACTAAGCAGTTCTTTAGTCCAAAGGTTTCAAACAAGTAATAGTTTGCTTAATCTCATGCTTTTCCCCCAAAACAATAATCAAAGCATTAAAAGTAGGGCCGTGAGAACTCACAGGTTTGATAATGAATATCCAAAAAATGAAGGTTGAAGCTTTCAACGACTGCCCTGACTTCCTAAATAAACAAACATCCCACATTCAGATCTCCTATGAGCTCTAGACGAAAATAGAGTCAAGTTGCACCCTATGTAATGCCATCAGATTTTAGGAAATAAAGTTGATATTTTATTAATAAACTAATAACAGTCCAAAACAAAAGAAATCAAAATCTTTCTCAAAAGCTGATTTTTGGACACATTATAAATTCTGTTCCAAATATTTTTGGGTTCCTCGAAACTCTAAAAATAGGAACCTTCCAAAAGTCATTTTATGTCCAACTTGTCACATTATTTACAATAATGACATCGGCCGACTAATCCAATTATCAAGAAATTTTAGTGGGTTCTAAATTCCTCATCATTACTCTTTAACCTTGAGTTACACAGCCCCCGAAACAGATTGCATGCTCACTGAGTGGCAGTCATTTGGGGCCGAACTCATCATTTTCCAAAGGTAATCATCATTTTCAAGCTAGCAAAATAAATTTAAATCTCCAGAGAAGAATTTTTCTCGATTCCATTGAGTTTTCGAAGAAAATAGGATAGATTAAAGATGCATGCAAGATTTAACACTTCAAAACATAGCTTTACATGCTTAAACTTCACATGCAATGGGTTTCCCTTCCCTACTTTGGAGTTCAAGGGACATGGATCATAGATTATTATCCTCCTTGAAAACATTTTCATGTTTTCGATGAATAATCTCCCCTCTTTGGTCTCCAGAAAAATTCTACTGTATGGCCGAGATGTGGAAGAAAGAAGATACAGTCTCATGATATTTTACAAAAATAAAATAACTTGAATCGTACCTCTTTCTTATGTTCTTGAAGGATCTTCAAGATTGAGAGAGAGAAAGTTTCTAAAGACTTGCTTGAAGGTAGATTCGGCTGGAGAGTGATTGAACTTAGAGAGAGTTTAGAGAGAGATGAACAATTTCAGGTTGGTAATAAAGAAAATGAGAGTTTTCAAAAGATGAGGGGTATTTATACAAGGATTTTAATGAAATAAATGGGTTGGTCTCTAAAGGCCCAAACTAAATAAAACTTCTATTTTTCTTGATAAGAATAAGCCCACTAAAATATTTACCCAACATAAATAAAATGACATTAATAAACCCAAAACTCCATCTTTTGATAAATCAAGCGGACATTCAAATGAGACTTTTGTCTTTTAATTTTTAAAAGTTTATAATATCAACTTTGTTTTATTTGGAACGTTTCTAAAATATTTGGCATTACATTAGTTAACTTTATCACTTGCCTGCTGAGGCGGATCTTCCAAGCTAAGAATTATAGGTATTAAGTCAGATGTACTCTAACCACCATGACTAGATCCTAATAAATTTATAATTCTAAATATAGGATTTATAATAAAATGCTAACCTGAAACTCCGAAATTACAGAATGTCACATTATTACGTATAAGTTGTACACTGAAAGAAAAGACATAGAAAAATAAGACTTACAATGAAAGATAAAATTTACTAGACATAAATTTATAACTAATCTAAGTCATTGAAGTTGATGTAACCAGGTACTTCTTCTCCAAGCATCTTTCGATGTAGAAATTCTTTTCTGATCCTCCGGTTTATCATTTCACCATAAACATAATTGTCCAAGCAAAATATCTTAGATAATCAAGATGCTCTATAGGACAAAGATTAATCTCAGACACTCTCTGAAAGTTATGTTCGCCTTGATAGTCAAGGAATATAAATACAAACTCAAGCTTTATATGCACTGTGTTGGGTATGTAAGGGCCCTTCGCTGACAAAGAGAGGTTCAACATAGAGATGTCTGGCTTCTTCGAATCCTTTAGGACTTCATCCAGGGAGAACTTTGTTTCATGTTCGTTCCTCAGAGTTGGTTCATCGTTAGGATCTAAAGGTTTTCTTTTTCCACCTTTCTTCAATGTCGGCTTAGTAGGTACATCAACAAATTTGGACATCTTCTTGATCAGCTCGATGAGGATGTCTTCAATTATTGGCTTGTGCCTTGACTTTGACCGCTGAATGGCTTGGCAGATTTCCAACCATTCATTGTAGCCGTGTTGTCCAAGGTAGGAAGAATACTCTGTGACAACTTCAAGGTTGTCTCTAGTGATTAGCATGGAGATGAGAAGTCCACCATCTTTCATTCGTCCATTGATTATGACATTTGAGATATGGTGAGGAATTATTCTCTTATTTAGACGATTTTGCCACCATTTTCTGTCTCGATCGTTTAGCTTCATTGTCTTTTCACGTTCAGCTTCTGCAATTGAAAGCAACTTAACTTGCGCCTTGACAACGTTCACCATCTTTTTAGACGATTTCTTTAGAAGAACTTGAGCAACAAGAGATTTAGCCAACTTTAGGTTGTCCTCAGTCTGTTGTCATTGAAGATTGAGTTCTTCCTCAACCTTGAGTGCTTCGAGTCTTTCAGCTTCAGTAAGGAAGTCAAACTCACCACAATTAGAGGTATGGAGAGGAATTATTACTCTTGTTTGGTCGAGTGACTCCTTAAGCTGAGTCATCTGCTGGTCGCTAGGAACACTGGAGGTTGGCTTTTCAGGTACCCATTCCTCTAGTTGACCACATGTAGTACAAGGGATAGAAGAAGAGAGTTGACAAAAGGAAGTGACTATTGCAAACGTAGAGGATTCAGTATCTTGAGGCATGACATGTTTGAAGAGAATTTTGAGATTTCCTTCTTCAGCAACACCTTTGTCTTTTGAGCTGGTGTTCTGGTTCTTTATGGAAGTCTCCTTCTCTTTTTCTTTCTCTTTCTCCCCATGGGATGAAGAATCCTTGAGAGAGACTATTTTCAGAGTGCTGGCAGGTTTGTGGTATTGAATCGTGAAGTCGTCATCATCGTCGTCATCATCATCACCACCACCGAGATCCTTTCCAGCGTTGGGAAGTGATGGAGAATCATCGTCATCTTTGTCTTCATCATATTTACCTTCACCTTTCTCATCACCATCATCAGCTGCAGGGGTGATAGGAAGGTCCTCATCATGAGCTTCAGCATCAGCTCTGACGATGTCATCAACAACCTCAGCTTCAGCTTCAGCTTCAGCTTCATGGGTAGTGATGGCATCGTCAACAACCTTTAGTTTTTTGATCATCAGCTTTAGCTTTAGTTGTAGGGACAACATCAACAACAATAAAGTCTTTCTCTCCTTCTTTGTCATCAACATGACTAGAGAAGAGGTTGTCAAAACTCAGTGCTATTATGTTCATTCGCTGTCAAACACGCTCAGCGATCTAGCTTGAAAAAGACCGACTTTGAGAGCCTGATCTAGCGAGAGGCGATCCATTACTGTAAAGGAGGGTGTAGAAACTGGTACTGGACGTTGAAGAAGCTCCAGTATCTTCTGCAACAACTCACCATTCTTGGCAAGCTGAGCATTCACTTCAGTGGATTTGGTATTGAGAGCAAAGATTGCCTCTGTGTTGGTGCGTACAACGGCTTGCACCGCAGAAAGTTGTTCCTTCACATCATTGACGTCAGATTTGACAGCTGAGAGGTCAGAGGAAACATCATCCCTAAGAGGCATGCCTTTATGGACTTTATCCATTTTGATTAAGACAATCTCTACGGCCGAGAGTATCAACTTCACGTCATCAGTCGTGTCATATTCTTCTTCCATGGCTGGCATTCCTTCATCGCAAGGACCTGAAAAAGAAGATGGTTGAGCATAAGATAGCTCAGAGTTAGAAGAAATGAAAGGGTAAGTTGGAATATTACCTGAGGGTTCATCAACATCATTTGAAGAATTGATGCTGGCTCTCTCTAGGTGGCCTTCGAGAGGATAGGCTTCCATTGACTGAGGTGGTTCAAAAGAAGCAACCTCAGGTCCTGTGGTGGGTGCTTCATCATCAGCGAGGACAATCACTGATGATTCAGGATCGTGTGTCGTGACCAAAGAAGGAAGAGAGGAGAAGATGGCTGAGAATGGTGGAAGTGGGTGTTCAGCAATGGCTATGCTGATATTCAGACCTTCAGTGATTTGGGTCACTGAGGCGGTTGGGATAGGAGCCACATGTATGACAGTGACTGCAGAAATCACTAAAGAGATTGGAAGAAATAAAGCTAAAGGTGCGTCGGGGTTAAGGCTGGTTTCAATTGTTGGAACCTTTTGAGAGGTAACATCCAGAGATGTGGTTATCCTCTTTTTGGCTTTCTTGGCCCTCGATGGAGAACCAAGAGTGGTTTGTGATGATCTTTTGGAAGAGAGGGATGTGGTGGTTGGGATAGAATTTGGGGGGTTTTTCTTAGTCTTTACCACCTGAGCAAGGGAGGAAGGACATACCGGCACAGTTGGAGAACATGAAGAAGTATATGCAGGCACAGTCACAAGGGAGGAGAGTGCAACGTCTTCAGCTTCCAGCTTATGATCCAAGATTTTGGATCCAAGCTTGTAGATGGGCAGGTTGCCTTCAATGGAGTACTTGTTGCTAAATATTTTAGCAAACACCATGGATAAGAACCTCGTGTAGGGTACTACCTTCTCCCTCTGGCGCTTGTTCAGCTTCAGCCCCAGATCTTCAAAGATCACGTCAGCAGAGTTGATTGGCCTTTGGCGAATGACAGAGACGCCAATGTTCAAAGCAAATCTAAACGCTTGATCTTTTCCACCAGTTTTGCCTCCCATACATTGGATGAAATGGGTAAACAAAAACTACCATACTGCAGACATGTGGTTCTTCTCAAATTTTGAAAGCAACTTGAAGAGATCGTTGGAATCCTTCTTTATTAGCTAGGCGTAGCCAATATCATCCAAGTAGGAGATGATATCTTCAGTGGAAGTTTCACTAGCATAGGGACACTTTGGTAGATGGAGAGCGGTCCTTAGTATGGCGACGCCGAAAGTGACAAACATCCTGTTAACGGTGAAGGAGATTTTCTCTACCTATTTACCAGTCTTGTCAGTATTGTGAACTACTTCAGTAGTAAGGCAGAATTACTGAAGAACTTCCTTCACCATGATAGATTCATGGGAGATTGCGAAGGAGATAGGAGAGTTCTTGAGGAATGTAGCAGCTTTCTCGTAATAGAATTTGTTGGTCGGAATGTCTAACAACGCCACATGATTATTGGGTTTGTCTTAATCGTCAATCGAGAAGTTCACGTTCTTGGCAGACATTTTTAAATAACAAATCTGTTAGAAATCCATGATATAGTTGTGAGCTATTAAGTTTTGAAACAATAAAACTTCTTTTGAAAAATACTTAAGGAAAATATTAGGGTTTTTCAAGAAGAGTAAGTTTATAGAAACTTTAGATTATAACCATGTAAGAGAATGTGTTAATAATCTTTATGTTGGTCATTTAAGAGAACAAGATTTTAAGTAACCTAACATTAGTTTATTAGAAAACGAACATATCAAACAAAAAGAAGAGTTATCAACCTATGAAACTTAGAAGAAGAAGGAGAACCTGTGAGACTTAGAAGAAGAAGGAGAAAGAGAATATAAAATAGACGGTCTTTCAATAGTTGGAAGGCTTTACTCTGGTCTTTTCCTCATTCATACTTAACACCTTTTCTTGTTGACTTAGTCAATGGTGCAATAATAATTGAGAAGTGTTGAATGAATTTCTCATAATATCTTGCCAAACCCAAGAAACTACGAATCTCGGTAGGGGTTCCGGTACCTCCCATTTTTCAATAGCCTCGATTTTTTAGGATCTACTTTTACCCCTGCCTCAGAAACAACATGACCTAAGAATGGAACTTCCCTCGACTAGAACTCACACTTGGACAACTTGCCATATAATTTCTATTTCTTCAGAAGTTTGAAAATTAAACAGAGATGTCCGGCATGCTTCGCTTTGGATCTTGAGTATATAAGAATATCGTCAATAAATACCATAACAAAATTATCAAGATATTCATTACATACCCGGTTCATTAAATCCATCAATGCCGTTGGAGCATTTGTTAGACTGAACGGCATGACCAAGAACTCATGATGTTCTATCTGGTTTGGAACTCTATTTTGGCAATGTCTTCGTCTGTTAAAATGTTTATTTGAAAAGTATAAGTAACAATCCTCTTGCTCTAGTTAAGAGGACATAGTCTAGAAAGCTATCTAGAACCACGAGCTCGGATATAGAGATGATACTCGGATACATAGATCGTTGCTAAGAGGAAAGAAGATCGAAGACTGCACCGTCAAAAACTAAGGATTTGATACAGAGCCCGACTCAAGACACAGAGTATCTACACTATACATGCAGATCCTCTAGGTCTCCTACTCCCCTTGTGCGTGAAGGTTCCACGGGCGCGTCTTGTAAGTGTTCCAGTCTTAGGCTGACATGTTTCCAATAACGGTTATTCCAATCAGACACGTGGAGGCAGATGATTCGTGGACGTGTTGACTTCTCATATTTCCCAAACTGTGGAAGATTCCTTTTCTAGAAATGTCTATAAAAAGGTAATTCCTCTAAGGATATCATTTACCAATCTTGAAAAGAAGAAGACGCGCTCCTTTTCTGTTTATAGGGATATTTTAGCACTTCTGAGAAATTAGCTAGTTGGGAGATATTTTGCACACACACATGTGCGTGTTATTAGTGTTCTTGTTTATTCTCATTAGCAATTCAAATACAACCAACTTGTTCAATACTTCAGGGATTTTTGTGTCTTGTTTATTTTTGCTTAACCTACTAGTTTCATATTATTGCATCCTTTCACTTGTTGACTTAAGCTGTGATTACTAGTGCATTGGAGGACCTGAGTTCCTACAATTGGTATCAAAGCCTTCTAACCAGTCTATTGATTAGTTGGATCTAATCCATAAAGGATATCCCCTTTTGTTTGGTTATTTTATCTTCCTGAAAGAGCTTTTAGTTCCAGATCTCAAACTTTATGTGAAAATCTACAGATCTCGTTTATTTCTGTGAAGGTAATCGTATTTGAATATTTTCTCCAAGTTTGCATTCTTCAAGTTCTATTTTCTATTCTTCGAAACTTCTAGTTTGTCTGTTTTACCCTTTTCTTGGAAGATGTCCAACCAATCATAGGACTCGATGTATAATGCTGGATCCCTCACTAAACCACCAACTCTCATTAGGGATGAATATCCCTAGTGAAAGATTCAGATGATAAACTTCTATGAAGGTCTCAACCTGGAATTGTACGAATCCATCAAACATGGATCCTATGTTCCTATGACCATTATTGCCAAGGTTTCTAGTACTGATACTATTGCTGATGTTCCTTCTATTCGTGCTCCCTAGGCTAGAAGTGACTGGGATGATGAAGACAAGCGTAGGGTTGAGATTGACCAAAAAGCCAAAAGGCTCTTGATCATTGTTACGAGAATTATATAAAATAAATTTCTCAGACTGTTAGCAAATGCAGATTAGTGTAAGTATACACTTATCAATCCACTATCGTCTTTTTCAAGTAATAAAGTGATAAAAATACCGAATATCGTCCATGGGAAAAATAAACAAAAGTTCATTTAAAAGTCTAAATAAATATATGATTTCAGATGGTGAGTTCGAAGAAATATTTTGGTGAGTTGGTTTAACACTACTGTTGTGGACAAGTAATAAAAGATAGCTTAGGGTGTAGGGATTTGTTAAGATATTGAACCGATCTTTAACTAGACATCATGCTACAACATAGTTTTATAGCATGCTGTTGGTCCCGTAAGGGTCTACAAGAAGAAAACCAGCTTGTAGAAGGGGGGGGGGGGATGAATACAAAGACAGTATTTTTCAATTTTAAAATATATATTGATAAAGAAGATCAATACATATTTTACAAGATTGTTTGCGGAAAGATAAGGTAATAAAAACCTATCTAAACAATCTTTGGTTACACACAAAGCCTTAGCAAATACAAGAAAAGAAGTTGCTATAAGAAAGATCCTTTACTTAAGCTAGAAAATGGTTGAAGTAAGAATTAGGTTAGAGAGAGAAATGCGCGCTCTCTGCATGGAGAAGAAACACTTCTATTTATACCTAGTGCATTAAATATTCATTTAATGCAATAAGGTAGGGTTAGAGAGCGTGTGAAGCGTTAAATGGAAGACTTGTCCTTTGCCACAGTGAATAGTACAAAAGCACTATTTATGAGCAGACATCCTTACCTAAAGTTGGTGGACAAAGAGTCGACTAATCGACTCCGTATCGTACTAACTTTTGTAAGGGAATGGGTTTTGTCCTTTGTGTGCATAAGAACAAGACAACAACAATCGTGCTAAGCAAACTTCCTTTGATCGCTGAATGCTGGAATGACCTGAAGGTCTTATCATCATTCGCTGAAGTTTAAGCAGTTTTCACACATATGTAGACAGACTTGTAATCACTGAATACCGCTTCAGATCACGTACTAGTCAGTCTCTAATCTTCAGTTTCAGTTTTCGACGGTTGCTGAAGGTTTTTTGATGTGAGTGTTGTCTTTTTGAAGTATTGTGGTCTCTGATAGATTTACAATGTAAGTTCTTCAGCGATCACTGAACAGACTCAGTGAAGATCACTGAAACTGAAAATACAGAAACATAAATACAACATATAAGTGAAAAGGGATTATCATCACATCACTGAGAGAGAGGATCAACAATCTCCCCCTATTTGATGATATCAAGATAACATAAAGAAGGCTATCTTATCAAATAATAGTAAGGAAAAGTTATATACATAGTGTATATCTGTTTTTACTATTTTGGCACCTTTTTCAGTTTGGTCAGTCTCAGCTTGAGAAGTTTTCTTAAGTTATATCTAAGAAAATTACAAGTACGAAAAATGAAACTGAAAGTTTATTTACTGACTTATAGATTGTCAGTAAATGAGAAAAGTAACATTGGAACTCATAGACTTGTGTCCCTATTACTTTTTTCAGGGATCTTTTTCAGTGAAGTACATGGAATACACATTTTATTAATCATATGAAATATTAGAAGTATTACAATACATGTCCAGAACTTACAGAATATAAGTATAATTACTGAAAGGAGATATAGTAGATGAAGTTACAAGGAAAAGTGGATTGTTGTTACAAAGAGATACTAATATAGAGATCTTAGATCTATGTACCCAGGTACACTTTCACCAAGTTTTCTTCGACGTAGGAATTCCCTTCGTATTTTCAGATCTACGACTTTTCTAGGCATGCTATCATCTATCTAGAGTAAAAGATAAATGAAATGATCCGTTGGACATAGATGTAGCTCTGAGATTCTCTGAAATCTGACTTCACCTTCATAGTCAAGGAATATAACTCCTAACTCAGGTTTAAAATGCATAGAGTTGGGTGTATAGGGACCCTTATCTGCCAAGTCAAGATTCAACATAGAAATGTCTGTACTCTTATGAGACTTCAGGACTTCATCTAAGGAGAACCTTATTTCATTTTCGTTCCTTAGGAATGGTCCTTCATTAGGATCATAGAGTTTTTGTTTATTCTTCCCACCTTTCTTCCTCGATAAGTGTCTTGTGTGTCTACTTGGATTGTTGAATGGCTTGTATGATCTCCATTCATTTGCTGTATCCATAGCGGCCAAGGTAGGAAGGGTACTCGGTAACGACATCAAGATTGTCCCTTGTGATGAGCATTGAGACCAGCGTTCCACCGTCTTTAGAACATCTGCTGATGCTAACGCTGATAATTGGGCGGGGACTGAGTCTCTTTTTCAGTTTTGCTTCGCTCCATTGCTTGTCCTTATCCACCAGCTTCAGCTTCTTCTTGCGTTCAGCTTCTGCAATCGAAAGAAGTTTAGCATGGGCTTGGACAACTTTCACCATTTTCTTGGACCTTTTCTTGAGAAGGACTATTTCAGCTAGTGACTTAGCCAGCTTCAAGCTGTCTTCAGTTTGTTTTGCTTTGAAGTTCTAGCTCTTCTTCAGCCCGTAATGCCTCGAGTCTTTCAGCTTCAGATAAGAAGTCAAACTCACCACCACTAGAGGTACGAAGGGGAATTTTTACTCTAGTCTGGTCGAGTGACTCCTTTAGCTGAGTCATATGCAGGTCGCTAGGAGCACGAGAAGTGGGATGATCAGGTACCCGCTCCAGTCGACCGCTTGTTGTTGATGGAATATGAAGCTGATATGTTGAAGTGATCACTACCTGAGAGGTAGAGTCTTTAAACAGAGGTTGTTGATGAATATTGAACAATATCCTCAACTTCTCTTCTTCAGCGACCGCCTTGCCTTTCGACTTGGGGTCCTGGTTCCCTGATGGAGTCGATTCACCTTGCCTTTGCTCCCCCTAGGATGCGGAATCCCCGAGAGTAACACCTTTGGTGACTGTTGGTGGTTTCTAGAACTTGATGGTAAATTCATCTTCATCATCATCGTCGTCACCATCTAGATCATCTTTGGTGTCTGGAATGGCAGGTTCATCATCGTCTTCATCATCATCATCTTCATCTTCATCTTCATCATCATCATCATCATCATCATCACCAACAGCAGCGATGGTATGGACATCATCTTTAGGGATGGCTTCGACATCCTCATCTAGAGCAACTCCGGTGGTCGTGATTACAGGAGCAGCAACTACTTTAGCTCCGAGAGCCTCAGCTTCAACTGCAACTAAAGCTGATACTGGGCCAACAGCCTGAGAAGCTATAGGAGCAGCATCAGATGATTCACCAATATTAGACCTCATCTCCCCCTCTCTGGCTAAGACTTTAGAGACCTTGCCAGAGAGTTCGTCCAAGCGCTGATGCTGGAGAACCATAGAATCCTCCAGCCTTTGCAAAGCATTGGCTAGAGTTGTCGTTGCCTCACGCGTACCATGGAGCTGGGTGCGATCATCGACAGAGAAAGAAGGTGCCATCACTAGAGCTGGTTGACGGACAACATCCATGATTTGTTGAAGAAGACCAGTCTGCTGATCAGCGATAGCCTGAGCATCGTCAGCCCTGCTGTGAAGAACAACAATGGCGTCGGTGTTGCTTTGAACAACTTCTTGGAGAATCAAGAGATGACTCTGAACTTCTTGAACATCCGCTTGGAGGGCAAGGAAATTCGCATCAAGATCGCCTTGACGGGGCATCCCATGGTGAACTTTGTTGATCCTGTAGAGGACGGTATCAACGGCGGGAAGGAGAAGCTTGATATCAGATGACATATCATAGTCATCATCAATTTCTTCATCTCCTCCATCA
>NC_037530.1:21057982-21059162 GCF_001531365.2 Cynara cardunculus var. scolymus
GAAGAACAGGGTTGTTTGCAATTGCAATGGCACTGGTGCTATCACAATAAATAGGAATCCTTGAAAACTGAAGATCGTAGTCCAGTAGCTGCTTTTCATCCAAAGAATTTGGACACCGCAGCTTCCAGCGGCTACATATTCAGCTTCAGCTGTTGATGTGGATACTGAATTTTGCTTTTTACTTGTCTAGCTCACCAACTTTCCACCCAGAAGCTGACAGCCTCCAGTGGTGTTTTTCCTATCAATTTTGCAACCTGCAAAATCACTATCCGAATAACCAATAAGGTAAAAACCTGAACCTTTAGGGTACCAAAGACCCATATTAGGAGTTCCCTTAAGATATCTGAATATGAGTTTGACAGCGATGAGATGGGATTCCTTAGGTTCAGCTTGATATCTTGCACATAAGCAAGTAGAGTACATGATATCGGGTCGGCTAGCTGTGAGATAGAGCAAAGACCCGGTCATTCCTCTGTAAACAGTCATATTTACAGGCTTTCCATTTGGATCCTTGTTAAGAGTGAGTGAAGGAGCCATAGAAGTCTTCATAGATGAACTGTTGGATAGATCAAACTTCTTCATCATGTCTCGAACATGCTTATTTTGGTTGATAAAGATACCTTTATCAGTTTGTTTGATCTGGAGACCTAAAAAGAATGTTAGTTCTCCCTTCTTCCTCATCTGATATTCTTTCTTCATGCGTTCAGCGAAACGAAAACATAAAGAGGGATTAGTGGAACCAAAAATAATATCATCAACATAAATTTGGACGAGAATGACGTGACCTTTAATTTTCCTAAGAAATAAGGTCTGGTCAATCTTTCCACGAGAGAATTTCTCAGAGATGAGAAAAAAAGAAAGGGTATCATACCAGGCACGAGGAGCCTGCTTTAACCCATAAAGAGCTTTATCCAACCTATAGACGTGGTTAGGATATTTAGGGTCAAGAAACCCTAGAGGTTGTTCAACATAAACTTCCTCTTGAAGTTTTCCATTAAGAAAAACGCTCTTTACATCCATTTGAAAGACCTTGAAGTCTCTATGGGCAGCAAATGCTAGAAAATTCGAATTGCTTCTAATCTAGCCACTGGTGTGAAGGTTTCGTCATAGTCAATTCCTTCTTCTTGTCTATAACCCTGAGCAACAAGCCGAGCCTTATTGCGGGTTACCACACCATCTT
>NC_037530.1:21059479-21069533 GCF_001531365.2 Cynara cardunculus var. scolymus
CTTCATCTGAATAGGAGTGTTCAGGTATGGAAAATGAAGCTTCAGCAATAGTTTCTTCAACAATAGGGACTATTGCCAAGGGAGCCTCAGATTTAGCAACTAAAAGAGGTTCAGAAACTGAAGGTATTTCATTTACTAATGGATCAGTGTTTGAAGTATAAGGAGGTACATAACTAATGGGCACTGCAGCGATCTCTGAAGAAGATACATTGGAGTGACTAGCTGCAACTGGAATGATGAGTGGATCATCTTCAGCTTTTGGAGATTCAGTGTTGAGAGGAGCACTGTAGGAAGCTTCAGGTTGTCCGTAGTGAGATATCATCCAGTTCTCTAATTCATCCTCATCAATTGAGATGAGTTTTGAATTAGCCGATTGAGATTCATCAAAAGTGACATGAATAGATTCCTCTATTGTCTGTCTTCGTTTGTTGAATACTCTGAAGGCTTTGGATATATAAGAATATCCAAGAAAGATTCCTTCATCAGCTTTGGGATCGAACTTTCCAAGTTGGTCGCGGTTGTTGTGAATGTAACAAGTACAACTGTTGGATCTGAATTCAACTTTGGTATTGATCTAATACTCTAAATAAGCCCTAAAACAATTGAAGTGCAGCGGAAATATTAATAAGAGCAAAACAGAGTGAGTAAGTGATTAGAAATTCTAAACACACCAAGAACACACAGTTTCAACGAAGAAGATGAATACAAGAAAATTGCTCCAAAGGTTTTTCAATTGATTCAATTGAAAATTTTGACAATTACAATACTGGAAGCACTACGTTTACAAAGGCCCTATCCGCTATTTATATTAGGTCCTAACGACCTTAGAGACAAGATTTTGACAAGTGTCTTCATCTGAGTCGTCCAAAGAAAGTCGATTAAGCCCTAGTCACGTGAGAAGCACATGCGGCTAACTACCTTCGAAAACTGTTAGAACAGAAACTTCACAGAAGACAAAACCGCAGACCCTCTGTGAGCCATCTCAGAGGCTATGCTGTAAATGACTTGCGTGTTCTTTAGATCAGAGGACTATTTTCTAGAACCTCTGTGAGTCGCAACAGAGGTTCTGCCACTCTTCACTTGTTCGATCATACGGCTTCTGTCGCTAATCTTCTGTTGTCTTCTGTGTAGTTAACCTTCTGTCAAGACTTGCAATATACTTTTTCTATACTTTTACAAGATAGGAATAATGGAGCTAACAATCTCCCCCTTAGTATTGAAAAAGTAATTGTGGACAGTTGGGTGCAAGATTTGACTTAAGGAAAAATACAAGAGGAGATTAATCTCATCGTCTGCAAAAATTTACATTACTGAAAGAAGTAAAAATGTGCAAGCCTACATTATTACAAAAGTTTACTCAATAGCAGAGTCTGGATAATCGTCTACAGCATATTGCAAATCAGTCTTGACAGTCTTGTAGACCTTGAAGATCCATTCCCCGAATAAGACTTGAATTATGATGGTTTCCAAAAGGTCCATTACTTCATCCGCCCTTATTCGCCCTTTCTGCATCTCTGCCACCACCGAGTTGAACACCCATTCGAGGGACTCTGTAGAATACTTATGTGCCTCTTTCGAATCGAAGAATCTTAGTATCTCATCCTTGTCCAAGAAAACAAACCCAAAGATGGGATTGTGGATAATAGTGTTGGGATGAAACCTATGCAGCCAAATGGGTCTGTTCTTTGGAGGAGTAATCTTCAGCTCTGGTTGGGCCAACCTCATAGCCATATCGAAGTCTTTCTGGCTGTAGAATTTGACTTGGGCAAGCATCACCTCTATTAGCCTTCTGAGAGAAATCGAGTAGCTTGACCTCCTCTCCATGTACTTGTTCAGGATCTTGTGCAAGAAGATTAGATCAAATACGCACAGATTGTGGAGGTCAGCATCTGTAAAAGTGTAGAGGTTACCGTCATCCCACTTGACCGTATATTGAGTGTACAGCACGGTCTTCTTCAGCATGGTGCGCGGAGAAATGGTTTCTAGTGAGAAAATAACGTGCTCTGAGAAGATCTGCACTGGTGGCTTGGTGAGTTTAGAGAAGTGAAACTTTGCTTCAACAGAGGGCATACCAGTTAGCTCAGAATTGTATGGGGGCTCTTTGTCCATGGATGAGTAACACCACCGCAGAATCTCTTCGACAGTGGTTACGGGCTCTGTACGCATCCTCTGTATAGGAATCTTGTTCATCGAATCAATAATTTCAGAGACTCTCCCCATTGTGACAGACTCTGGCATTCTGGTGTCTTCTTCAAGTATTGACCTCTGGGTAGACCCCTCTGGTAGGATTGGCTTGACTGTTCCTAACAGAGCGTCGAACGTACCCGTGGCCGTCTCTTCAGGTATCTTGGCTAGTTTGGAAGAGCCTTCTCCAACTTTGGGGATGGGAGCTCTGCCTTGCTTCATCTGAGCCTCTGCCAGAGAAGCCTTGAGGGCTTAAACCAGATCAGGGTCATCATATTCATCTTCATTAATCTCCTCCAGTGTCTCAGAGCTAGACCCTTTCTTTGGCCATGCCTCTACCACTTTACCCTTGCCTTTCCCCGTAGGCTCTGGAGCTTTTTCTTTGGAGAATAGGGCTGCAACAAAATCCACTATTTTCAATGGTTTGGCAGAGGTTGATTTCTTTGGCTCTGTCTTCTTCTGCCCCTCATGACGATCAGGGTCATTGCCTCCCTGATCATCATGGATTTGAGTAGCCTCTACCTTGCACGAGGTGAGGGGAGCCTTTTTCAAGCGCCTGAGTACTCTGGAGGCCGCTTTCTCCATCTTCTCTATTACCATTTCGGCATTCAGAGTGGCGGTGTTGAAATCAATCTCTGTGGCCCATTTCATGGTAGAGATGCAACGATAGATTTTGTTTCGGAATGAGTGACCTTCTGTGACGAGTTGCTTCGTGCAGTCTCTGATGGATTCGTTAGTAGCTCGAGCCTCTTTGAGAAGATGGTCATGGTGTTTTCGCACGGTCTCTTCGAGTGCCTCAACCATTGCGTCTAGCTCTCTGTGAGTGGCTAGATGGTTAATGTTAGCTCTGGAGGATGAGGAGTCGACGCCAAAAGTGATTGCAGAGGAGAGCATCTCTTTGATTTCATCCTTGTATACGGAGTAGTTCTGTCTTGAGTGTGCTGATGGAAGAAGGATTGAGAGACAGCGCGCTGAAGGCTTCTGTGAGATCAGCCTTGTTGAGGACAAAGCTCTGAAGGGCTGATAAGGCCGCATTGAGTTTAGAAGTTGTAGAAGTCAACTCCTTTAGAGCCTCTGTGAGAGGTGTAAGTGTCTCTGTTGCCAAAGAAGAGAAGAACAAGCTTTTCAACTCATCCAACCTCTTGAGTACCTCTGTGGTGAAGGTTTGAAGCTCCTCCTTCGTCAACACATGGTGACCTAGTAGCCTTGGAGTGTAAGGCACCCTCAGTGACCGATTTGGCGTTGTCATCTCGGGGACTTCCACCAGATCCTCAGACATCCCCAATCGGAGAGCCTACCAGTGTTCTGTCGATTTCGTGCCTAATAGGTTCAGGGCCAAACTTGGAAGAGGGATCGAGTGGAGACTTTGGGCGTTCTAGACCCGCAGCCTCGGTGATTCTCTCGCATGCCTCTAAAGCATGACTGGGTGGTTCACTCACGTGTGGAGGGGCAACGGATGCCTCTCTTGGTAGTTTCGAGTCCTTGGGCGAATGGAATCTTATGATAAAACTACCATCCTTTTGAGAGGATGATGGAGTAGAATAGGGTTCCCGGTTTSTGCATTCGAYAGAGGACGAAAGAWTGTCCTCTGCGAGGTTGGTTGGTTCAGGGTTCAACGTGTGCACGCTTTCTTCAATAGGGGTTCCCTCTAGAACAGGGTCCCTAGCCATGTGGGTTGCACTAGGAGGGGGGCTTGGAAGTGTGCCTTCGACATCTTTTTCACCCTCTTCTAACTCCACTTCTTCCTTTTCGTTGTCTAGCACGACTTCTGTCCCCAAATCTGCCACCTCTGTGGGCGCTGTAAAACTCTGATGGAGATCGAAGATTATATCTTGGATTTGCTCAGTGGGGGACTCTTCTTGAATTGCCTTGCACAACCTTCCGCGCTTATGTACAGCCTCTGTCGGGCCTTATTGAAACTCGGCCTCTGTGACCTCAACCTCTGTGGGTTGGGCCTTCTTTGATTTCTTCTTTTTGGGTTTTGGCAGAGGACTGTTTGGACCCTCTTCTGCTACAGGTCCTTTTTCCCTTTCTTTTTCTCATAAGGATCGACATCCTTGTGAGTCTTCTTAGACTTCTTTGGCCTTCGTGGGGGACTACTAACTACTCTCAGTCCTTCCTCACTCAGCTCCCTTGCCTCTGCAGGCACCTCCAATCTTCCCTCAACTCTCATTTTGTGCACTCTCTCACCTACGGGGATACCTATCCATGGAGGGGTTTCAGGGACCGGCTCTGGCCTCCTGTATCCACGTCTATAAGCCTTCCTATCTCCTTTGCTAACGTACTTGAGCATAGCTTTTGATAATGGCCTTGTGCTTCTGTAGCCTAGCTCATGCTCTGTTGGGTGAAACTCCTTCATTGGGTATAAACGAGCATTCGGCTCTGCAGAGGGCATCTTCTCTGTAATCATATCTCCAAAGACCAAACCGAAGAACCTCTGTAAGATCAAGTTTGGGTAATTGAGGTCTTCCTTGGGTTTCTTCTGTGCTTTTAACTTTGATTTCTCACCCCGTTGAGTAGCACATTTTTTCTTGATTAGACCCACCATATCATCAAAGATGAGTTGCGCGTAATCCAGGGGAAAGTTGAAGTATATTCCATAGACTTTGGGGAGCAAGGCGTGAGATGCTTGATCGTGGCTGCCGACCTTCCCCGTTAAACAATAATTGATAATCGAAAGCAACGTATTCCACATAGGAGGAAGGCCCTTCCTCTTGAATTCAGTCCGTTTGATGATTTTCGTCTTTGCCGTATATGACTGGAATTCGAGGAATTCGATCAATTCCGTATATGTTGGAGTTGGTGCGAAGGCATCCAGATTAAGAACGTCCAGTGTAGGCAGGTACAGGGCAATACGTAGGGTCTCGACGTTCATCTCCATTGGTACGAGGGATTTGATTATTGGGTGTGAAACATAACCCACTATGCTTAATCCATCATCTTTCAGGGTGCAGATGTACGAACTGTGTAGAAATTGGGTGAGATAGGTTTCAGGGGTAGGTTTTGTTGCGGTGAGTGCGTAATAAATGGGGTGATTGCAAAGGATCTCTAGTAGTGGAAAAGTGTATTCTGGGAAGCCATTTGAGGATGAGCGAAGTAGTAGTTGTTAGGTTTCTTTACCAGCATCACTTTCTCATATCGATTCTGTAAAAAAGATAAGGCATGAGAGGTCAGTGCCTGAGATTGGTTCACTTCATTATTGCTTGGGTTGTTTTCGGATAGAGCGGAGATGGATGCTGAGCTTGAAGACATATTTGCAGCTTGCCGGAAAGCTTGAGATTTTGTTGGAGGAGTATTTAGGGAAGTGAAGGGGTATATGATGGGAGGAAAAGTATTTATAGTGACGAATTTTGAATGTGAACCGTTTATTTGGCGATATACGTGATGTGTGGGTTATGGGAAAGACGAATCAAAATATGTCACGTGTTTTCGGGAAGACGCACGATTGATGACGTGCGCCCCCGTTTCTGACACGCACGTGGTCAACTTTAACCCTTATCCACAGAACCACATGCACCATATCAATAATAGAAAACTTTAGAAGAGAGTTTTGTCAGAAGCCTAAGGTGTTGGATCTGAATTCAACTTTGATATTGATCTAACACTCTAAACAAGCTCTAAAAACATTTGAAGTGCAACGGAAGAATTAATAAGAGCAAAACAAAGTGAGTAAGTGATTAGAAATTCTAAACACACCAAGAACACACAGTCTAAATGAAGAAGATGAATGCAAGAAGATTGCTCCAAAGGTTTTCCAATTGATTCAATTGAAAATTTTGACGATTACAATACTGGAAGCACCACAGATTACAAAGGTCCTATCCGCTATATATACTAGTTCCTAACGACCTTAGTGACAAGATTTTGACGCGTATCTTCATCTGAGTCGTCCAAATAAAGTCGATTATTCCCTAGTCACGTGAAAAGCACATGCGGCTAACAACCTTTGAAAACTGATAGAACAGAAACTTCACTGAAGACCAAATCCACAGACCCTCTGTGAGCCATCTCAGAGGCTCTGCTGAAAATGACTTGCGTGTTCTTTTTGATATAGGACCATTTTCCAGAACCTCTGTGAGACACATCAGAGGTTCTGTCATTTTTCACTTGTTAGATCAAACGGCTTCTGTTGCTAGTCCTCTGTTGTCTTCTATGGAGATAACCTTCTGTCAAGACTTACAATATACTTTTTCTATACTTTTACAAGATAGGAATAATGGAGCTAACAATCTCCCCCTAAGTATAAAAAAGTAATTGTGGACAGTTGGGTGCAAGATTTGACAAAAAAATACAAGAGGAGAATAATCTCATCCTCTGCAAAAAAATTACATTATTGAAAGAAGTAAAAATTGTGCAGGCCTATACTATTACAAAAGTTTACTCAATAGCAGAGTCTGGATAATCGTCCACAGCATATTGCAAATCAGTCTTGACAGTCTTGTAGACCTTGAAGATCCATTCCCTGAATGAGACATGGATTTTGATGATTTCCAGAAGGTCCGTTACTTCATCCGCCCTTATTCACCCTTTCTGCACCTCTGCCACCACCAAGTTGAACACCCATTCGAGGGACTCTGTTGAATATTTGTGCGCCTCTTTCGGATCGAAGAATCTTAGGATCTCATCCTTATCCAAGAAAACAAACCCAAAGATGGGATTGTGGATAATAGTGTTGGGATGGAACCTGTGCAGCCAAATGGGTCTGTTCTTTGGAGGAGTAATCTTTAGCTCTGGCTGGGCCAACCTCATAATAATATCGAAGTCTTTCTGGCTGTAGAATTTGACTTGGGCACGCATCACCTCTATCAGCCTTCTGAGAGAAATCCAGTAGCTTGACCTCCTCTCCATGTATTTGTTCAGGATCTTGTGCAAGAAGATTATATCAAATACGAATAGATTGTTGAGGTCAGCATCTGTAAAAGTGTAGAGGTTGCCATCATCCCTCTTCACTGTATATTAAGTGTAGTGCACGGTCTTCTTCAGCATTGTGCGCGGAGAAATGGTTTCTAGTGAGAAAATAACGTGCTCTGAGAAGACCTGTACTGGTGGCTTGGTGAGTTTAGAGAAATGAAACTTTGCTTCGATAGAGGGCATGCCAGTTAGCTCTGGATTGTAAGGGGGCTCTGTGTCCGTGGATGAGTAACGCCACCGCAGAATCTCTTCGACAGTGGTTACGGGCTCTATACGCATCTTCCGCGTTGGAATCTTGTTCATTGAATCAATAATTTCAGAGACCCTCCCCACCGTAGCATACTCTGGCGTTCTGGTGTCTTCTTCAAGTATAGGCCTCTGAGTAGACCCCTCTGGTTGGATTGACTTGACTGTTCCTAACAGAGCGTCGAACGTACCCGTGGACGTCTCTTCAGGTATTTTGGCAAGTTTGAAAGAGCCTTCTCCGACTTTGGGGATGGGAGCTCTGCCTTTCTTCATCCGGGCCTCTGCCAGAGACGCCTTGAGGGCTTGAACCAGATCAGGGTCATCATATTCATCTTCATTATCTCCTCCAGTGTGTCAGAGTTAGACCCTTTCTTTGGCAACGCCTCTTCCACTTTACCCTTGCCTTTCCCCGTAGGCTCTGGAGTTTTTTCTTTGGAGAATAGGGCAGCAGCATAATTCACTATTTTCAGTGGTTTGGTAGAGGTCGATTTCTTTTGCTCTGTCTTCTTCTCCCCCTCATGACGATCAGGGTCATTGCCTCCCTGATCATCATGGATTTGAGTAGCCTCTGTCTTGCACGAGGTAAGGGGAGCCTTCTTCAAGCGCCTGAGAACTCTGGAGGCCGCCTTTTTCATTTTTTCTATTACCATTTCAGCATTCAGAGTGGCGGTGTTGATATCAATCTCTGTGGCCCATTTCATTTTAGAGATGCAACGATAGATTTCATTTCGGAATGATTGACCTTCTTTGACGAGTTGCTTCGTGCAGTCTCTGATGGATTCGTTAGTAGCTCTGGCCTCTTTGAGAAGATGGTCTCTCCGAGGGCCTCAACCATTGGAAACGGCTGCTAATACCCCGTAGGCATTCCTTTGTGGTGTCATTGTGTATTTTAATTGTGTTTAAATATTTAACAATGATATTTATTTTTATTGTTCCATAGAAATATATTCGTTCAAGAAGGGCTCCAGAAGATGTTTGGCCACATATCTTTCCGGCTAAGGAATGGGAGAACTATGGAACCATCTCACATCAATAACCCGACCAACCTTCCCGTCGATGTGAGCTCTTGGGGAAGATCAGCCACTCACATCGACGGGAAGGTTTGGCAATTATCACTATATTTATTCCTTTTTCTACTTCTTTTTCCATGTGCAGGATAACCCCAAGGAACTACTGAACTCAATCACTTGTTGCCGTTACTCTTCAGCGGACTCGAACCGCTAACATCCGCCGCAGGGTAAAGAGGATTCCTCACTTCTTTCTCTCATTCAAAATCGTGCATGAGATACTCTTGCTCTTTCTTTATCCGGGATATGATCCACCAAAAAATAAACAGGTTTGGATAGATAGAGATGGAGGGCAGAGCTTTTGGTGGCAAACCTCCTGGCTGTCTCTGCACCCCTACCTCCTTTATCACTGAGCGTGCGGGCCGCGAGAGCGGTACCAAATCGAGCCTAGAAGCAGCCACCCTTGACAGAGTGCGTAATAGCTCACTGATCGAGCCCGCACAAGCGGTGGAGCATGTGGTTTAATTCGATTCAACAAAATACTTTTTTTCATACCTGGAAAGTTTCATTCGTTGTCTGAATCAGATAGATTCATATCTGAAAGAGGCTTCCAAACACATCGTAAGCTAAACCAGTGCTGACGAATAAGTTTTGAATCTTTAGCACAATTCATATATTCGGAACCAATTATGCGCTTCAATATAAATACCAGGGTAGAGCGCGCCCCAGATAATTGCGTCGTTGTGCCTGGGTTGTGAGGGCTCTCAGCCACATGGATAGTTCGCTCATGTCACGTCGAGGTACTGCAGAAGAAAATGTAGGAGACATCTCTATTTTTCCCCCCGGGAATCCCCATTGAATTTCATTCGGAGGAGGAGCATTTAAGTTGGGCCAGCCTCTTTTTGGGTTTCCTTTCGATGAAGAAGAGATCCACCTTCTTATCTTATATTTCCTGAGCGCCTTTTTCAAGGAAATAGAGAATAGCGGGAACGTTTAAATAAGTAAGATCATAAATAAGTCTGACAGTATGAACCTTCGATTCAAACATTGAAATTCTTGGATAGCTGCGAGAAATCCGGTTCGYCCCATTTCCCGATTCTAACCCTTTTTCCGGCGAAAGACCTTATTAGGTTAGGGTCCCTTACAATATCTAATTGTGGGTATGAAAGTGATTTGCGGTAATCAAAGACTCTTATTACAAATTTCAACTTCATTTKAATTTCTGAACATTCTTTTCTATTTCTAGAATTTATTTCTTGGTGTCAAAATAGGATATGTGATATAAAAATGGAGGATCTATTATCTTTTCTHGTTTTCCTTTTTCAAAAAATGATTTTGGAGGTTGTGTAATGCTTACTCTHAAACTTTTCGTTTACACAGTAGTAATATTCTTTGTTTCTCTCTTCATCTTTGGATTCCTATCCAATGATCCWGGACGTAATCCTGGACGTGAAGAATAAAATAAAATTTTCGTTTTTCTTGCTTGATTTTACAATTTTCTTAAGATTTTATTTTATCTATTCCACACGTTTAACTAATAAAAAAAATAAAAAGGGGGTTGCGAAATTTGAAAGAAAAAAATGGAAAGTCATCAACGGAAACGGAAAGAGAGGGATTCGAACCCTCGGTACGAATAACTCGTATAACGGATTAGCAATCCACCGCTTTCGTCCACTCAGCCATCTCTCCCAATTGAAAAAGATAAT
>NC_037530.1:21075638-21077639 GCF_001531365.2 Cynara cardunculus var. scolymus
AGTTTTTATTGTTAGAGCCCTTCTAGGTATGGGCTTCTTTTTACAAGACTCTTTCCCTATTCTAGGCTCMTTTTTGAAATTGTTTTTAAATCTCTTTTGTTTAGATCCCCTCTTTGATTTTCCTGCATTTACTGAAACAGGAGCAGTGTTAGATTGAGACCATTTTCTCAATTGTTGCCATGTGTATTTTGGTCTTTGAGTTGTAGAGGAAGAGCTTTGAGAGTTACTCAGTCTTAGTTTTTCCTTTTCTCTTTTCTCAAGATCAAGAAAGGTCTTTTCCTGCTCAAATTCTAAATCAGAGACGACCTCTTCTTCAGAGTCTGATGTAAGAAGATATTTGTCAGTTATGAATGAACTTGAGAGAATTTGATTTATGCTTGAAGGCTTTGTGATAAAACCTTTTTTACAAAGAGACTCAATTTCAAAAAGCTCTGGGAGATTAGAGTTAACATTTGTARCTTCTGTGATGTGTTTTGGAAAAAATTCAAGAGCCTCTGAAGATAACTTTCTTTCAAGAGGACGAATAGTACACACAAAAGCACAATCTTCTTGGGTCTCTGGTTGTCCAAACTTGAAAATTCCTATCTGACTCTGTCTCAAAAATTTCCTTGGAATGGAATCCTTCCTTTCAGAAGATGAGAAAGAGTCAATATAGTCTTCAAAAGCAACATTTTCCATTATTAAAGAAGTTCTTGAGTATAGAGCAACCAAAAGCCTTCGCCTTTTAAAAATGGACTTAGTACTTGGAATGTTACTTTTAAGATTTTTTGAAGATCTGAAGGTATTCTCAAGAGTTTTGTTAGATTTAATCTGGTTTGTTGTCAAATTCTGAGAAACCCAGACCTCTTCTCCCCATGTTAACTTTGATCTTTTTATAAACATTTTGAGCATCTTTAAACTTTTTAATCTTGAGCTCTCTGTGAAGAATATCTTGATGCAAAAACTYTCTTTCTTTTTGGAAGTAATCTTTGACAGAAGCAACATTGCATTTCTCATGCTCTACTTTCATTAACTCATCAACGTTGTTCTTTAACTCTTTTTCAATTTTGGCAAATTTTTCTTTTGAGGACTTTTCCAAATTCACAAAGTTTGTTTGTGCCTCTTCGAACATTTTAAAAAATCTATTTYTTTCCTCTGTGAGAAGAGTGACTTCTTTCTCACAAAAGGAAAGTTTTTCTTTAAGATTGTAATGTTCCAAATGGCATGAATCAAGATTATCAATGATCACTTTGTATAGATCAATTGATTCAGAAGAGTAAGAAATGGAAACCTCTTGGTCATTTGAGTTAGAAGAGTCGGAGTCAATTTTTGCCATCYCACAGARGATCTCATCCTCTGTGTCTGAGTCTTCCCATGCAAGAAGTCCCTTCTGATCATCTTCGTCTGAGGATTCATCAGTGACTAATTTACTAGTTTGACCTAGCAAAGACTTCTGTTGATAGTACTCAGCCTTCTTTTTGTAGAAGGTTGCATCTCTTGGACCCTTTTGTGGAGCCTTAGGCCCTTTTGACCAACATTCAGCAGCAAAGTGGTCTGGCTTACCTCATCTGAAACATCCTTCTTTTGTCTCTTCCTTCCTCTGCTCAACTATCTTCCGTGGAGGCTTATGTTCCTCCTTTTCACTTCCATCAGATCTTCCACCTTCTGTGTAGTTTCTTCTGTTGAAACTTCGATACTCTTTCTTTTCACCACCCTTCCTATACTCTCTGGTGATCAATGCBAGAGTCTTCATCATTTCTTTCATTGTTACTTCTTCAGAGCTCTCCTCACTCTCTGCAATCAGAATCTTCTTTTTCTTCTTCTTCTTCTTTTCTTCCTTTTTTGATTCACTCCCCTTACCAGAGCCACCATCTTTTGCAACTAGAGCAAGAGGACCACCATAATTCTTCTTCATTTGAAGCACTTGAGACTCTTGGCTTTTGAGTGAACCAAAAAAGTCAGCCAAGGTCCATACTTCTAAATCCAAAGTGGCCTTCATTGACATGGTCAAATGCATCCATT
>NC_037530.1:21081078-21082585 GCF_001531365.2 Cynara cardunculus var. scolymus
GAGAACATCGAAAGGGTATGATGCTATATGGCTGATAGTAGATCAGTTATCTAAATCTGCACACTTCCTACATATGAAAGAATCTTATCCAATGGAAAGATTGGCAAAACTATACATTGATGAGGTAGTGACACGACATGGTGTTCCTATGTCAATTGTTTCTGATAGGAATAGTCGGTTCACATCCATGTTTTGGAAGAGTTTCCAAAGAGAAATGGGTTCGTAAATTAAGCTAAGTACAACTTATCACCCTCAGACTGTTGGACAAAGTGAACGAACTATTCAAACTTTAGAAGATATGTTGAGAGCATGTGTCATTGATTTTGGAGGATCATGGGATAGTCATTTGGCTTTGGTGGAATTTGCGTATAACAATAGCTATCATTCAAGTATTCAAGCAGCACCTTTCGAGGTACTGTACGTATATAAATGTCGAACTCCTTTGTGTTGGAATGAAATAGGTGAAAAACAGTTAACTGGGCCTGAGTTAGTTCAGCAAACTGCTGATAAAATTGGAATAGTACGAGAACGAATGAAGGCCGCACAAGATAGACAAAGAAGTTATGCAGATAAACGTCTGAAGCCGATTGAATTTCAAGTGGGTGATAGAGTAATGTTAAAGGTATCGCCATGGAAAGGAATGGTACGTTTTGGTAAAAACGGAAAGTTAAGTCCAAGGTACATTGGACCATTCCTTATTATTGAAATAATTGGGGAAATGGCCTACAAATTAGAACTTCCTTTGGAATTAAGTGGAATTCATGACACATATCATGTGTCAAATTTAAGGAAGTGTCTAATAAGTCCTGATGTGGCAGTACCATTACCTGAGATTAAGGTATGTTAGGACTGAGAAATCAGTATTAATTGTATTCGTCTTGAAAGTTTATAAATAGTCTATAATTGTAAAAAGTCAGCGTGTTTGACTTTTCTTATAGGTTTGACTTTGACTTTGACTTTACTTTGTTAGTTTGACCATATAAATAGGTAGCTAATCTTTGTAATTAGAATTGTAAGAGGAGCTCAATTGTAAGATTACGTATACATAATAGAGAGTTGACTGAGCTTAGTGTTGTTGACTTTTTCTCTCAAGAATCATATGAATGTTCTTATTGTTAAATTTTAATCTGCCATGATGATTGTGAAGATGAAATGAAGATTGATCAGTGATTTCGGACACACAAGGTAGATAAAAGATTATGTTTTGAAGAAACCCCTGAACAGATTACTGACTACAAGGTTAAGAAACTACGAAACAAAGAGATTGGGTTAGTAAAGGTTCAGTGGTATTATCATAAGGGACCAGACGCCACCTGGGAATTAGAATCGGAGATGCGGATGAAATATCCTTATCTGTTTACTTAATGCAATTCCGGGACGGAATTCTTTTAAGGAGGGAATGTTGTAATATTCGGGTTTCGAGTTTTGATTTAAGATTTCTTTAACATATATATATATATATATATGGGTATGTGTGTGTGTTATATTTATATATATATTTGGAGAT
>NC_037530.1:21083525-21085040 GCF_001531365.2 Cynara cardunculus var. scolymus
GTGTAACCGCGAGAGAGATGTAATGGCGGTGTAACCGCGAGAGAGATGTAATGGCGGTGTAACCGCGAGAGAGATGTAATGGCGGTGTAACCACGAGAGAATGATGTAATGGCGGTGTAACCGCAAGAAAGATGAAACGACGGTGTAACCGCGAGAGAGATAAAATGGCGGTGTAACCGCGAGAGAGAGATGTAATGGTGGTGTAACCGTGAGAGAGATGCAATGGCTGTGTAATCGCGAGAGACATAAATAAATTTATGTGTCAGAACAGGTTTGATTCTGAACTGGTTGTTTGGAAAGTATATTGTTCGTTTGAGAATTATACACTCACTAGACCTTTTTGGTCTAACGCTCAGTTGTTGGACTAACCTGTTTTGCAGGTCTTCATACCTCGCAAGATAAAGGCAAAGGAAAAGTTTAGAATGAATAACGTTTAGTTATTCAAAATGTATATTAAGAAAGTATTTTGTTAATTTGTATTTTGTAAACGCTGTTATATTTTGTGTTATGAGTATGATGATGTGGATTATCAGTACATAGAATATGTGGGTTGTTACAGAAGAATTGCCAAATTGTCTATTGTTCACCCAAGATCCATGGTTCTTGGGGTGAGAGACCAGACATGATGAGTGGTGAATATGTTTAGATAGAGCATGCATAATATTGAAACAACCACAGAAGGTAACATTGCAAGAAGCTTTCTTGAATTTTTCATTAAAATCATCAAAGAAGGGTACAAATTTTTTATTGTTAGAGCCCTTCTTAGGTATGGGCTTCTTTTTACAAGACTCCTTCCCTATTCTAGGCTCCTTTTTGAAATCGTTTTTAAATCTCTTTTGTTTAGATCCCCTCTTTGATTTTCATGCATTTACTGAAACAGAAGCAGTGTTAGATTGAGGCCATTTTCTCAATTGTTGCCATGTGTATTTTGGTCTTTGAGTTGTAGAGGAAGAGCTTTGAGAGTTACTCAGTCATAGTTTTTCCTTTTCTCTTTTCTCAAGATCAAGAGAGGTCTTTTCATGCTCAGATTCTAAATCAGAAAGGRCCTCTTCTTCAGAGTCTGATGTGAGAAGATCTTTGTCAGTTATGAATGAACTTGAGATAATTTGATTTATGCTTGAAGGCTCTGTGATAAAACCTTTTTTTACAAAGATACTCAATTTCAGAAAGCTCTGGGAGATTAGAGTTAACATTTGTAGCTTCTGTGATGTGTTTTGGAAAAAATTCAAGAGCCTCTGAAGATAACTTTCTTTCAAGAGGACGAATTGTACACACAAAAGCACATTCTTCTTGGGTCTTTGGTTGTCCAAACTTGAAAATTCCTATCTATCTCTGTCTCAAAAAATTTCTTGGAATGGAATCCTTCCTTTCTGTGACAGCTGTCAAATTCGAAATCCCAGGTTAGCTTTTATTAAGATTATATTAGTGTTATTGAAGGTAATTTATAATATTAGGAGTTAGTTAGGTTGGTTTAGTTGAAAATTTTAAGAATTTCCGGCAGTTGCTTAGAAAGTC
>NC_037530.1:21089660-21090981 GCF_001531365.2 Cynara cardunculus var. scolymus
CGTCCGGTTTATATCATTGTTGACAGGTTCATCTCATTTAACCAGCGGATAAACTTTCTTCATTGACCGGATAAGCTTTCTTCATTGACCGGATAAGCTTTCTTCATTGACCGGATAAGCTTTCTTTAGTGAATGGATTACCTTATTGACTGCTGTGTCATGTGCTGTAATGAGTCTTTTGTGTATTAACCAAACTTTATTCATGCAATTAAAGCTGCTGTGCTGTTGATGACAGTGTACGATTTATCTTGGAGCAACAGGTTTCAGTCTTGTGCAGAGTGATGTTTAAGATCTGCTGTCCGGTTTAACTTCTTGTATTCTCCGGTTTATCTCATGCATTGACCGGTATAAGTTTCATGCATTGTCCGGTTTACACATGCAGTGTGCGGTATAGGCTCATGTAATAAATTTACTCTTGCAATTTTCTTCATCGGACAACATTTGCATTGCCATTTCATTTCATTACCCATTGGTCCAAATCAAATTCTGTTGCGAGGATGCAGCCTACGTAATACAGAGTATATCGTTGGGGCTGTGATATTTACTGGACATGAGACCAAGGTGATGATGAACAGCAGGTTTGGTAATTCAGTATTTCAGGTTTCAAAACAGCACCCTTGTTTTTTTTAAAACTGTTTAACAGCAGCAACAAGAACAGTTTGTAGGTCTTGACAGCAGGTTGATTTGAACCAGGTTTAACAGCAGCTAAACAGTAGGATTTTACACAGTTTTTTATTGCTGGTTTGAGTTTGAGATTTGAAGCAGAGTGTGCAAGTGACAGGTAACAACATGTAACAGCAGGTTGTGACAGCAATAACAGTTTTTGAACTTGACTGTTTGCTGTTTTTGTACTTGACTGTTTTAGTTTTGTTATTCCAACAGCAAGATATGTTTAAGCAACATGTATCATTTCTTTTGGTCTGAAACAGAAGCTGCAACTGTGTGCATTTTGAGTATCAAGTTGTGATCAGTTTAAGACTCAAACTTTGACAGTGCAGCAACAGAAACAGCAATAGAATTTAAGTGACAGCATTGAAACAGATTTAAGCCCAAGTGAAGCAAACGATAAGAGAAGCATACAAGTGGATTTTTGGATAGAATTTCGAGAGCAGATAGATCATTTTTTTAAAAAGTGTAATATATGTATTGTAAAGTGTTGATATTTTTGATTTGGACTTAGAATCAGTGTTTTTGGACTTGGATTATTGTTTTTGAACTRTTTTTGGTTTCTTAGTTTGATTGTGTTTAGATTTTCTTTTTGGATCATTGTATTTTTTTGTGTGTGTTTTCAGTGTTTGTGTTTTTCTGTTCTTTTTGAGCT
>NC_037530.1:21091081-21116363 GCF_001531365.2 Cynara cardunculus var. scolymus
ACGTGACATATTTTGATTCGTCTTTCCCATAAGCCACTCATCACGTATATCGCCAAATAAACGGTTCACTGTCAAAATTCTTCATTATAAGTACTCTTCCCCCCACCATAAACCCCTTCACATTTCTAAATACTCCAACGAATCTTCCTGCAAAATCTCAAGCTTTCCAACAACCTGCAACTATGTCTTCAAGCTCAGCATCCGCCTCCGCTCAATCTGAAAACAACCTAAGCAATGATGAAGTGAACCAATCTCAAGCACTGACCTCTCATGCCATATCTTTCTTACATAATCGATATGAGAAAGTGATGCTGATAAAGAAACCTAACAACTACTACTTCGCTCCATCCTCAAATGGCTTCCTTGAATACACTTATCTACTATTGGAAATCCTTCGCAACCACCCCATCTATTATGCACTCACTGCAACAAAACCTACCCTTGAAACCTATCTCACCCAATTTCTTCTCAGTTCATACATCTGCACCCTGAAAGATGCTGGATTAAGCATAGTAGGCTATGTGTCACACCCAATAGTCAAATCCCTCGTACCAATGGAGATGAATGTTGAGACCCTACGTGTTGCCCTGCACCTGCCTACTCTGGACGATCTTCAATTGGATGCCTTTGCACCAACTCCATCAGATGCGGAATTGATTGAATTCCTCGAATTCCACTCATACACGGCAAAGATGAAAATCGTCAAACGGACTGAATTCAAGAGGAAGGGCCTTCCTCATATGTGGAATACTCTGTTTTCAATCATCAATTGTTGCTTAACGGGGAAGGTCGGCAACCACGATCAAGCATCTCATGCCATGCTCTCCATAGTCTATGGAATATACTTCAACATGCCCCTGGATTACGCGCAACTCATCTTTGATAATATGGTGGGCCTAATCAAGAAGAAATGTGCTACTGAATGGGGTGAGAAATCGAAGGTAAAGGCACAGAAGAAAGCCAAGGAATACCTCAATCACCCAAACTTGATCTTACAGAGGTTCTTCGGCTTGGTCTTTGGAGACATGATTGCAGAGAAGCTGCCCTTTGCAGAACCGAATGCTCGTTTATACCTAATGAAGGAGTTTCATCCAACAGAGCATGAGCTAGGCTACAGAAGCTCGAGGCCATTATCGAAAGCTATGCTCAAGTACCTTAGTAAGGGAGATAGGAAGGCTTGTAGACGTTGATACAGGAGGCCAGAGCCGGTCCCTGAAACCCCTTCACGAATAGGTATCCCCGTAGGTGAGAAAGTGCACAAAATGAGAGTTGAGGGAAGAATGGAGGAGCCTGCAGAGGCAAAGAAGTCTAAGAAGACTCATAAGGATGTTGATCCTTCTGAGAAAAAGAAAGGGAAAAAGAGACCCGTAGAAGAAGAGGGTCCAAACAGTCCTCTGCCAAAACCCAAAAAGAAGAAATCGAAGAAGGCCCAACCCACAGAGGTTGAGGTCACAGAGGTTGAAATTCAAGAAGGCTCGACAAAGGCTGTACCTAAGCGCAGAAGGTTGCACATGGCTGTTCGAGAAGAGTCCCCCACTGAGCAAATCCAAGATATAATCTTCGATCTTCGACAGAGTTTTACAGCGGCCACAGAGGTGGCAGACTTGGGGACAGAAGTTGTATTAGACAACGAAGAGGAAGAAGTGGAGTTAGATGAGGGTGAAAAAGATGCCGAAGGCACACTTCCAAGCCCCCCTCCCAGTGCAACCCACATGGCTAGGGACCCTGTTCTAGAGGGAACCCCTATTGAAGAAAGCGTGCACACGCTGAACCCTGAGACGACCAACCTCGCAGAGGACATTCTTTCGTCCTCTGTCGAACGCACAAACCGGGAACACTATTCTACTCCATTATCCTCTCAAAAGGATGATAGTTTTATCATAAGAGTCCATTCGCCCAAGGACTCGATACTACCAAGAGAGGCATCTGTTGCCCCTCCACACGTGAGTGAACCATCCAGTCATGCTTCAGAGGCTTGCGAGAGAATCACTGAGGCTGTGGGTCTAGAATGCCCAATGTCTCCACCCGATCCCTCTGCCGAGTTAGGCTCTGAACCTATTCGACACGAAATCGACAGAACACCGGTAGGCTCTCCAATTGGGGATGTCCGAGGATCTGGTGGAAGTCCCCGAGATGAGAATGCCAAATCGGTCACTGAGGGCACCTTACACTCCAAGGCTACTAGGTCACCATGTGTTGGTGATCTAGGTTCCCCGAGTGCCTATGTGACGAAGGAGGAGTTGCAAACCTTCGCTACAGCGATATTCCAGAGGTTGGATGAGCTGAAAAGCTTGTTCTCCTCCTCTCCAGCGACAGAGGCTCTTACACCTCTAACAGAGGCTCTGAAGGAGTTGACTTCTACAACTTCTGAACTCAAGGCGACCTTATCAGCCCTTCAGAGCTCTGTCCTCAACAAGGCTGATCTCACAGAAGCCTTCAGCGTGCTGTCTCTCAATACTTCTTCCATCAACACTCTCAAGACAGAACTGACAGAGGTTGCCACCCAGTACGCTGCAGACATAGTTTCCGCCGGCTACACGGACTACTCCGTCTTCAAGAATGAAATCAAAGAGATGTTCTCCTCTACGATCACTTTAGGCGTCGACTCCTCATCCTCCAGGGCTAACATTAACCATCTAGCCACTCGCAGGGAGATAGACGCAATGGTTGAGGCCTTCGGAGAGACCGTGTAGAAACACCACGACCATCTTCTCAAAGAGGCCAGAGCTACTAACGAATCCATCAGAGACTGCACGAAGCAACTCGTCAAAGAAGGTCAATCATTCCGAAATGAAATCTATTGTTGCATCTCTAAAATGAAATGGGCCATAGAGATTGATATCAACACCGCCACTCTGAATGCTGAAATGGTAATAGAAAAGATGGAAAAGGCAGCCTCTAGAGTTCTCAGGTGCTTGAAGAAGGCTCCCCTCACCTCGTGCAAGATAGAGGCTACTCAAATCCATGATGATCAGGAAGGCAATGACCCTGATCGTCATGAGGGGGAGAAGAAGACAGTGCCAAAGAAATCGACCTCTGCCAAACCACTGAAAATAGTGGATTCTGCTGCAGCCCTATTCTCCAAAGAAAAATCTCTAGAGCCTACGGGGAAAGGCAAGGGTAAAGTAGAAGAGGCGTCGTTAAAGAAAGGGTCTAGCTCTGACACACTGGAGGAGATTAATGAAGATGAATATGACGACCCTGATCTGGTTCAAGCCCTCAAGGCATCTCTGGCAGTGGCTCGAATTAAGAAAGGCAGAGCTCCCATCCCTAAAGTCGGAGAAGGCTCTTCTAAACTTGCCAAAATACCTAAAGAGACGTCCACGGGTACGTTCGACGCTCTGTTAGGAACAGTCAAGCCAATCTTACCAGAGGGGTCTACCCACAGGCCTATACTTGAAAAAGACACCAGAACACCAGAGTCTGCTATGGTGGGGAGGGTCTCTGAAATTATTGATTCAATGAACAAGATTCCTACGCAGAAGATGCGTACAGAGCCTGTAACCACTATCGAAGAGATTCTGCGATGGCATTACTCATCCACGGACACAGAGCCCCCTTACAATCCAGAGCTAACTGGCATGCCCTCTGACGAAGCAAAGTTTCATTTCTCTAAACTCACCAAGCCACCAGTGCAGGTCTTCTCAGAGCACGTTATTTGCTCACTAGAAACCATTTCTCCGCGCACAATGCTGAAGAAGACCGTGCTGTACACTCAATATACGGTGAAGAGGGATGATGGCAACCTCTATACTTTTTCAGATGCCGACCTCCACAATCTATGCGTATTTGATCTAATCTTCTTGCACAAGATCTTGAACAAATACATGGAGAGGAGGTCAAGCTACTCGATTTTTCTCAGAAGGCTTATAGAGGTGATGCATGCCCAAGTCAAATTCTACAGCCAGAAAGACTTCGATATTGCTATGAGGTTGGCCCAACCAGAGCTGAAGATTACTCCTCCAGAGAACAAACCCATTTGGCTACACAGGTTCCATCCCAACACTATTATCCACAATCCCATCTTTGGGTTTGTCTTCTTCGATAAGGATGAGATCCTAATATTCTTTGATCCGAAAGAGGCGCACAAATATTCAACAGAGTCCCTCGAATGGTGTTCAACTTGGTGGTGGCAGAGGTGTAGAAAGGGCGAATAAGGGCGGCTGAAGTAACGGACCTTCTGGAAACCATCAAAATACAAGTCTCATTCAGGGAATGGATCTTCAAGGTCTACAAGACTGTCAAGTCTGATTTACAATATGCTGCAGACGATTATCCAGACTCTTCTGTTGAGTAATCCTTTGTAATAATGTAGGCCTGCACAATTTTTTACTTCTTTCAGTAATATAAATTTTTGCAGAGGATGAGATTATTCCCCTCTTGTATTTTTTTCCTTTAGTCAAATCTTGCACCAAACTATCCGCAATTACTTTTTTATACTTAGGGGGAGATTGTTAGCTCCATTATTCCTATCTTGTAAAAGTATAGAAAAAGTATATTGTAAGTCTTGACAGAAGGTTATCTCCACATAAAACAACAGAGGACTTGCAATAGAAGCCGTTTGATCTAACAAGTGAAAAGTGACAGAACCTCTAATGTGTTTCACAGAGGTTCTGGAAAATGGTCCTCTGTCAATAAGAACACGCAAGTCATTTACAGTAAAGCCTCTGGGATGCCTCACAGAGGATCTGCGGATTTGGTCTTCTATGAAGTTTCTGTTCTATCAGTTTTCAAAGGTTGTCCGCATGTGCTTTTCACGTGACTAGGGAATAATCGACTTTCTTTGGACGACTCAGATGAAGACACGCGTCAAAATCTTTTCACTAAGGTCGTTAGGAACTAGTATATATAGCGGATAGGACCTTTGTAATCTATGGTGCTTCTAGTATTGTAATCGTCAAAATTTTCAATTGAATCAATTGAAAAACCTTTGGAGCAATCTTCTTGCATTCATCTTCTTCATTGAGACTGTGTGTTCTTGGTGTGTTTAGAATTTCTAATCACTTACTCATTTTGTTTTGCTCTTATTAATTCTTTCGTTGCACTTCAATTGTTTTTAGAGCTTGTTTAGAGTGTTAGATCAATATCAAAGTTGAATTCAGATCCAACAGACAATCGCTTCACTCCAAAGTTCTGGGGGAGTTTGCAAAAAGCCTTGGATTCACAGATCAGATTAAGTACGGCTTATCATCCACAAACGGACGAACAAAGTGAAAGAATCATCCAAACTCTCAAAGACATGTTAACTTGTGTCATCGACTTCAAGGGATTACGGGAGGAACATTTTCCATTGATAGATTTTGCATACAATAACAGTTATCACTCCAGCATCCAAGCATCACTTTATGAAGTCTTATATGGAAGAAAATGTCGAACGCCGTTATGAATGAGGTGGGCGAAAAACAATTGACAAGTCCCAAGATTATGCAAGTAACATCTGAAAAGATTGACCAGATTCGGGCAAGAATCAAGACTGCCCAAGATCGACATAAAATTTATGCCGATAAACGAAGAAAACCGATTGAATTCAATGTGGGAGATTATGTAATGTTAAAAGTATCTCCATGAAAGGGTGTTATGAGATTTGGGAAGAAAGGAAAACTTAGTCTGAGGTATATTGGACCATTCAGAATCTGCAAACGGATTGGACCGGTAGCTTATCAGTTGGAACTACGAAAGGAACTCAGCCTAATTCATAATACCTTCCATGTATCGAATCTACGCAAGTGTTTGGCATACCCGAGTCTAGCGATACCACTTCCTAAAATCAAACATGACAATAAGTTGAATTTCATTGAAACACCAGAGATAGTAACGGATGGAAAGACCAAGGTATTGAGAAATAAAGAGATCGGTTTAGTAAAGGTGCAGTGGAAATTTCATAAGGGTTCAAAAGCAACATGGGAACTAGAATCTGAAATGAGAACCCGTTACCCTTGGCTATTTGATTGAATGAATTCCGGGACGGAATTCTTTTGGGGGGAGGAATGTTATAATTGGGTTTCAAACAACCTTAGTGTAACCTATACGTACGTGATTATTATTTGAATTACGTGACAACATGCATAATTACTTAATTAAAATGCATAAGTAGTATGCATATATGTGAAAAGATGTTGTTGTGCATACCTGAATTAGGTACGTGCATACATGAAGTAAAGTATACGTGGATTATATTATTTAAAAATATGAAGATGTGATATCTTCATAGTGAAGAAAGGTGGTATTTAAAATATTAAACTCACCGCCTATGAATTTCATATTAATAAAAAGACTCCACCGTCTTTGTGAAAATATATAAGGAAAGAAAAGAGATAAGATCATCTCTTATCATCTTCTTTTGAAAAAACAAACATTTTACAGAGAAAAGGTGTTGAAGGCGGTGAGAGTATTCTTGAAGAAACCTGTTGCTCAAAAGTGTTTGAAGAATTTGTTGTGTACTATTATCTATAGAATATGTGTGTGATAAGGTGAGTTTTTGATAATTAAAACCATTATGTGTATTGTTATACAAACTGTTGGGTTTTCATGCTAGATTTTGAAAGAAAAGATGGTAAAACTGTTTTAACAATTTGAAGGTGATATTGTTATAAACTTGAATATTGGAAACTGTTTTGCAAAAATAAAGAAGAGATTGCTTCTTTTGAATATAAACCTATTTTGAGACCATGATTGGTTAACACTATGGACGAGGTTCACTCTGACGTATATGACTTTGTTCCGTCATTTGATGAAATAGTCTTTAGATTTAGGTTAAAACTATGAACGAGGTTCACACTGATAGAAATGACTGCAGCTTGTCATTGGATGAAATAGTTCATTAGAATTTCAGGGGAAATAAGGATGGTCGTTGTGTGTGATGAATATAGTTGTTGCTATTAAAGGAAATTGTGGATGTAATAAGGATGGTCATTGTGTGTGCATGGTATAACTATTGCTATTATATCTTTCAAGATTACAACAGATTGGAGTTTTTACTTCTTGGTGATTTGAGAATTTAGAGATGTTGTTCTTATTAGAGATAATAGTATTGATGTTATGGTTATGGGAAAACATGGCCTATGGTCATTGGTTTTGGTTAAAAGTATTTTGGAGCAGAATGTTCATTTTATGAGGAACCTGAGGAGCTCTGGTTGTTCCTCAATATAGAACCAGAGGGTTCTGGATGTTGGTTTGAAAATTTTACAAGTCTTTTACAAAGTTTTAGTTAAACCAGAGGCTCTGTATTCATAAGAAACGAGCTTTGTGTCAAATCTACATTTTAAAGATATTTTAAATATTTTTATACTTAGAAACTTTCTTAATGAAAATAGACCAGAGGGGCTCTGGTTGGTCTTGTCTTTTGAACCAAAAGCTCTGGTTAGTACAACAAGAGGCTCTGGTCGAGAAACCAGAAGCTCTGGTGGAGGAACCTGAGGGGCTCTTGTCCTGATTAGTTGGAATATTCCTCAGTGTTTTCCTTGGAACTAGAGGCCCAATGGACTCAAACAAAATATGTACCAAGTGTGTTCCTTTGGAACCAGAGGTCCGATGGACTCTAGTAGAATGAAATTTTATCTTTTGATATTTGGAATGGTATATTTTAAATAAATGTTTTGGTGCTTTACACTCTGCATTACATAAAAAGGGAACCTCACTAAGACATTCATGCCTAACCCTCATTTTATGTTTTCAAATATGTGTGCAGGAAATGATAATAAGGAAAATAGCATTCTATAATTATTTCCTATGTGCTTAGTTTATGAAGACCATGTCTGCATAAGTTTTGGAGAATAGATATTGTGCAAGAGCATGTATTTTAGAATTTTTTAGTTGTATATTTTGCATTATAGAATATTGTATAATGGACTTTTGTGGACTTAACATGTATTCTATGAACGAAATATGTGTTATATATATACAATGTGAGGTTGGGGGTGTTACAAAAATGGACCCTATGTGTCTATGACTATGATTCCTAGGATTCCTCCCGCCCCTAGAGGATACCGTTGAACTCCCTAAAAGGCGTGTTCCCAAAAACCGAAGAGATTGGGATGATGAGGAAAAACGCAAGATGGAAATTGATCATAAAGCCAAAAGGGTGTTAATCATGGCCTTCCCAAATGAAATCTTCCGATCTCTAGATGTCTGTGAATCTTCTAAGGATCTATGGGATAAATTAGAAAATCAGCTTGAAGGTGGGATTAAGATAACGAAGAACAGACGTGCTCAATGTCTAAATGAGTACAACAGTTTCCAGGCTATCCCCGATGAGTCTCTCAAGAAGATGTATCATCGGTTGAACACCTAATCAATAAGTGCTAGAAGTCTGACGTGATTAAAACACAAGAAGAGAATAATATTCTCTTCTTGAAGAGGATGAATGAAGAATGGAGAAACCTTTATATGTCCCTTCAAGATAATCAAGATTTGGAGTAATAGATGTTCATGACGTCTATGGAACCCTATAGGCTCAAGAAAATGAGGTGCATAAGAACAAGGTTTCTTTGGGTGGACCTCTGGATCTAGTCTCTGACTCCAAGAGACTAGTTTTAGCCAGTCATCTAGAGAGAGGAGATCAAGAGATGAAAGGAGAAGAGGGAAGAAGGCTCTTGTGATAGAGAGCGAGGAAGAAGACATAGCATCGAGCTCTAATGATGATGATAACTTAAGTGTGTTTGCACACTCCTTGGCTCTCATTACCAAGGAATTTTAAAGGAAGTTTGGAAGAAAGGTATGTGACAGAAGAGGAAACAGAAGTGAAATAAGCAAGGATAGAGGGTATGAGCCAAAGAACCCTCTCTCACAAGTGATAAAGAAGGAGGAAGAACATCCATAAAAGAAGAAGCAGGGGGTTAGATGCTTCAAATGCGGAAGAATGGGTCATTTTTTAAAATAATGCAAAGGCCCTCTGGTCAAGGACAAGTTGTACTACAAAAAGAAAAATACAACCGACCTTAGAAGAGCCTTATGGCAGAGCAAGAGAATTGGGTCTCTTACTCAACTTCAAATGAAAGAAAAAGAAATGAGAAAATCATTGGAAAAGAAAAAGAATTTCTTTCAAAGGGAGACAGAGCTTCTGACTGTCGAAAAAGAGGAGCTCTCTGTGGAAAAGGAGAAAAATTTAATAACGAAACTCTCCACAGAGAATGTTTTAAAGATAGAGTGTTCTGAACTTAAAAAGTCCAAACAAAAGAAAGATAAGAAGATGGTCGAGAAAGAGCATGACAGATTAAATTCCTTAGACCTTGAAAACTATTTTCAAAATGAAAGGGAATACTTACACAGAGCTTACAAAGAAAAGAGCTCTTGATTAAGAAATATCAAGATGCTCCGCTGGTGTACAAAAATATAAATTCTCAATAGGATAAAACAGGTCTAGGTTATACTGATCTAGACCTAACCTGGAAGAAGAAAACCATTCTTGAATCAGTTTTTCGTTTAGGTACAGAGCAAAAAAGCGGGTTTTTCTGTTCTGCCTAAATCATCACCATTTAAAAGAGTTAAACTTAAAAGTGGAGCCAGAGCAAGAAGACTCAGTTTTGAAAACATCTCTTACTTTTCTAAAATTGTGCACGAATCCAAACAAGTTGATCTTAACAGCATACAAAGACATAAGAGATTTTTAGCTTTGGCACCCACAATGAAGAGCTTTCAAACCAAAAAGGTGATGAAATGAAACCTGAACCTAAACAGACAAGAGATAACAGTACTTCTAAAGATGATCTTTTTAAAACTCTGGATCCAAGTTTATTGGAAGAGTTTACAGAGAAAGTGAGAGAAGTCTTTGAGCAAGATCTACTTGAGGCCTTGGGTCATTGCTTTGTATCTCAACAGAATGATCCAGAGAAAATTTCCAAGGACACTTTTGAATGTTCCTCATCTACGCAAAGGGATGATGAAGGCCTTGATACATGCTCACAAGAATCTCAAAAGATCAATGAAAAATATAACACTCAAAGTCCAAAAGAAGATTTTCTCGACTCCAACTCTGAGCCAAAGGAGGACTTGAGTACATAGCAGCTTGAGACAGAGGCAGTAATGTTAGGACCAGAAGTTGACAAACTTCCAAATGGGATCCTCAACAAATCTGTCCTTACAAAGGAACAGAAGAAAAAGGTTCCCATATGTCCTTATTTTTTGGATATGTATTTAAAAGCCAAGTCTTGCCTTAAGCTAGAGAAGGAAAAGAAAGCTAATAAGCAAAAATATTCCACCTCTACATCTATGTCTCCAAAGTCTAGATTTCAAAAGCCTATTAAATTCACTCGGGAACAGAAAGGAATATGGGCTTCCAATTCTAATTTAATCCTTTTGTTTCAGAGAGGCCTCTGAAGGCCAAAGGAGGAAAAAGAACCAAGAAAAGAAAGAAAGAGAAGACAAAGGCTGATTTCAATAAACAATCAAAACTAGATAGGGAATTCACTCGAACTACTCATGATAGGAACGATTTTAATTATAAGAATTTCAAGTTTTATGAATCTAGTGGATCTTTTTGCCATAAAAAATGCATTCACAATTGCAAATGTCTATCTCTGTTGCAGCAATTAAAGTTGCACCTTTCCAGTCCTAATTGCCTTCTTTCTATGTCACCTAAAAAAATCTAAAAGGACCCAGATGAAGCAGGCTCCCAAGGCCAAATCTGGCAAACCAGACTCTATGTCTGGTGAATCGGGTGATGAGGCAGATCTTTCCCCTAAGCAAAAATCTGAGTCTCCAAAACCTAATCATAAAGGACCCATTATGAGATGGGTACCTAAAAATCTCTAATTTGTTTTGCAGAAGCACATCTGGTACCTTGACTCTGGATGCTCAAGACACATGATTGGCAACAAAGAGTTGCTCTCCTCCTACAAAGACAAATCTAGAAAACACGTGACTTTTGGTGACAATATGAAAGGGCAAATTAAAGGGTATGGAGATCTTCACCAAGGTAATGTTTTTGTCTCTTACATGGCTTATGTTTTTAGGCTAAAGCACAAATGGCTCAGCATAAGTCATCTTTGTGATTATGGCTATGTCAAGTTCCGAAAGGACTCTTGCTCATTAACGTCCGAATCTGGTCAAGAAATGCTAAGAGCTAAACGTATAGGCAATCTGTACCTTATGAACTTCTCACCAGGAGATGACACTGAGACCCTCTGTCTCATATCTCGCAAGAGTGAAGAAGCTTAGCTCTGGCATCACAAGCTGTCTCACCTTAATTTTCCAAATACTAAGAAGCTTGTGAAAAATAACTTAGTTGATGGACAAATGTAAACTTCAAAAAGAAACATCTTTGTCCCACCTGTGAAATGGGAAAACTCAAAAGAGCATCCCATGTGGCAAGGATAGATGTTTCTTGCGTCAAACCTCTGTATATGCTCCACGTGGACCTCTGTGGTCCAATCTCTGTGAAGAGCCTGTCTGATAAGATGTATATCTTAGTGCTTATTGATGAATTTACAAGATATGCTTGGATTGAGTTTGTAAGACAAAAATCAGATGGCTCAGAGCTGCTAATCAAGCTAATGACCAAGATTCAAGTCCTTCTACAGAGCAGAATTCAAAAGTTGAGGAGTGACAATGGTACAAAGTTCAAGAATGCAAAGATTGACGTGTACCTTGACAAAGAAAGGATATCCCAAAACTTCTTTACTGCAAGGACACCACAAAAAAATGGTGTTGAAACTGCTAGAACGATGCTCCCAGCCTCTGGTCTTCCAACCCATTTTTTGGCAGAAGCAATCTCGATCACATGTTTTACTCAAAACAGAGGAACTATGGTCAAGAGATATTTGAAGACCTCTTACGAACTTATCATCCAAAGAAAACCTAATGTTAAATTTTTTCATGTCTTTGGTTGCAGGTGATTTATCCTGAATGATCATGATTACCTTGGGAAGTTTAATAAGAAGGTTGATGAAGGAAAATTTCTTGGATACTCTACAAATTCCAAAGTTTACAGAGTCTTCAATCTTAGAACCAAGACTTTCATGGAAAGCATCAACGTCTCGTTCGATGATAAAGAACTAATGACTTCAAAGTACTCCATTATTAACCCAGTGACTTCCATTTCCCTATCGAACTCTTAGGAATTGGAACTCAGGCAGTTATTTGAATATTTTTCTTTGGTGATGAAGACATCTCTGTCCATGAACCTAGAGATGCCTCTACATGCATCCATAAAGAGCCACAGACTTCAAGCATAACTATCTCTGGCCCATCCAATGCCTCTACTCCCTCTAGCGATCAAATTAATCCAGAACCAGAGCTTTCCAGCTCTACATCAGAGCCCAGCCTTTCAGAGCCAGAGATCATTCCCTTGGTATCTTAACCTGGTTTCTTTGTACCACAATCCAAGAGGGAGCAAGCAGATCCATCATTCCATCATCTGTGCTACCTCTCACAACAAAATGGACCAAAGACCATCCAATACACCAAATTATTGGTGAACCTTCAAGTGGTTTAAAGACAAAGCTGCCACAGCCAATGAAGGTTTATTCGTAAACTTTCTAAGTGTGGTAGAGCCAAAGAAAGTTCATGAAGCCCTAAAAGACCCTAGTTGGATCGATGCCAAGTAAGAAGAGCTCCAACAATTTGAGAGAAACAAGGTATGGACTCTTGTCCCTTTACCAAACGATAAAACTGTTATTCGTACTAAATGGGTTTTCAGGAACAAGAAGGATGAGGATGGTATCGTAATTAGAAACAAAGCAAGGCTTGTTGCAAAAGGCTACTGCCAGGAAGAAGGCATAGATTATAACGAGACCTTTGCACCAATTGCAAGGCTAGAAGCTAATCGCCTATTTCTAGCCTCTCTGCATATAAAGGGTTTCGAGTCTATCAAATGAAAGTTAAGTCAACCTTTTCATAAATGGCAAGCTAAAGGAGAAAGTTTATGTGTAACAACCTCCAGGGTTTGAAAACTCAATACATCCAGAATATGTCTACTACTTAGACAATGCTTTGTATGGGATCAAAAAAGCACCAAGAGCCTGGTATGAACGTCTTTCGTCCTTTCTAATTTTTAATGGTTTCAAAAGGAGGTAAAATCGAGACCACTTTGTTTATTAAGAGATATAAAAGGGAGATGCTTCTAGTCTAGAGGCACTGTGATAAATTCTCTTCATTGTTGAAGAGTGAGTTCGAAATGAGCATGATGGGAGAATTAACATTCTTCCTCGGGCTCCAAGTAAAACAAAAAGAAGATGGTATCTTCGTTAACCAAGCCAAGTATGTCTCAGTCATTTTGAAGAAGTACCAACTTCACAACTCTTTCATATTAAAAACACCAATTGCCACGGGCACTAAGCTTGACACAGATCCATCTAGAAAACTGGTGGATGTCAAGACTTATCATGGAATGATTGGGTCATCGCTGAATCTCATGGATAGCAGACCAGATATAATGTTTGCCACTTGTCTGTCTGCTCGGTATCAAGCTAATCCTAAGGAATCTCACCTTTTAGCTGTGAAAAGAATCTTTCGATACCTCAAAGGAACTCAATTCTTGGGTCTTTGGTATCCTAAGCAATCTAGCTTTGATCTTATTGCGTGTATAGACTCTGATCATGCAGGATGTAAACTCGATCGGAAGAGCATATCCGGTAGCTGTCAATTTCTTGGCAACAATCTGGTGAGTTGGACATCCAAGAAGCAGAATTGCTTATCAACATCCACTGCAAAAACATAGTATGTAGCCGCAGCTAGCTGCTGTTCTCAAGTAATTTGGATGAAGACTTAACTCAAGGACTACAACATTGAGTTTGAAAATATCCCAATTTTATATCATTCAGAGAACGCATTAGCCATCACATCTAATCCAGTACAACACTCTAAAACAAAGCATATCGATGTTTGATACCATTTCACCAAAGGTCACATGGAAAAAGGTACGATTGAAATGTTCTTTGTTAACACATATCACCAACTAGCAAACATATTCACCAAGGCTCTCGATGAAAAGAGATTCAATTTCTTGGTCAGCAAGTTGGGTATGCTCAATCTACAATGATGAGTCAGAGCCTCTATATGTAATATATAGAGCTTCTACTCACACATTAAGCATAGATTTGTTTATTTTTTAAAGTCTATTAGATAGATCCTTTTCCTCAAATGTTGTTTTCTATTCAAGTCCAAGAATACAAAACCTCTGCATGTACTATGCAAAGCCTCTTGGTCATATTCGGTGATTTGTTAAGTCTGTCATACAGAGACTTTGTACCCTGATCTATAGCTCGAACATATCTTATCATCTTTGATCCAAGCTTAGTTCAAGGGGGAGGAACGCAGATGGCCTCATTCAAAGGGGAGTTTCCGATCTCCAAAAATTCTGAGCCTTTGTATGTACTATACCTCTGCCTCATCAAATTCATTTTTAAAGGCATAAATTTTATATAGTCCAACCATGAGCCTCTGTATTTGCTCCAAAGGTATGTTTTCTATCTTCAAAACCCTAATCTGCTCTCATCCTTTTTTGTTTTTCTTGAAAACGCCTAAGTTTCTAGTAAAGAGCCTGTGTATGTACTATACATAGCTTCTGTGCCAAGAAACTTAGTATTTCGTTATATCAAAACGTTTGTTTTCTTGAAAACTCAAGTTTTTAAATATAGAGCCTCTATCTCAAGAAACTTGGTGTCTTAGTCTCTATGAACCAGAGTATGGAGTTTTTTCTTATCTCGTTTTCTTTTAAGTGTTAAATTCAACCCAGAGGTATTTTCATTCTTTTCAAACGCTCTGGTTGAAAAACACTTGTAAATTGTTTTTCCTCTAAAAATCCTCTTATTAAAATTTGAATATAAATGGAGGGTCACCCGCGAAAGGTCACTGTCTTGTATCCCTAATTTTTCACATAAGGGAGGCAGGACGTGAACTTTCAGGCCACGAGTGTGTGTCCCACAATATGATCAATCTTCAATAACATTCAACAATCCATGGCAATCTTCATATAAACATGTAAATACATCAAGAACAAGTAGAGAGGAAAAGTCAAATAGTCAAAGTCTATATTTTACTCTCAAGGTATACGTATTACACAATTAAGCTCTCTCTCTTACAATTCACTAGAAGACAAAACTATTTATAGCTCAAAAATAAATCTCTAGTCAAAGTCAACTATTACTTACAAAGTCAAACTAACTAAAATACAATTATAAACCTTTCAAGACGAATACAATTTAACTCTAAAATTCAAACCCAACATTCTCCCTCTTTGTATTCAGGCTTAAAAGAATTTGAACTCTTTGAAACTCTTTTGAACTTTTGACGCTTTAAGCACTTTATGACTTCTTGAAATCTTCAAAAACAATCTTCTAACATTCTCAGCTTTATGATCTTCAGATAATCTTTTGTTGAGAAAATCTTCCAACATTCTCTACCTTGAATGTAAAACAACAACAATCTTCTCTTTTCACAATGAAGAACAATAACAATAACAGTCTTCAGCAATAATCTTCATAATATGATCTTCAAAGTATTTCTTAATATAAACATCCACTAACATTCTCCCAAAATTAACATTTTCCTTATTGAGAAATCTCTTTCAGTAAACTCTTGTAAAGATGATCTTCATATTCTATTTTCCTCAAACATTGTAGCACAAGAATAATCTTCAGTCATTGCATTCACACTCCTTTGAGTCTTTTGCCGGTTTCCGATCTTTATATCATACTCCCCTTATATCATTCAGAATTGATTATTTCATTCATTATATCATACTTCCCCTTATGATGAAATAAGAATCATTTGCATCATACATTAGAATGAATGAAATTTTAAGTGAATACCGTCAATTCATAACATTGTAAGCAGATCTTTTCAAATCCACTTGTATAATCTTTTCAGATTAAGAAGATGGGAAAATAACCAATTTCAGCTTTATGAAATTGTTTTCAATCTTATAAAAAGATTGGACTGTGAATATAACAAATATATTCAGTACAACAAATGTACTTCATATATGAGACTTTTTAAGGTTCATCTCACCAAGACTTCCATTCAATCATCAATTGCTTAATAATAGCATATGTATGAATGTTACAGAAAAATAACATATAAATTTGCAAAATCTGTGTAGTGTAAAAAAATAAAGCAACATATGCTTCTGTTTAGGCTCAAAAGGATAAACTGTGTGGACTACACAAATTCATCTGACTCAATTCATGATCAAAAAGACTTGAAGGGGGGGGGGACATATATCCTTCTTTTTTCAATATCAAATTTCTCCGAATGAGAAAATAATAGATTGTGAGCTGTATACCTCAAGTGTTATTGAAACACTTATTTGTTAAGAAATAAATGAGTAGCTGGTGGGGTTGTGACAAGAATTGGCTTGGGCTTTGCCTTTTTCAATATTAGTCTTGAAAGAATTGAGAACTAATAGATTTCGTGGTTTGCCCGAAATTTAGAGGTTTAGAACAGGATTCTTTTAATCTTTTAATCCTGACACAATTCTCATCAATTCTTTTGGCTCACAACAACTACCCCTCTCTTTTTCATTTTAAGCTCTGCACACAAACCCATTTTGAGTTTAAGCTCACTCATATATGGTGCTCCTCATGGGTAGGTTTGTGTGTTCTGACATTCCATTGAGGTATTTATGTAAAGCACTCAGTCCCTCCTAAAATAATAGTGTAAGCTTAACTGATCACAAACAATTGATCAAAATATTATTGTTATGAAGCACAATTGATCAGATAAACATTGATCAAGATATGTAGATTTTAAGCACAATCAATCAAGGAGTGTTGTATCAAAATCAGATTATTCAGACTATGTGAGAAATGAATGAAGATTTGTAAGTACAAGTTTACATATTCAGATATTCAAATAATAATGAATTGTGTACCAATCAAAGAAAAAAAATATTAGAAAACAACTTCGATTACAAACGAGTGTATTATCACCAAAAATGATTTTCATTTAAGAGACGTGATAATAACTGTTTGAAGAATAGCTGAAACAGGTATTGGAATTATGTATGATGACAAATTACGCAAGTGAAATCTCAGGAAATACTTGCTCAGAAAATGTACTCGTTTTCATAAATCAATTCCAAATCCGAAAACATTTATTAAAAAAATTCCAGATACTCCCCCTACAAAATAGATTTCCACAGTATTTCATTTCAGCTCAAAATAATTTAAAAAAATGAAACATTTTAGCGTAGGTCCTGAACTGAGTTGTTCATAAGCCATAATCATTTCAGCACGGGTCCTAAACTATAGTGTTTAGAAACCACATTTGGACAGAATACAAACTCCCCCTACATTTGTGTATCATAAACATGATTTTCTAATAAGCACAGTAATGATACACTTGCAAAAACAAATCAACCTAGACAAACTTCGGTCATGTTTTGTTAGTATCAGGTTGGGGTTGGGGTATATTGTAACTGCCAAACCATCTATTCTTATTACATGTCTTCTTTTTAGAACTTATAACAGGGTGATCAGATACACAATAAGATTCATACCAGTTGTTATCATACCTATTAAAATTATTCCTGCTTTTATGATAGTTGTTGTCATCATACCATCTGCTGTACCTTTTCCTGTTGACAAAATCAGTGGTTCTGCATTTTGAGCACATGATTCTTCTGTTGCTAAGATTGATTAGATCAGTAGTAGATCTCACAATACAAGGAACAATAGGGTTAGTAACAACAGAGTTACGAGACAAAACATAATCATCTTTATTAACCCAAACATATTTAACTTTTGAATGATAATTGGGTGATCCAATGACATACCCTTGATAATACTAATTTGAAGAATGAGAATAGTTCTTAGAAACAGTTGATTTAGGGCTGCTTGAATAACTGTTAGATTTCACACTAGAACAGTCATAAAAGTTGGTTTTACGCTGNGTTGGTTTTACGCTGTGATGGAGAACCAGTTGAGCTTTTAGCTCATGAATAACTGTTAGATTTCACACTAGAACAGTCATAAAAGTTGGTTTTACTTTCTTTAATAACTAGTCTCTTTCATCAGCAACTAAATCGTACTTCTTTTTAAGTTCAATTCTCATGTTCAATTCAGTTTCAAATTATGTCTTTAGATCAGACAATTTTCTTTGAAGTATCCAGAAGTTTACCTTCTAACTCTTTTTTCAACTTTTCAAACATTATCCTTTTCTTCTCAAACTTCTTTATTTCTTCATCTGAACTTCCCTTATCATTCTCAGAAGCAATGTCGAGCCACTTCCTCTTTTCTGCAAGCTCTTTGGCAATTGCTGCTTGTTTCTTAACAGTGTTTTTCTTATTAAGAGCAAACTGTTTCTTTTCTTCTTCCAGTGCTTTCTAATTTTGAGCAATGTTGTCAGACAATTCCAGATTCTTGCTCAGACATTCTTCTTTAATCTCTTTATTTTCTTTATCAACCTTGGCTCGTTCCAAGATGATAAGTTGTTCAATATCAGAGATTTGCTTTTAAAACATTTTAGCATTCAGCTCCAACGAGTTAATCTTATTTTCAAAAGATATCCGTTCAGTATCAAATCTTTTCTCCACTTCTATCAAACTTTTCTTTTCTTTCTCAATAACTTTCCTTTCAGCAGTTAAAACCTTCTCAGCTTCCAAAACCTTTTCTTTCTCTTGTTCCAATAATTTCTTTACATCAATCAATTCACTGTCACATTCATGAAGTTTCTCTGTGAAATCTTCAGTCTTTTTAATTTTCTTTTCTGGAGAGTTCCTCTCGGCATGCAATTCAGACTCAGCTTTACTAAGTTTATTGACTAAAGCTTGTTTTATCTTGTTTGAACTTCTTATTTCATCATCTAGCTCTTTCCTTTCAGCATCCAAAGTTTTCTCAAGTTTACTAATCTTATGCAAAAATTCTTCTTCAATATTTTATCTCATTGCTTTATTCCCTCTTCTTAAATCTTTAACAAGATCCTCGTTCAGAAAATTCTCATGAAACATATTAACATATTCCTCTTTATACTCAAATAGACTTTCCTCTAATTCAGAAATCTTTTCTTTGCTCTCCTTCCCAAAGAATGATGCCATTAAAATTCAAAGATTGATCAAGAAAAAAAAATCTATGCAGTATATGAAATTAGACAAAGAAATCACAATCTAAAGATATCAGTAGACGCAAAATTTCCTAGAAAATCTCAAAAATTGTTCAGATATGAGAAAATCATTGAAAACAGTCAAAAACAGAAAAAAAATGTCAAAAGCTGTTAAAAATAGTCAAAAACCGTTAAAACTGTTCAAAATAGTTCACAAAACACAAAACAGTTCAAAATAGGTCAAAATCAGTAACTTTGATGAAAATCAGACAAAATTGGTGAAAAACCAGATAAAGTGATAAAAGAGAAAAATATGAGATCTGGACAAAAATGGTTTTAAAAATGATAAATTTTTGGCAAAGAATGCTCAAAAAATTCTGATAAAGAGATGTGAAATTAGCCAAAATCGGACAGCATGAAAATGGCTAAGTTATGTACCAAAATCGGACAAGGGGTTGGGAGAGGTTGGCTAATCCGGCTAAGGCAGTGTCCGAGAATACTAAGTCGCTGGTCGAGGAAAGCACATCCGGACAAAGGGGTTACCGAGGAACAAGTAAGTCACAACTAATTGATTGACCGATGATGATATCTGGGTCCGCCTTGTGAGCGAGAAAAGTCAAGCTCGGACAAGGCTGTGTCTGGGTAATTATACGTAAGCAACTAAGTCTTTGTGCGAGGAGGACAAGTAACCCTAGTGATGCTTTGTACGATTTACCTTGAACCCGGACAAAGCTTTGTGCGATTTAGATATAATCCAGCTGGGCTGGTAAGCGAGTAAGACAACCGACTAAGCCTAATTCAGAGGATCATTTGAGCGTTTAACCAAAACCGGCTAATGTGTTGTGCGATAAAGACTTAAACCGGATGGAACTATGACCGAGTTTCAACAAATCTGGCTAACTCTATGCGATTTAGAGATGAAACGGGGTAAGTCCTTGTGTGTTATTCTGATACCAATTGTGTCTCCCACAATATGATCAATCTTCAATAACATTCAAGAATCCATGGCAATCTTCATATAAACATGTAAGAACATCAAGAACAAGTAGAGAGGAAAAGTCAAATAGTCAAAGTCAAATAGTCAAAGTCTATATTTCACTCTCAATGTATACGTATTACACAATTAAGCTCTCTCTCTCTCTCTCTCTTACAATTCACTAGAAGACAAAACTATTTATAGGTCAAACAATAAAGCTCTAGTCAAAGTCAATTATTACTTACAAAGTCAAACTAACTAAACTACAATTATAAACCTTTCAAGACGAATACAATTTAGCTCTCACATTCAAACCCAACAACATGGCTTCACCCCGCAGGGTCTAGCAACAACCCTTTTGTTTCTGACTATAGGGGTAAAAGAAAGCACTCGAGTACCTGGACAACTCCCTATTTGAAGGAGGAGTTATCCCCATTAATATTTTTCTATACGCTTTCAAAATCACTCGCAAGAATTGACGAACTTCAAACCTGTAAAGAACTCAGAAGACTTTTGAAGAACACAAATCGTCTTACAATCATCAAATCGTTCGTGTTCTTCGAACAAATCCGCAAGATTTTCAAGTAAGTTTACATTATTCTCCTCCAAAGCCCCCAAATCATCATCCCTAACACCCTAATACTGTCTCAAAGAACCTTTTTTTAGAACAAAACCCTAAAAGGTTCATCTTCTTCCCATTCTTCAAAACCTGCAACTCACAACAATGTCTTCCTCAACCTCCGAATCAAACAATTCCCAAACCCACACAGCAACCCTAAAATCGATCAAAGAGACTAACCACAATGTGGTTCCCCTACCTCTAAAGCCAAACAACCATGTCCTCAACCTGGTGCTTGACAACTTCGACTCGAAGTTCCATCGCATTGTTGACATCCTTCATGAAGTTCCCAAATCATACAAAATCGGAATTAATCTTCAAGATCAAGAACAAGATTGAATAGAGAGAGATTTTCACCAAATCTTCTATTGAATTTCTTGAGAGAGAATTATAGAATGATTACAACACTAATCAGATTAACAATTGAACTAATGACAATTAGGGAACTAATTACTATTTATACTAAGGAAATAGTAAAGCCTAGTGGTCGGTTATATTTCACACCTTTAGACTAATGAAATTGGGCCACAAAGCAATTATACAATACGACCCAACGTCGTCTTCCCAAGTAAGAAAGTGGTACAAGTACCGGATTTTCATCCACAGAGATTGTAGCCAAAGTTAAATTAGAGTCCAATGAAAGAGATGATTTCAAATGACGATTTTGAAGACTTTTGTTTGATTGTAAGGTGAATTAAAACAGAATACATAATATATAAAAGAAGCAAGGGTGTAAGACTTAAGGTGAGACCCAAACACAAATTCCAGCAGCCAATGTTATAGGAATGCTACAGCAAGCAGTGTTTCGGAACTAAGTTCCACCATCTATTTTGAAGGCATTCCTCTCAGACTTCACCATTGTACTATCTTATCGCTTTCCACCCATATCTCTATGTGGTGCCCGGACCGGGGATAGTGACACGATGGTGTTTTCAAAATATATGGATAAACAAATCTCTTTGTTAAAAATCACTCTCTCGAGTTGATTCCCATATCATTCGAGTTGGCGTGTTTTTGATAGTTCATCTCTGAATCTATCACACTTTGACACTTTCGAAGAGTGACCAACCCGTCGGGAGCTAGGTTTTGAAAAACATAATTGACAAGTCTCCTTGTCAGCAACTTTCTCAAGTCTACCTCTTATGTCATTCAAGTTGACGTGCTTATCAATGGCTTATCTCTAAGTCCATCGCACTTTAACACTTTCAAGTGATCAACCCATCAAGAAGTGTGCTTAGTTTTATAAAAACTCGAATGAAAGAATGGAACGTCGTTTACGAAAACACTTAGCCACTTTCACTACAAGAGGAAGGAGTTTTAGAGAAGAAATTTTCAGAGAAGCTTTTAGAAGTGTATCTAAAGCTACATTATAGAGAATGATCTAAATGACAAAAATGAGAAATGTAACTAAAGGTTGGACGACATTTAAAGAAGGATTTATAGGCTAATTATACGGTGTAAAAAATGTCGTTAAAAGTTTTAGAGAAGTTTTTTTTATAAAAAATGTCTCTAAAAAGTTACATCAATTTTTAGGAACACTTTTTTAAGCTTCTCTAAAGATTAAAAAAATTTAAATTTTTTAAAATTAAATTAAAGTACTTAGTTACCCTTTAAAAAAGTATCTAAAAGATTTATATTTTACTTACCCATTTTTTAAAGCCCAAAGTCTAATGTATATGTATAGGTTGAATTTTGATTTGGGCCTAAACCGTTACTAGTCCACTACAATTTCAATCGGCCTTCAATTTGTCCTCCCTCACTCACTCCCTCGACTCTCGCTCTCGCCTCGCTCACGGAACTCACGAACAGAAACCGATTCACGCATCGAAATCGCAATCGGCCTTGATTCAACCGGCTCTCACTCTCTGTCTCTCTTGAGTCTCGACTATCGACGGCCGACTGGCTCTCGGCCTCTCGCTCTCTCGCTCTCGCATCTTGACTCTTGTGAGTTGTGACTTGTGAGGTTAGGCTTTACTTATTTTATTTTTTATGTTTCTAATTCTTGTTTGATTGCAAAACCTAAGTATGAAGTTGTGACTTGGAGGTTAGGGACATACTTCACCCATTTGATGATTCTGTTCCGATTTGATTGTTTCTCAACTTTAATAATTCTATCGACTCCGGGTCCCTGTTGCATTGCGCTATGCCGTGTGCAGAACAAGGGATTCAAATCCAAAATTAATCAACAGAAACAGAGTTGCAAAAATCAAGTAAAAATATCTCGGAGAGTGACCTGAAGAATTGATTTTTGGAGGTAATCCTAAAATGGATGGATCTCCAAGAAGGCGTTTGATCCTTGCAGCATATTGCCTTCAAGGTGTTTGTGAAAAAATGCTTGACTGTAATTGGGTATGAGCCGTAGCGTCTAAACCAAGAATCATCTTTTTTACTCCTAATGGTTAATGATGCGTTTTACATTTATACTAGTCCTGGCACTTTAGACCAACTTGTGTGGCTCATATCTTTGTATCTCCTTACAGCAATTGTAGCACATCTAAGGATAACCTGAAGAGAACTCAAAGAGTAGCAGCAGTGATGATGAATGGAAGCCAATCCACAAAGAGCTCAGATTTTAGTTCAAATAACATCACAGAAACATTAAGGTATGGTACATCTATTGTTTGAAATGTATATTATTTATATATGGAAAAACTTGCATACATTGAACCCTTGACTTCTAGAGAGACTGGATTCAGCTGGTAGTCCGGATACTGCTGGGCTAATAACCCTTTTGCAGAACCTTTCTTTCTTCTTATTTTTGCTGCAATTTTTTTGAATTTGGGATTTTCTTGTTATGGTTTTTTTTTTTGTATTTGAGTTGTTGCCAAAGCAATATAAATTGTTAATACCTTGCGTAATATTGCCACTGTAAAAATGCTGCACTTTAACCATAAATACATACCTTGCAAGGTTTACTGTAAACACTTAGAATGGAATGTGTTTTAGAATGAAGTTAATTTTGTCTTGAGTTGCTTTATTTTTGTCTTGAGTTGCTTTAACATAGTATTGTATTAATATGGTGATGACTGTCAATTGAATGTTCACATGTGTAAAGGACGAATGTAGAATTCTTAGGAAGTATGAACAGACAAGCCTAAATAAATTTCACAAACCACTGTTCAAGAAAGAAAGTTGGTTCATCTTCATCTCTCTCTGATATTAGTACTTGATGTCAAGTTGATCTTGCTGTTCAATATGGTAATAAACATCAACTTAGCCTATGAAGTGCTCACGCTTGACATTAACCATGTTTAAGAACTCTTTTTAAGCATTATGTTGTTGAACATATGCATGCACATGGATAAACATTTAATGAAAATTATTTCTAGAAAGAGACTAACATTGGTTTCTCAATCTTATCCATGATGCCTTACTATTTTTATTATTGACTTGTCCTTTTCATGTGAATATTGTGCACTTTGTCTGTACAGAAAAGGAGAATTTGTGTTTGTATGGGTTTCCTAGTGAGCGATGGGAGATCAGTTTGCCTGCTAAAGAGGTGCCCCCAGAACTCCCAGAACCAGCATTGGGCATTAACTTTGCTAGAGATTGATGCAAGAAAAGAACTGGTTATCTTTGGTTGCTGTCCATAGTGATGTTTGGTTGCTTTCTGTTGCATTCTATTTTGGTGCCACATTTGGGTTTGATAAGGCTGATAGGTAAATCTTTTTAACATTGATTATATTTTAAGACAAAAGGGGACTTAACTTCTCCATTTATGATCAAATTTTCAGACCGTCTACTTGTCTTTTTAAGTTACTATTTTCACATAACATTGGACATTATAAAAAAGTTCCATTTTTATGCAATAAGTATGGGGTGCCCTTTCAGAGTATGTATTTCAACATGGGTGTAGGTATGTTGGGCTGATTTGATTGGCAATAGTGATAACTACCCTATGATTTGTAGCTTGGAAATTGCAACATTAATGATGATAAATTCAAAATTTGATACAAATAGTTTTTTATGTATATTTTAAAAGGGTCATATATTGCAGGGGTATGTATGCATATATTGCAACATGCACAGGGGTATATAGGGGTATATCCAATAGCAATTGTAAACCATGAACCTATATCCATAAACTAAGGCAAGGAACATGAATTGTGTGAGTAGTTTAGAATAACAGTCTTGAGTGTTGGTATTGCAGTTTAACTTTCTGTTGGGCATCTCTCTATCTTTTTTATTGCTAAAATCTCAGGCATATATACAGAATTTGAAACATATTTTTATCTTTGTTATTGCTAAAATCATATTTTGTTTCTGTAGGCTACGTCAAGGAAAAATTCTGAGAATAAGAGGAAGAGAAAGCATGTTGCTTTAAACGGTACAGTGAGCACTCCGAATCATCAAACTCGAAATAGAGGATTGTCGGTGAGATAAAGACTTTTCGAAAGTTGCATTATAGAGAAAATGATGGTTGGGTTAATGACTATTCTCGCACTTCATATGTAAGTTACGTTTAACGAATTCTTTTGCATGTCTTCATCGTTTTATAAATCACTAATGTTTATATATATGATTTTTATGTTCATAGGAGAACATGGTAGAGATTAAACGGCAAACTGAATCAACAGAAAATCCCCCAGGTGATCTAGAGATTATGCAACAAGTCTTAGGTAAAAGACCTACATATATTCGGGGATGGTCTAGGGTCCCGAGCACTAGGAGCGATTCTACAAGTTCGCGACATAGCACCGGTGCGTCAGGTC
>NC_037530.1:21116763-21127580 GCF_001531365.2 Cynara cardunculus var. scolymus
TATATATTATAATATATTTTTTAGAGAAGGAATTAACTTTTTAAAAGTGTAACTAAAGATAATTTTTAGAGAAGATTTTGAGTTTTGTGTATCTAAATATCATATTTAGAGAAGATTTCGTAACCGTAACTAATTAGAACTTTTAGAGAAGGTTTTTTAAAAGTGTCACTAAAGCCAATATATTTAGAGAAGTTTTTCCATTATCTTCTCTAAAAGTATCTTTTAGTAACTCTTACAAACCGTTACAAATACTTGAAAAGTGTCACTAATATATATACTTTTAGAGAAGCTTTAAATAAAAAGTTGACTAACCTTCAGAGAAGTTTTAAAAGTGTATCTAAAGCCTCAATTAAGCGTCTCTAAAGGATAACAAAAACACACTCTCCGAAAACCCTCTCTAAAACCTTCACCTACCGTCACATAGAGAAGGTCTTTGACAAAATTGAAAAGCTTATCTAAAAGCTTTAGAGAAGCTTTTAAGACTTTTAAGTACAAAACAAAAGCTTCTCTGAAGGTCATTTTTCTTGTAGTGTTTCGTTCGGTTTGAAAATCTCACATTTCCGTCTCACACTCAAGCTATAAAAGCTTAGCTACTCATAACGGAAAGTAAAAAATAAATGACGGAAAATAAAGACATAAACGTAAATTGCGTAAAGTAAATAACGAGAAAATAAATGACGGAAATGTAAATTACAAGTATGTAAATTGTGGAAATTAAATAACGGAATGTAAATGACAATAATCGTAAAGGAACGTAAAATAAAAGACGACAATATAAATGCAGAAAAAGATGAAGAACTCAAAAGATTAATAAAGATCACCCTTGGAGAGGGTTTACGATACAAGCTAATGTTTTTAATGGAGCAAATGGGATACAATGGATGAAAGATGGATTGATGGATGATCAAAAAGGGAACTCAAAGCCCTTCTTTTATACACAAAAGAGGGCACTAAAAGACAAAAAATAAAATACTTGGAGGCTAAGCTTCCTAAAGTTAAGTTACAAAGTAATAAAAGAGTAACTAAAAAGTACAATAGCCTAACCAAAGTTTTAGCAACAGATTTTAAATCAAAAAATCAGCTTCTACAGCTGTCTTCCATTAGTCAAAAAGTTAGCGTCTTAACCATTAAACCCTCCAAAAAGCTGCACATGAATCAGATCGACGCTGCACCAATGTTGTAGCATCCTGCTATTTTCACAAAAATTATCTATTAGCATCTTCTAAGAGTACCAACAAGTTAACCACAACATTTAGCTTCATAATAACAAATGTATAAAGAAATAAATAAAAATGACTCATAGTGGGAATGAAAAGAAATTATTCTAACTAATAAGACGTAAAACGAGTGCTTTATGTGTTAAATTCTCAACGCATATCATACCCCCAAACTTAAACTATTGCTTGCCCCCAAGCAACCAAAAGACAAATATAAAGACTCAATGTAAACAAAAATGCATGATCAAGGCATTAAGTGCCTTCCCAAAGAGAATTATAGCAACATGATGTTCATAGCCTTTCATAAATCTAAGATGAGTCACTTAAAACCAAGTTCTTTGTGTGAACCATAGGCTAGCATTCTCTTTTCTTTGTTAAGTTCAAACACAATCACCATTTTAGGATCAATAGGGCTTAAAGGGTTTTCTCTCATTGGTGTATCTTTTCTCTCATAGCCTTTTTTCTTATATACTCCACATATAATTTTTTTCAAAATTTTGGGCAATTTGGCCTCTTTTGCTTGGAGTTTTGCACATAATCCCTATGGGACTTTTGTTGTGCCTTTTCATAACATTTTATAGAACACATAGCCCCTATGGGACTTTTGTTGTGTTTTCAACACCCTTTTGTGATAAGGAGTCAATTTAGAGCTTCGCTCTTTTGTATTGACTTTATGTCCTTATGTAAACTCCTCCCCCAAACTTAAATTTGACAATGTCCTCATTGGTGTTTTATGGGGTAAATAGTGTTTAAAGGGTGCAAGTGGCTAATATGAGCATAGAAAAGATGGCCTATCTCATTTCCTAATGGTGATAGTGTGATCAAAGTGTTTTCCCAAARAGGGTTTTGCTAGTTCTAGCAAAAACAAAGTACCATGATTAAATGACAAGCAATCACTAAAATTATTTGGGCTATGATCTCATGTGTTAACAACCCTCACCTGAAATGACCATGCATAAAAATAAGACTACAAAGTATAAAAACTATTCCTGACTCAAAAAAACTATATGAAGCTAAAGTAGGGTGGTAGAACTTGTCCTACTCCAAAGGAGTAGGCTGTGCACTTTGGGCAGCCACGGATGCAATCTCTGCCTTCAGTCTTTCGTTCTCCATCTTGTACCGATTCAGCTATTTCTGCAGCCTCTTGATTTTGTCTGCAACCCCGTTCTCCAAGTCTTCTTTTAGCTTTTCAAACCTCTTTATCATCTTCTTTTCACTTTTCTTCAAACTATCCGTCAAATCAGCTTGCATGCTCTCTAACTTCTCCACCATTTCAGCCCATTGGTCTATCAGTTAGTCCATTATACTACCATTTTGTGCCAAACGTTCCTCCATAGTCCTGGTCATACCAGGTAACTCCCTTCCTCTTTCTTAGTCTAGATACAGCCTTCATGTCAATGATCCACTTCTCCTCACATTCTTTAATCACTAGGTCATCAGTGTATTGGGGAACACCCGCTTGCATAAGCAACTTATAAATCAAGCCCGGGAAAAACAGTTTCCCTTGTCTCCTTTTTGAACAATAAAGTATGGCCTTTTCTATGATTTCCCTCATATTAAGTGTTTTACCCATTACCACACAATACAATAAAATGATTCTCTCAACCGAAATAGAACTGTCATGAGTGGTTGGGTTGAGAGAATGTCTAATGAAGTTCATCCACATATTAACATCGGGTGTTAAGTTCGAAGCCCTATAAGTCCGTAACAGGTAGTTACTATGGACATCCCAACCAGCCCCGGGCTTCCCAAGTTCCCTACCAATTTCCTCAAGTCTGGCTTGTGAAGCCGATTGAGACAGAATCTCAAAATCAATTTCGACCGGGGGTGAAAGGCCTAAAAGCTTGTTAATAGCCTTGGCCGAGATACTCACCCGAACACCCCAGACCTTAATCTCTGTAGTGCTAAACACACAAGCTTCTGCGTAAAACTCCCTAATCAAAGACAAGTTGAAAGAGTTTTTTACCTCGCATAGTACTTGCCAGCCTTGCCTGTTGATCACATCCTGGATAAAACTGAGTTCTTCAATACTTCTTCTATCGAACCCCTTATCTGTTAATACTTTCTTGTTTTTCACCTTTGCAAACTTCAACTATGCTACTTCAGTACTAAACCCATTAAACGGTTGTTGTGGCCTAGGAATGGGTTTAGCCCTTAACATTCTGTGTGTGGCTCTCACCCGAGAAGGATCAGCTATTTCATCAAGCCTTGCCGTAGCCTTTCGGGATAACTTTCTAGGCACAAAGGTTGTGTGCCTCAACTGGAAAGAAGGTGGAGTGCGTCTTGGTCTCTTTTTAAGAGGCTGAACATCCACAGCCTTTGATCTGGTTGCAAAGATTCTTCCCAAACCCTTTTTTTTCTAGTAGGAATTGGTGTTAAATTTCTTACACCAGCCTCTAAATCAACCTCAATGTTTGGGGAATCAATGGCTTCTTCCCCAAGTGTCACTGTGTTCATGCTCAATATGTTCATCCCCACCAATGTAAGGGATAGAATTGGCCAAAACAGTCGGCTCAGGCATTTGTGTGCAAGGGTGATCATACCAAGTTAGAAAGTACATTCGTGATGGATTTAACACAGTGGATGGTGAGTGCGGTTGTACAAAACTTTCATCCTCAGAAGAATCGAATGTCGTTAATCCCTCGAGAGACAGATTAGTGCTCGAATTTTGACTTACCTCAACACCTGATTTAGGGTTAGCAATCATCGGTGGCGATGATGGTGGTGGAATGGTGGTCTCGGCTGCCGTAGGTGGTGGAGATGGAAGGGCGATGTCGAAAGGTGGAGGAGACGATGCACAATCAGTCTAGGGCGACGGAGGAGACGGTGGTCGCCGCGTCGTTCATCTAGCACGCGGAGGCGAGTCGGCGATCAATGGCGTGATTATCCGAGGTCTAGGAGGCGATGGTGACGCGGGAGGAGACGTCGAGGGGCAGTTAGCGACAAGATCAATCATTTTGGGCTTCCCTATTCGTCGTGAAGCAGAGGTACATGCTCACCGGCGGTTACTTCATCGGACCGGTTAAGGTGGGTCACGAATAGATGCCCTCTTCATACGGGCCATTATTGCACAGTGAGGAGAAGAGAGTGGAGTATGGTAACAGTTATCTGAGTGAGAGTGGTTTTAATGAGAGTGGGTTTGGTGTAAGTCTTAGAAGTGGAGAGGTGATGGCTCGAAGAGACAGCCGGCGGGTGATGCGGATGAGACAGCCGACGATGGTAAGTGTCAAAGGTGGTTATGGGGAAGATGAAAGGTCATCTCTCCATTAAGTCTCTTTCTAATCAACATGCATTTGACAGTTAAGGAAATGTCAAAATTGGTTATCAAGAGGTTAAACATTTAATGTGATGGAGTGGGTTAATGGGAGAGACAAATTTTGAGAAAAGAGGCTGACAAAGACTGCTGGAATGCAGTGCTGATGTCACTTGTACCTTCACTGACTTCCTTACAAAGATGCTGCCAATCTTCACATGTGAACATATGAATGTCGTAGCATTGGCAGAGCATCAACTTCCCATAATAATCCCTTTGAAAGTAACCTACACAAGCTCAAACTAATAAAACATAACTGATCTAAAACTTGAATATAAAGAGGAAAAATATGTACAAACAACCCTGGACTTGAAAAAGTCCAAATACACCTTCCTTTCCTAAGGTATGGCCCAATTCTCAGAGCAATGCTCTGAGAATGCTACAGTATCATGAAATATCTTAACTTGTTGTCCATTTACTTTAAACACAGTGTTGTCTTCCGGGTTAATAAGGTCAACCACTCCATAAGAGTAGACTTTGTAAATGACAAACGGTCCAGACCACCTAGACTTGAGCTTTCCCAGGAATAGTTTCAACCTAGAGTTAAACAAGAGGACTTTTTATCCTTCTTTCAACTCCCGGTGTTGGATTCTTTTATCATGTCATTTCTTTGTTTTTTCTTTATAAAGTTTGGCATTCTCATAAGACATTTGTCTTTGTTCCTCCATTTCACGCAGTTGTAACTTTCTTTTCTTTCCGGCTTCATCCAAAGACATATTGAGCTTTTTGATTGCCCAATATGCTTTGTGCTCAAGTTCTAAAGGCAGGTGGCAGGCTTTTCCATAGACTAGCTTATATGGAGACATACCAATTGGTGTTTTGAAAGCGGTTCTGTATGCCCATAAAGCATCGTCTAATTTAAATGCCTAGTCCTTTCTATTTTGTTTGACCACTTTTTCCAAAATGCTTTTAATTTCTCTATTAGAGAGCTCTACCAAACCATTAGTTTGTGGGTGATAAGCCGTGGCAATTCTATGGTTAACATCGTATTTTTCAAGAACTCCTTTTAACAAATTTTTCACAAAGTGAGTACCTTCTTCACTAATTAGTGCCCTTGGGGTACTAAACTGTGTGAAATTTTGTTTTTGGAGGAACTTAACCACAGTTTTTGCGTCATTTGACACACATGCCATGGCTTCCACCCATTTGGATACGTAGTCAACAACCACAAGTATGTATTGGCAATTATTTGATGGAGGGAAAGGACCCATGAAGTCTATTCCCCAAACATCAAATAATTCAACTTCAAGTATCCCATTTAATGGCATTTCATTTCTTTTGAAAATGGAGCCACTTCTTTGACATTCGTTGCACCTCTGTGCAAAATTGTGGGAATCTTTAAAAATGGTTGGCCAATAAAAACCAGACTGTAGAACCTTGGTTGCAGTCCTTTGGCCTCCAAAACGGCCTCCATATGGTGCATGATGGCAATGTTACAGGATTGCTGGCACTTCAGATTCAGGCACGCATCTTCTTAAAGTCTGATTTGCACCAAGTCTAAACAAAAACGGCTCATCCCACAAATAAGATTTATCATCATGAAAGAATTTTTTCAACATGTGGCCTGTGTAATCAGAAGGTTTTATTCCATAGGCTAAGAAATTTGCTAAATCCGCAAACCATGGTGTTTTTGGTTGGTCAATTATGAGGATTCTTTCATTCGGAAAAGTATCACTAATGTCCATTCCTCCTATCTCAGGCTCTTCCAACCTAGACAAATGATCCGCTACTTGATTCTCTACTCCCTTTCTATCAAGTATTTCTAGGTCAAATTCTTGCAATAAAAGCACCCATCTTATAAACCTCGGTTTTGCATCTTTCTTTGAGATCAAGTACTTGATGGATGCGTGATCGGTATGCACAATTACCTTTGTTCCTATCAAGTAGGACCTAAATCTCTCAAAAGCAAAAACAATGGCCAATAATTCCTTCTCTGTTGTGGTGTAATTAATTTGTACCTCATTCAAAATCTTACTTGCATAATAAATTGGATGAAACACCTTTTCCTTCCTTTGTCCTAACACAGCACCTACCGCCCAATCACTCGCGTCACACATGATCTCAAAAGGTTTGTTCCAGTCAGGGGCAGCTACCACTGGTGCGGTAACCAAAGCTTTTGTCAAAGTTTTGAATGCATTTTTGCACTCATCATTAAAATTGAATTTTTGGTCATGTTGTAAGAGTAGACAGAGAGGTTTTGAAATTTTTGAAAAATCTTTTATAAACCTTCTATAAAATCCGGCTTGACCCAAAAAGCTTCTAATTCCCTTAACAGTGGTATGTTTGGGTAGTTTTTCAATTACTTCGAGCTTTGCTTTATCTACCTCAACCCCTCTTTTAGAAATTAAGTGTCCAAGAACAATCCCTTCCTTGACCATGAAATGACCTTTTCTCCCAATTGAGGACCAAGTCTGTTTCCTCACACATTTTCAAGCTCTTTTTCAAATTATTTAAGCAATTATCAAAAGATGAACCATATACAGAAAAATCATCCATAAATATTTCAATGGATTTTTCAAGCATATCAGAAAATATGGACATCATACACCTTTGAAAGGTGGCAGGAGCATTAYAVARTCCAAATGGCATTCTTCTGAAAGCAAAGGTGCCATAAGGACAAGTAAAGGTGGTTTTCTCTTGGTCTTCGGGAGAAATGGCTATTTCATTGTACCCTGAATAACCATCCAAGAAACAATAGTACTCTTTGCCGGCTAACCTATCCAACATTTGGTCAATGAAAGATAGTGGGAAATGGTCTTTTTGGGTAGCCTTTTTTAGTCTCCTATAGTCCATGCATATTCTCCAACCAAATACAACTCTAGTGGGGATAAGTTCATTTTTATCATTTGTGATGACTGTGAACCCTCCCTTTTTTGGAACACACTGGACTGGGCTAACCCAAGAACTACTGACTATCGGGAAAATAATTTCGGCATCTAACCATTTTAAAATTTCCTTTCTGACTACCTCTTTCATGACAGGATTTAGCCTTCTTTGAGGTTCTATGGAAGTTAAATTATTATCTTCTAGGATGATCTTATGTTGACAAATAGAGGAACTAATCCCCTGAAGGTCAGCAATGGTCTATCCTAAGGCCTTTTTGTGCAATTTCAACATGTCCACAAGTTTCTTTTCTTGATGCAATTCTAGGGTAGATGAAATGATGACAGGCAATTTGTCTTCTTCTCCTAATTCCTCTATTTCCTCTTTTATTTCCTCATCATACTCTCCTTCCAACTTAAGGCTTTTCTGAATTTCTTCTTCCAAACACATCTCCACTATCTCAGATATTCTTGAACACTCTTCCAAGTAATCAGGGTACTTTAGAGAGTTGAAGACATTAAATTGACTTTTTGGTCTTGGAGTCTCATAGTCAACTCTCCTTTTTGGACGTCTATTAAAGTTCTTCCGGTGGCTAGAAATGGTCTTCCTAAAATAATAGGAATGTCCTTATTTGCCTCAAAATCTAGAATGATAAAGTCTGTCGGAAATATGAACTTGTCAACTTGTACCAATACATCTTCAATTTTCCCTTAGGATATGCTATGGACTTGTTGGCCAATTGAAGTGTGACTGTGGTCGGGCTAGCCTCTCCTATGCCTAAGGTGTTGAAAACAGACAAGGGCATAAGGTTGATACTAGCTCCTAAGTCACTTAGGGCTTTCCCTACCTCCTTCCCTCATATAGAACAAGGAATGGTAAAACTCCCTGGATCTTTTAGCTTAGGGGGTATGCTATTGGTCAAAAGTGCACTACATCCTTCGTAAGGGTTACAGTCTCATATTCAGTCAACTTCTTCTTCTTGCTTAGGATGTCCTTCAGAAACTTGGCATAACTAGGCATTTGCTCAATTGCCTCAACAAGCGGGATGTTGATGTGCAATTCTTTAAACACATCCAAAAATTTCTTAAAGTGCAATTCCTCTTTTTGATTCCTCAACCTTTGGAGGTAAGGAACATAAGGAGGGACTGGTTTTATTACATTCTTACTTGGATGAGTTGAGCAAGACGGGTCTTGAATGCCTTGGGTTTTTGTGGTGCCCTTTGGAGGTTCAGACGAAATTTTAGCATCAAGCTTAGGGGTCTCTAAAACCTCAGTCTCTTTTGACTTCTTTAGAGCATCCTCATGAAAGAGTAATGGAAAGTCTGATCTAAGGGGGACAGAAGTGGTGGTCTTGGATGCCTGCTTCTCTAAGGGTAGGACCGGTCTTTCATTGGCAGGAACCAACGCTGTAGCATCAGTCTTGCCAAAGTTGGTGCACTATCTTTGGGCACTTTTTCTTTCAACTCCTTCCCACTCCTAAGGGTTACTACTTTCACGTGTTCCTTACCTAGGTCTCTAGAGACCTCTATATTACTGGGCAAGGTACCAAGGGCTCGATTGTTTTGGTTAAGCGTAAGTTGACTGACTTGAGTCTCTAAATTCTTGATGGCCGCACTTTGTTGATTTATCAAAGCTTGATTTCGTGCATGTGCATGTTCAAAGAGTCCTTTAATCATTGCTTCCAAAGAAGATGATTCTGACTATGTGGGAGGTTTATTCTGAAAAGGTGGTTGGGAATTCTGAAAACTTTGTTGGTGAGTCTGTGAGTTAGAACTGTTTCCATGATGTTGTTGGAAATTAGAAGTTCCTTGTTGTTTATGGACTGGTGGGTTTAAACTGGGACTGTTTCAAGAAAAGTTCGGATGTTGCCTCCAACTGGCATTATATGTGTTGGAATAGGGATTAGCTCGGTTATGAACATAGTTTACTGATTCAGAATTGTGAGGACAGTGGTCATATGAGTGTTCCCCGCCACAGCACACACATTGTACAGATAGGACTGTTGGGACAGGTGTATTAGCAGCTTGCTGTCCTCCCTGACCGGAAGTTAAATTTTTCAACATGTTGGTCATGGAGGTAAGCTGAGATGTTAATGCAATATATGCATCTACATCATGTATCCCGATAGTCTTTTTCTGTGACTGAGCACGTGGGTCGGCCCAATGCCCATTGTTTGCTTAAATCTTTTCTAGAATTTCATATCCTTCATTATAGGTCATAGCTGTAAAGGCTCCGCCCGCAGTCGCATCGAGCATTTGTTTTGCCATGGGATTTAACCCATTGTAAAACGTCTCGAGTTGAATACAGTACGAAATGCCATGGTGTGGGCATTTCCTCAACAGCTCTTTAAACCTTTCCCATGCGTCAGGAACTGCCTCATCGTCCATTTGTTTAAAAAGACAGATTTCGTTCCTGGACTTAGCGTTCCTTGTTGGTGGGAAATAGTTTCGCAAAAAAAATTCCGCCATGTTACTCCATGACGGCACTGAACCCGTTGTTAATGAGATAAACCATGCTTTTGCCCGATCCCTCAATGAAAATGGAAATAAAGTGAGTCTTAGAGCGTCATTTGACACTCCCGGGATTAGGAAAGCATCAGTGATTTCCATAAAAGATTTTAAGTGCGAATGTGGGTCCTCCGAAGGTAATCCGGCAAATTGGCCATTTGTTTGCAACATGTGAAACATTATCGATTTTAGTTCGAAATGGAGAGCGGTCATATGTGGTCTAACTATCCCGGAATTTAATTGCTCAAAATCCGGAATAGCATAATCCATGATCCTCCCATTTTTGGAATTTTCCAAATTAATGATGTTCGGAGTTTGTGCTCTTTGGTGGTCATTAGGTTCCGATTCCGTGTCCAAATTATTATCATTACCATTATGTGGATGTCCTTGTTGAAAGTTCGGGAATGGTGGAATTGGTTCAAAACCCGGCGGTTGGTTTTCCAAATGCGGTATTTCGGAATAATTGGGGGAGGTAACGCCATGTTCGGAGGGAGTAGAGCGAAAAATGCTCTTTGAGCCCTCCTCCGATGGTGAAACGTTCTCTTAATATCGGGATCAAATTCGAAAAATTCCCCGCGTTGTGACCGTGGCATACACCACTTTTAAAAACGATTCCGATGGTACTAGAAAAATCAAATCTTTTAATTTACTCAAAATAAAACTTTAGCAAAGCAATCCCCGGCAGCGGCGCCAAAAACTTGGTCGGTTATATTTCACACCTTTACATTAATGAAATTGGGCCACAAAGCAAGTATACAATACGGCCCAACGTCGTCTTTCCAAGTAATAAAGTGGTACAAGTACCAAATTATCGTCCATAGAGATTGTAGCCAAAGTTAAATTAGAGTCCAATGAAAGAGATGATTTCAGATGACGATTTTGAAAACTTTTGTTTGATTGTAAGGTGAATTAAAACAGAATACAGAATATATAAAAGAAGCAAGGGTGTAAGACTTA
>NC_037530.1:21127695-21144745 GCF_001531365.2 Cynara cardunculus var. scolymus
CTTTCCACCCATATCTCTATGTGGTGTCCGGACCGGGGATAGTGACACGATGGTGTTTTCAAAATATATGGATAAACAAATCTCTTTGTTAAAAATCACTCTCTCGAGTTGATTCCCATATCATTCGAGTTGGCGTGTTTTTGATAGTTCATCTCTGAATCTATCACACTTTGACACTTTCGAAGAGTGACAACCAGTCAGGAGCTATGTTTTGAAAAACATAAATGACAAGTCTTCTTGTCGGCAACTTTCTCAAGTCTACCTCTTATGTCATTCAAGCTGACGTGCTTATCAATGGCTTATCTCTAAGTCCATCGCACTTTAACACTTTCAAGTGATCAACCCGTCAAAAAGTGTGCTTGGTTTTATAAAAACTCGAATGAAACAATGGAACGTCGTTTACGAAAACACTTAGCCATTTTCGTTCGGTTTGAAAATCTCACATTTTCGTCTCACAACCAAGCTATAAAAGCTTAGCTAATCATAACGGAAAGTAAAAAATAAATGACGGAAAATAAGGACATAAACGTAAATTGCATATAGTAAATAACAAGAAAATAAATGACGGAAATGTAAATGACGAGAATATAAATGAAGAAAAAGATGAAGAACTCAAAAGATTAATAAAGATCACCCTTGGAGAGGGTTTAGAATACTAGCTAATGTTTTTGATGGAAGAAATGGGATACAATGGATGAAAGATGGATTAATGGATGATCAAAAAGGGAACCCAAAGCCCTCCTTTTATACACAAAAGGCGGCACTAAAAGACAAAAAATAAAATACTTGGAGGCTAAGATTCCTAAAGTTAAGTTACAAAGTAATAAAAGAGTAACTAAAAAGTACAATAGCCTAACCAAAGTCTTAGCAACAGATTTTAAATCAAAAAGTCAGCTTCTACAACTGTCTTCCATTAGTCAAAAAGTCAGCGTCTTAACCATTAAGCCCTCCCAAAAGTTGCATATGAATCAGATCGACGCTGCACCAATGTTGTAGCATCCTGCTATTTTCACAAAATAATATCTATTAGCATCTTCTAAGAGTACCAACAAGTTAACCACAACATTTAGCTTCATAATAACAAATGTATAAAAAAATAAATAAAAATGACTCAAAGTGGGAATGAAAAGAAATTATTCTAACTAATAAGACGTAAAACGAGTGCTTTATGTGTTAAATTCTCAGCACATATCACCTAACTATTACAAAAACATTACAAAGGGAGAACTTGAATACAACTTTAAAGCACATTCTTGAACCCAACAATCTCCCCATTTGGATTCAAGTTCGACACCTTGTAAATCTGGTCTTTTTGAGTCGGAGCAGTTTCTCTAGCCTCCTCAGTGCATTCCAATACTGCAATTTATCTTCAAGCAAATCCAAGGCATTACTCAGCAAATACCTATCCTTTGGACTCATCCTTTCCGACTCCGCAACTTTATCATTATTAACTCTCCTCGTTTCAAGTGCCCGTCTCACCATCCGTATAGTACCATCAGAATATTTATTCAGCTCACTAAATATCATAAACTTATTTATCCGACCCTCGACATCGTATATCACCTCGAACTCCAGTTGTTCAAGAATCTATACTACTTTATTAAGCATTTTCATCCAAAGTCTTAAAGTCTTAAATTTATAAATACCCAAAATACCCTTTTACCTTTCTATACTACTTTATAAAGGAAATTTATCCAAAGTCTTAAAAACACCTTAATATGCATAAGGTACTATCMTTTAATGYAGAAAGTCTTAAAAGTCTTAAAAATGTACAACTTAATATGCATAATGTTCTACCTTTAATGCATAAACACTTTCACCAGTCACCACTCCAAGCACGCTCTCCTCTTCCCAAGACCCATAATCGCACGCTCTCCTCTTCCCCTTATCGGCTCCCCTTCCCTAAGAGCACTCTTCCCCAAGAGCACGCCTTCACTCCCCAAGAACACTCTTCCCCAAGAGCACGCCTTCAAAGGTGAGTTTTAAAATCAGACTCTCATTCTCAATGTGGCTCCATTTTACTTTTCATTCGATTCGATTCGATTCTCTTTAGTATATATCAAGGCCTAATTTCGAGTGGAAGAAGAAGCCTACAGATATCAAGAGCTGAAGAGGAGTTTACGGATTTAAATTTGACTTCTTTTGCAGAGGTTGGTGGCATTGGTGGTGGCGATGGTTTGTGGAGCTTTGGAGATCTGGTGAAGACTATAACGACTATATGGGAATTAGTACTAGAAACATACCATCGAGATATTCTGGAAGTCGCGAGCCGTTCAGTTTAGGAGTTACCGTCTTCGATCGAGGTCGGAGCTTTAGCGATCGATGRAGTGTTGAAATCGACTACGGATATCATCTCACAAGGTAAGGAAGCTCTTCTCGAACCTTCAGATTTTGATGATTCTGATGCTTCGGAATCAGCTCAAAATCGTAATGGTATGAGTTTTAGGATTAGATATGTATACTTCCTATGACCTCATAACTTTTTTAGAAGATACAAATCTAATATGATAATGTAAATTATTTATTCATTGACTACATTATCTTAATAAAGCACCATTGTSACTTTATTTGTTCCGTGAAGGCGAGAGCCGTGCAGTTTAGGAGTTACCGTCTTCGATCGAGGTCGGAGCTTCAGCGATCGATGGAGTGTTGAAATCGACAATGGATATCATCTCACAAGGTAAGGAGGCTCTTCTCGAACCTTCAGATTTTGATGATTCTGATAYTTCTCGAACCTCCAGAWTCTGTTTTGTTTGGCTAATCTCTCAGTTTTGTTTGGCTAAGCTCGCGTACGCARGTRARGTTCTTCCTYCTTAAAGTTATACGTTGCCTTTGTCTAATTTTACGCTCAGTTTACACACTTGGGTTACCGGTAGCTCAATTTGCTTGTAAGGCATTTAGACTCGCATATATACAAATGTCATCTGGTTAGGCATAAAAAGCTGTTAACAAGTCATGTGAATACATCCCTCACCACGATGTTCTTTTCATATGCAAATACTTGTGAAACAAGTGCAGGACCAATTGTTCTTCGAAATATGGAAATGCTATGTTGCAAAACAGTTAATTTCTTAAGGATACAAAGGGTTTAAGAAATACATTCCGTGACCACCATGTTGTTGTTATTTGTAACCACTTGTGAAACAAATGGAGAAGCCATTGTTCTTGGAAATGTGGAAAACATTCTTATCCAGCCAATTGCATCTACATTCATTCTAACGTGTTTAGCTATAAACTTAATTTCAGAATGTATTTTATTGTTTATGGCACACCTTGTCTTTCCATCTTCCCAAATACCCCCTCTGTCACAAAATACATATCCATATTTCTGTTTYTGTTTGTCCCAAAATAAATGTCCACTTTCAAAAGTAAGCGTATACTTTCAATTATGCCCTTAACCATGAGATGGATAAATTCATCACTCCTCTATTAATAAGGGTACAAAAGTTATTTAGTGTAGCAATTACACGTTTCTAAAACACTGCTTTTTTTCATTTTGGACATTTACGTTGGGACAGAAGAAGTAACTTAAAGCGCCCAAACTAAAATTGTTTTTGATTGCAGAGAACTGTATCTTCCAGTGGCTTGGCATCTTCTAATRGGAATCCAGCTAAACTTAGAAYCGAAAGTTCATTAATTGATTTTGATGCTGTTCCTGAACCCACTTCAACTGTTCCAGTGCCACAAATACAACAGAGTGCTTCTTCTCCAGCCCTATTTGCCCCTCAGCCAACAACATCATCAAATAACAATTGGGCTAATTTTGATTCAGTTCAAGAGGTGAAAGCAMTGGTAATCAGGCTCYYGTCCAGTCATTTAACCAGGCTGTTGGTGGATCTCAAAACAACCAGGTGCAGCCTTCTTGAGATTTCTCAACTCTTGTGCCCAATTACTTATATTACGACTTAATGGCAGGTCTTTACCAGTTTGTCTTTCATCCAATTACTTATATTACGACTTAATGGCAACTCTTGTGCCCAATTACCTATCAACTCTTGAGATTGCTCAACTCTTGTAATTACAGGTTTGTACATCAATTACAGGTTTGTACATTTAACCATGTAATTGAATATTCTATTTTTTCTCAGAAAAAGAACAATAAAATATTAACTCTAGCATCTGATTTGTCATTCTTTATATTTTAAACTATAATATTGGACTCGATTTTTGGTATGTAGATCCATTTTTGAGTTGTAATATCAGCAGCGGAAAACTTTGATGTACCCATACCTCTGATAATTGTTTACCAGGTTATTACAACAGAGTAAGTTGAACAATGGATTTACCCTTTTCAGTTTAATCTTTCTGCAAGTTCTAATATCCATTTTCTTTTTGTAAACAGTTTGATCTTTGTACCTACAATCTTACCATAAAGAAAGCATACACTGGAATTCGATCGTTTGCTTCAGGCAGTGTTTTGAAGCATGGAATTCAAGATTTTGAAATGGGAATGAAACTCATTTAGTTAAGATCTTAAACTGAAGTTCCCAAAACATATCTTATATTGAAGTTTCCAAAAAATATTTTTGTTATTCCTGTGATTGCTCCTTGGGTATATTTGAAGTGTTTTTAGAGCAAACGCCAATGAGTATGCACGTAGTGGGAGAGAGAGGTTGGAGGAGGGCGCTATGAAAGTTTCAGATTTCAGGATATTTTGTTTATTGTAGAAACTGGGTTTGAAAATATACCTTTTCCTTTAACAAACGCTTACTCGGGTAAGTGAACACAAAGTCATATTATTTTACCGGATGAACATGGTAAGAACCAAAAATCTTACCCGGTAAGAGCGAGACAATGACTAAAACTCTTATCACGGTAAACAATTATCGGGTAAATTATTGCATACGATACCCTTTTGGTGGACTAGAATCTCACTTGGTAATAAACGATAGTGTTACATTTTAATGGTAAGTGCTTACCGGGTAAGTGTTTGATAAATTGCCCCTTAATGAACTTTTTACATCCCGCCGCATTGCGCGGGTAGACAACTAGTTATATATAATGGATAGCCTTCAATATCTACTAGCTCTTGATCAGGTCTCTTCAAGTTAATGATTCTCTGATTGTCTTTAAGACCCATTTGAACATCAAGAACCATAGACACCTTGACATGACTCTGCATAAACCTTTTGATCGCATTAAGAGCCATAATTACTCATTCTCTTATGTTCGTCATATTTCGGATTTTGTGATACATGTGCTCCAGATCTTCTAAATACAAGTTGGAGAAATCAGTTTCGCTAAACACCCAGACCTTTCCATCTTGTCGTGTAACTGTGAATACAGGATACCAGACTCGAAGAAGTCTTTGAGCATCAATTTGTTTGATTGATACGACTCGATCTTTGGTCCGAACTTGGCTGATCGGGAGATGCTTTGCTTTGAGGAAGTGCTTGTACTCCATACGATAGTCTCGAGATTCTTTATGAATCCCAAGTATCTTGTCAGCACTGAGAGCTTTGCGATGCCGGAGGAAGATGCCAAAATAAACGTCTTCAAGGTAAGGCTCTCTGATTCTTGCCCTGTCATAGCCTGGAAAGTTCGCACGAATTGCAAAGACACATAATTCTTTGTAAATATCTCAGTCGGATCAAATGTTGCTCTAGGAGTTTTGAATGCACCAAATTCAACTATAGTGGAGGGTTCAGGCAAAGAATGATGATCACCCTGGAATGGGAAGACAGGATCTTCATCATTAATATATGCTTCAAAGTCGAAATACACTCTAGTTGATTCATCAATGTTATCAATATCTTCTCCAAACTCCTGCTCTCCACCCAGTTATCTGGCAAAAGCTTCATTAAAACCAACATTGGCGGACAAATCCAGTAACAGCCTTGTTCCTAATGTGGAGTCCGCCGGCTTTTCAACCATTGGCTCGATCGCTGGATTTGTCTCCAAAACTTCATCATCTTCAACAAAATTTGGCTCAGTAGTTCTTTCCTTTGTAGATTCAGAAACAAAACTTTCGACGTTAACAACTTGAGAAATTGGCTCTCTTTCAACATATTGAGCAAGAACAGACGACTCAACCAGCCTCTGTCTCTTTCTCTCCCCCTCATGATGATTAGGATCGTCCGGATCATCATGCCTTCGTTTCAGTGCGGTAGCTTGAGCTCGGCAAGTCTCTTCCAAGATAGATACCCGTTCGGAGAGGGCATCAATTGAACTTTTAGGGGCTTGAGTGTTTGATGTGATTAACTTACTAACTTTAGAGAAGCTAAAAGCAACCACATCCTGAAAGGCCAAAAACCTGAGGCTCAAACTGTGGGGTTATTATCTATAAGTTGTCGTATGAGCCCAACTAGATCTGCATCTTCCACATCAGGGTTTTGAGTTGACATCAGTTTGGCGTACAACAAGGATTTAAGCTCATCCACCGATTGCTCTTGGACCGTCGGAGGCTCAGGTACAGGCGGTGGTGACGGTGCAGATGGTTGATCTTCTACTACTGGCTCCTTCCCCTTCAACAACCTTTTGAGACTTGAAATTTGTGCTTCCATGTTATCTTGAACAGTCTTTAAAGCACCGTCCAAATATTCCCTTAACACGAAGTCTGGTAAGACCACTCCCGGATCACTTAGATTACCAGTTGAGACAACAGTTGAATAAACTGTTGTGCCTTCATTAAGTATTGGAAAAATGGTAGCACTGGTAGGACTTTCGACCGGTCCTTGTGGTTGGTCAAAAGACACCACTGTGGTCGTTCCGGCGAGTTCACTAAGAACCGCAATGGGAACAACAGATGCTCTAGAATCTTGTGTACCTAAGTATATAGGCTCTAGACTCGAGGTGCATAGAATCAAAGTCGTAGGTTGGGGCAGCGGCCCACTTATTTCAATTTCTACATTCTCCGAGTGAGAAGTAGAAACAACTGGTTGTTGAGAACCAGTTGAGTGGTCGGGATGGGTGTGCAAGTACATAGTTGGGCTAGCTATGTCTTCTTCAGTACCAACATTCAACGGATGAATGTCGATAGCAGATGTGGATGCCCGGTTATGTGTTTCAGCTAGGATAGGAGCTTGTTTTTCATTTTGTGCTACAGTCTCACACTCACCATCTTTTTCTTCTTCCCTTGCACTCAACCTCTCAACATTTTTGACTTGATGTTAGACCCCATAATTCTTAAGTATAAAAGTAATGAAGAAAAACAGGTGATGAAGAACCAGAAGGCTGATGGAAGACTTCAAGGAAAAATGGCTAAGTCTGAAGAACAACCAGAGGGTCGATGAACTGACTAGAGATGCAATGGAAAATGCATCTTCATAACCCCTCTGGGTATCAACACTTGGAGTTTTCCTCAGTAAGTTCAACCAGAAGCAAGCATAAACATATGAAGATAAGGTTGAACTCATGCCCCATGGAAGATAGCTGGAGATGACCAATCAACAGTTGGATTCTTCAAAGTTTATCTAGTATTGATAATTATCCATGTTTAGATAAGCTTTATTTGTTCGTAGAAGATTAGCTAAATAGTTTCACTAGATAGTTATCTTCTTAGTTAGATTAGTAGTATAATTAGGTGGTTAGGCCTATTGTAATCTTTGACTCTTTATGTTTTTCACATCATTGGAATAAAGCGAGATCTTTGACACTCAAGTATATTCTTAGAATGTTTATTAATTGTTCTTGAGTGTTCATCATTTTATTCATCCAAACACTATAATTTGGTTATTCTTAACTTAATTATTAGTGTTATTGAGGGATCTGGGATCCACAATTGGTATCAGAGCCAATTGATTGTTTTTCCAATCAAACGATCATTAAAAAATCTCTCAATTCACGTTTTTCATAAAATATCTTCTCTAAAATATAAAGTTTTCTCATCCAAATCTTAAATGGTCAACTGGAATTCCTCTTACAGTGTTGGTTCCCTCACCAAACCTCCAACTCTTCAAAGAGAAGAGTATCCACAATGGAGGATACAGATGGTAAACTTTCTAGAAGGGATGGACAGAAATCTTCTGCGATATATCATGGAGGGTCCCTACGTTCCACAGACTCTTGTTCCAAGAGTCCCAGAAACAAATACCACAACAAAAATTCTGGCCTATTACATGCCCAAGGATGAGAAGAATTGGGATGAAGATGACATAGAGCGCGTGGAAACTGACAAGAAGGCCAAAAGACTAATCATCATGGCCATTCCCAATGAAATCTTCCAATCCCTTGATGCATGTTCCACAACAAAGGAACTCTGGGATGAGCTGGCAAGCCAATTGAAAGGAGGAGCAAAAACAAAGAAGAATCGTAGAGCCCAATGTCTCAACGAATACACCAACTTCAAAGCTCTTCCTAATGAACCGATTTTGAAGACATATGATCGTTTCAACACATTGACTAATCAATGTCGTCGAAATGATATCTCCAGGACGAAGGAAGAAAATAATATTTTGTTCCTTAAAAGTCTCAGCGATGAATGGACACAGCTGTCGATGTCCCTTCAAGCAAATCAGGACTTAGGCAGCTGGTCACTTCATGACGTATATGAAACGCTTGCTGCACAAGAGAACGATATCATGAAAAAGAAAGTGTCTATCGGTGGACCCCTGGCTCTTGCTGCTGAAGAAAAGAATGTTTCAAGGACCTCCACCAGAGACCACAAGAAGAAAGGAAAGAAATCACTGGTGGTAGAATCAGAATCTGAGGATGAAACATCTAAATCAGATGATGATATCAAAGCCTTTGCCAAATCTCTGGCCTTGATAATAAAACAGTTCCAGAAAAAGTTCATCAAAAAACCCTATGAACGAAGAGACTTCAAAAGGGAGAAGTACCAGCCATCCTATGAAAGGAAGCCAAATAATATTCTATCAAAGGGAAGATAGAAGAGATGGAAGAGAAGAGAGAGAAGACAGAAGAGAAGATAAAAGAGAGGAGAAGAAAGAAGACAAAGACAGGAGGAAAAATGACCTCCGTTGCTTTAGGTGCGAAAAAATCGGTCATTTTTCCAAAGAATGCAGAGGACGACTAGTAAAGGATGCTGATTACTACAAGAATAAATATAAGTACAATCCTAGAGAGCGAAGCCTGATGGCTGAGAAAGAAAATTGGGTGTTTGATTCTTCATCCGATGAAGAAGACAAAGCACTCATCTGTCTGATGGCCACGTCCAATGCAGAATCTGCCTCTGACACTGATGATTAGGTGTGTGAGTCTACTATCGATGAAACCAACACTGCTCCATCTGAGCTAGAGTTAAGGGTAATAAAACTTTCAGAGGACTTCTTGAAATTAAAAGAAAAATTTAATGTGGAAAAATCTGAAAGACTTAAAGCGGAAAAAGAAGTCAGTTTCTACAAAAGAGAGACTGATCTTCTAACCGAAGAAAAAGCCGATCTCATGAAAGAAAAGACTTGCATCGCCACTCTTAAAAAATCAGAGGAAGAAAAACTTCTGGAAATAAACAAGCGAGTAACCAAAGAATTAGAAAAGAAAACTAAGGCCTTAAAAGAATCCGAGGCAGAGAGACTTAACTTAGTAGCTCTCAAAGATTTCTTTCAAGAAGAAAGGGAGGTTCTTCACCAGAAGCTTCAAACTAATGAACTTCTGATGAAGAAATACAGGGATGCCCAAAATTTATATGAAAAGTTAAACGGTCAAACGAACACTCAAGGGATTGGATTCAATGAATTGGACTCGTTCATCGAATCAAAAAAATCCACCCTTGAATTCACTTTCGAACTTGAATGCATTCAAAAACCCGACTTTTTCCCGAAACCAAAAGCAAATTTTGAAAACGTGGTGTACGAGAGAAGCACATGTAAGAATTCTGACGAAAGGAACGACGCCTCCAAATCAGAGACCGATGGAAACCCTATGGTTAGACCAGAGTCTCTGGTTGTCAATCCCACTTCATCAGCAAGTACTGTTGATGAAAAAGAGAATCCTAGTAACGAACCATCAGCTGATGAATCGATGAACCTTCCAAATAACATTGGAAGTTCATCTAAGTCAGAAACGATGGAACCCTCAACAGATCACTCTAAAGCATCAGCCTCTGAACCCACACCTCCCACAAACATTCATGATAATTTTGTTAGGACTGAAAATCAGTGTAAAATTGTATTTTTCTTAAAACATAAAATTGTCTATTATTGTATAAAAGTCATCGTGTTTGACTTTTCTTAGACTGTTTGACTTTGACCTTGTTTAATTTGTTTGACCCTATAAATAGTGTGAGGTCTTTGTAATCATTGTAGAAGAGCTCATTTTGTATCAGTACGTATATTTTGAGAGTTTATGAAGGTTTGACTAGTTTGACTTTTCCTCTCTTCATCTCCTTCAAGTTCTTGATTGAAAATCTTAGATCTGTCATGGATTATTGAGCTTTATTGAAGATCGATCAACATATTGTGACAACAATTTGTATCAGAGCTGTGTGTGCACGAAATCAACAGAAAAAATCAACGAATATGATGATTTTTTTTAAAAATTTCTGTGTTCTTATTTTGTTCTTTGTGTTCTTCATTTTCTTTGAAGTTGATCCAAATTTTTTTAAAATTCTTGTGTTTTTGTGTTAAATCTGTGATCGTTGTGTGTGTTTTTGGATTGTGAATCTTTGTTATTCACAAGATTTCGTATTTTGATCTTTAGTTTTAATGTTTTTGGTGATTTTTGTGTTTTTAAAATTTTCGTGTTCTTGATTTTTTTTTAAAAATTCCAGTGTTTTGATCTGTTTTTTTTATTATTTTTTACTGTTTTTTGTGTTTTTGTGCTGTTATTAAATTTTTATTCTCTCAAAGGCCCAATAGACCATCTGGTTATCACCTGCGTCTATCAAGTTGTTCATCTTCAACACCCATTCTCTGTGTGTAAATCGAACATCAAGATTTCTAAATTGCTCGTTAAATCCTACATCACAGGTTCTAAAGCGCTCATCATTCTCTCCTCTCTAAGCCTAAGGGTGCGTTTGGTTTGCAGGATTGGAATGGAATTGGAGGGATTTGGATTTGAAATCCATTCCAATCCTGTGTTTGGTTTGTCAAATTGAAATGATTTGGAATCCTGGGATTTCATTAAAATCCATTATACGCGGGATTTGGAAATCCTTTGCAACGGGGCGGGATTTGAAATCCAAATCCAGGCTTTCCTTCTCGTCGCTTCCTGTCGAGTGCTTCACCCAGCTTCCTCCCATTGCTTCCTCCCATCGCTTCCTCCAGATTCCCTCCTCGCCGGTGCTCCCTTCCTTTCCCCTCGGGAAGCTATGCCCTAATCGGTCCTCCTCGCCGTGCTCCCTTCCTTTCCCCTCGCGAAGTTACGCCCTAAACTGCCCTTCCTGTTCGCCGCCTTCTCTCATCACTCAGCAGGTAAATCATATAACACCTTTTGTAGATGCTTAAATCTGAATAGGTATGAACAAAGTAGTTCTCCTTGTTTGATGTGATATGTTGGTAAAACTTGAACCGGTACTCATCCTCTTCGATTGGAACCAGTTTTTTTGCTACATACCAAAATTTCAATGACTGTGTTTTGTTTTTCTCTGTTTAGTATGAACCCGAATTGTTATGCATCGCTTTGTCGCTTCTGTTTGATCRCCTTCTCTCATCTCGACTTGATTCTAAGCTTTGTAAATRGCCAGTTCATTGGAATTATTCTTGATGAATTTGTTGTTAATAACTTGCAGTCAGTTTTGTTGTCCATTAGGGGGAAATTGGATGTGCAGAGGGATAAATTGATGAGCAAAAAGGAGGGGTTTTGTTTGCCAAATTTGGAGTTTATATCTACCAGTTTTCGATAAATATTTTGGTTTTTATATCGAACCAAGTAATTTATAACCAAAATAACCTGTTGGGTATGTATCAACCCCATCATAGCCCATTCAGTTTGTACCAAGTTGGATTGTCCTCCTTCTAGAGGCACATATTTCTGCTTATGAAGTAACCAAGGAGAAGAATGCAAGACCAGTGAGCATTGCTGAAAAGTTACACAGTTTGGTAGACCAAAAATAGAAATTGTTTTATTCTGTTGTTAATTTTGAGCACTTGTTTTTGCTGAAGTATAACCTTTTCTATGCAGGATCGGTAGCTTTCTCCCCAACAACCATCCTCCAGCTGTGTTTTCAGCATAAAATTGACAGCTTTACCCATTGCCTGACAATTTTCTTATGTCTTACCGCTTGCTGCCAGTCCTCCAAGAGCAAACCAGGTAGCGTATGTAAAACAGATACCCCAGTTTCCATACCTAATACTCATGGCTCATTAATTATGTTGGCAATTTAAGTAGAATATTGTCATTCCAACAATTTTAGAAACTGTTATACTTATGATACTGAATGGAGAAACTAACCATGAACCATCTAACATCTGCTTTTTCTTAATGTATTCACCTGCATTGGGTAAGGAGACTATCTATTTCTTTACTCCTATGTTCAGGGTATGAATTTTTAAAGAGTGCCAAGGACTATATTACTGATGATGTGCATTCAATGTACCTGATCATCAACTTTGGTCAGTCTCATAACATTATATTATAAAGTAATTGTCAACAGGAGAAAAATACGGAAATAGTAAACTGTGTCCAAGCTTTACTCATGCTCAATGACAATGTCAGCGAAGAACTCTATAGGATTGAGAATCTGAAATGGAATAGAAATTAACTTAATTAGGGGTACCTACTTGTAAAGTGCATTTTGAAAGAAAGAACAATTTTCATGATCTAGTTACCTCCAACCATTTTGATGATCTTRTTGGTTCCCATGCTGGTAGCCCACCATTTATGCTCTATATATATCATCATCAATTTAAATAATAATAAAAAAGAGCTTGTCAAGGTTCAAATAGTTAATATTTATATTATTGATTAACTATATTAGCTTCTTACACAACTTTAAGGTTTTATTTGCTTACTGTTCTCTCCAATGTTTCAATTTATGCTTACCGCCATGGAAAGTATTACGTTAACAGCATGGTTAAGTTGCACAGGCTCCGTCTTCTTGTAGGGCCAATCTCGTGGATAAGATCACTAGCCAATAGAGCTTGGATAGCGAGACTTGCATCCCATCCTTGACTGCCAAAAGTCTGGTTTGCAACAATTGATTATGTTCTTCATTTGTTGGCTATATCGAACCAGTTTTCGATACAGTTTTGGTTTTTATAGCAGGGTTTGGTTACAATTGTGGATCTTAATTAGTGCTTATTAACGTTGTTCTTCATTTCTGTAGGTATATCAATCATTTTTCGATGTGTCTTTATGTTGAATACAAGAATAGTGGCATTGATGTGCAGTGTCAGGTAAATTGTTGATTGGGTTGCTGCTAGGATGAATGCAATGAGCAACGCTACTGATAACGCAATTGATTTGAAGAAGACTCTTTCGAATGCTTATAATCGCTAACGACAGTCTAAGATTACTAGCGAAATACTGGAGATTGTTGCTGGAGTTGAAGCATTTTTGTAGTCTCAAAATTGAATTGTATTGCTTCCTTTTATTGAACTCATGAAAACATTTTTATACTAGTATTTGAATTTGAAATTTGCAATGTTTAGAACCCATAAAGAGGTTTACCATTGTTTGGAATTCAAATGCTATTTTGGATCGTTGCTTTCTTGATTTTCTTTAAACGAGTTAGAACAAGTTTGGCATGGTGGAATAAGGTAGGGAATGAAAATGGTGATTCCATTTGGATGTAAAGATGATGTTTGTTTGACACTCTGGGATGAGAGGAGACTTTCCCTCATGAATCACAGTCATTGAAATCGTCATTTATTGATTAAATATGCATTTTGGATGAAAAAGTTTGATTGTTAAATATGTATTTTGGATTAATAGGTTTGATGGTTAAATAGGTAGTTTTAGAAATGAAAGAGATTTGATGACTAAAATAATTACAAAAGAAAAAAAATCTCAATCCAAATCCTACAAACCAAACATGATTTATAAAGGAATGGATTTGAAATCCAATCCAAATCCTGCAAACCAAACATAGGAATGGATTTTAAATCCAATCCAATCCAAATCCAAATCCCTCCTGCAAATCCAAATCCCTCAAAAACATTCCTGCAAACCAAACGCACCCTAAGGGATAAATCGGACATCACATGTTCTGGTAAATCGCCTGCCTTCATCGCACGATTGTCCAGACTTGGTAAATCGTTTGGGTTGTGACCGGATAGGTAAATCGCATGGTAAATCGTTTAGTTATTTGTTTGGATTGTGATCAGTTTAGCTAAATCGCTTAGTATTGTGATTGATTGAATACTTGGTCGTTTCTGCATCAAGTCAGCCGGATTCCTAAATCGCTCAGAGTGTGTAAATTGCTCACTGGTTGAGCGGATTTAATGTAAATCAATTATGTTTTCTCTAAATCGCTTAGTTTGTTTACTAAATCGCTCAGGTAATCGGACAAAGGCAAAATTGATTTCTCCTAATCCGCTCACTGCCTCATCCAATTTCTTGTTCTAAATCAGATTTCTTGTTCGATTTGGACTTGAAGTTTATCGATTTTGACCAGTCTTGTTCTAAATCACAGACTGCATTGTTCAACCTAAATCATTCAAGACAGACTTCATCTTGATCTTAGACTGATTTCATATCTGTTTAACCTAAATCGATCACCATTGTTGCCTATAGTATCCGATTTATGCAGACTATTGCTGCCTATTTCATCCGGGTTTGAATTTTAATCGTGCACCAGTTTGAGATTAATCAGTCACTGTCTTAGTTGATTTGTTGTTTGAGTGAGTTGTTTAAGTTGTTTGATGTGTTGCTGAGCATTCTGGGTGCTACCGTCATCTTCCAAATTATAATAATCAATTTTCTGGGTATCTTTGAGAGAGAATTTTTTTTCATTGGCTTCTGCCAAAGAATTATCCAGTTCCTTTGGTGGGTGTCTGTTACTTCTGGAAGTGAGGATTACTCCTTCAAGCACATCTTGATTGAGTTAAAACCAGTACGAAGAGAGCTTATTTTGATGTGAAGATGATAAGTTTGAACTAGAGATGTTGTTAGAATATGTGAATATAACAGTCAGATGTGTCGAAAACAGACAACATGGTTCACTTGAAGATCATTTTACAGATTTAAATTTGAGGTAGCAGAGCAGGATTTTGAAAAGAAGGCTTAATGAAAGAATTGTGAAACTCTCAGGAGGTGTTGCTGTCATTCAGGTCGAAGCACAAACCGAGACTGCTAGAGGAAGCTGCACAGATATCTACTGGTCGTGAATCAAGGGTTGTAACAGCTCTTACACTATTAAATTCACTACCAAGGTCATCTTGATTTCGATCATTTCTCGACCAAAACTTGGTTATCGGACAGCTTCACTCGGTTACAGCTTGCCTTTCTGTACGAATTCATCTTTATTGCAAAGTCTGTAAATCGATTTTGACTTGCTGTTGTGTTATATGAAGCAACCATATGCCAAGGAAGTGCCATATTTTTTTGCTGGCCGCAATCATTCTTGAAATGGGTAGGAAGAATGATGCAGCTTCTGGCCTCATAGCTTTGAGTACAAATTGAGGGTTATCTGCATTTATTTTAGTAGATTAGTGGTAGCGGTTTGGAATTTGTATTAGATCAGACTGTAAATCGCTCATCTTCTAACTGGTATGTGCTAAAACAGATTTTGACTTATCTGATTGTGTTTGAAGTGAAGTTGGAAGTTGCTGTCTGGAGGATCCTTCACAAGTAAAAAGACAGCTTGGACCGGTGTACCATATTATTTGAGTTGATTTGTTCTTGCTGGTTGTTTGCTATTTGTGTAGATCCTTAACGTCTCATTTAGCATCAGAAGCTTGGAATTTCAGTCACAAACAATAAAATAAGTTGCTGGCAAGTAGATTTAGAGGAGAATTTTTATACATTTGTGATTAGCCTGGTTATATGCATACATAAGACTTGTTTCACTCAATTAATTAGAAGGATTTGTACTTGGACAATGGTTTTGGGTTTGTTTTAATTTTTTTTAGACTTTCATTTGATTATATTTTCTTTTACAGTTTTATCTGTGTTAATTGTTTGAGAAATTTTTGAACTATTTTACGTCGTATAAATTGTTTCTTATCAGTTTTAACAGTTTTTGACTGTTTTTCCTGATTTTATACAGTTTTTTCGTCGTTTTTCTAATTTCTCATCAATTTTGTGTTTTTGTTTATGAGCTTAACTGTTTTTGATTTCTTTTTAGCTGATTTCATCGCATTAGATCCTGTAATTGATCAATCTTATTTTTTTTAATGGCAGATATCCTAGAGAAGGAGAATAAAGAGATGAGAGCTCAGATTTGCAAGCTGGAAACAAACATAATGGACTATAAAGAAAAATACATACACATTTTTTTTATGAGAACCATTCTAATGTAGAATTCATTGCAAATCTTCAGAAATAGCATAAAGAGGTTTTAGAAAGAGTTGAGAATGATTAAAAAATCAAATTAATAAACTTGAAAATTCTTTGAGTAATGTAAGAAAAGATTGTGATATTGAATTGAAAACATGGAGTAAGGGGCTGTTTGACAGTTGCTGAATGATTTAGTTCAGAATAGTTAAGAGGTTAGAATGGCTAAGAGGATCAGAATGGTTAAGTGCTGAATGAAACAAGGTTGTTTGGTAATTGTTCTCTGAATTACAACAAATTACCATTTTAACCCTCAAGAAATACAATCAATTCTAAACGGATATATAGAAAAGATGTTGTTCTTCATATCAGTATGAAATCCTCAAGAAATTGCAAAGTGTCGGTAATCCAATCATCATTAACATTGTTACAAACATGAAATTAGCATTAAACACCATCAATTTCCAAAGAAAAATGCTAAAAATTCCCTAAACCAAACCCTAGATAGGAGACGATGCAGTAGTAAGGAGGCTGTGGAAGGCGACCAGAGACGGCGACGTGAGGCGGCCACGAGAGGCGGCGACGAGAGGCGGCGACGAGAGGCGGCGACAAGCGGTGGCGACAACAGACCTGCTGGAAGAAGGCGACGTGAGACCTGCTGGAAGAAGAAGACCGACGATCGTAGGGTTGGGGGAGCGATTTGAAGACCGGAGATTGTAGGGTGGGGGGACGGATTTGAAGACCGGCGACGTGGGGAGGGGCTGGGATTTGAAGACCG
>NC_037530.1:21146222-21149250 GCF_001531365.2 Cynara cardunculus var. scolymus
AAACTAGGGAACCGCCCACATGATATTGTCCGGTTTGGGCTGCCCCTCTCGGCAACAACCCCTCACGGCTTTAAAACGCGTCACTGGTAGGAGTAAGATCCCCCCTTCCTTATAAGGAAGACGAATCCCCCTAGCCTCACCAATGTGGGATGCTCCTGCATTGCTACAGAAGCATTGGGTTTAAGAATCGTGGATTTGACCGGCTCGAGGGAACGATGAGGCAGGAGTCCCAACAAACTAGCTTCTATGACTGTTCCAAATCGAACAGTTATTCAAGCAGCCCTAAATCTACTGTTTCTAAAAACTATACTCGTTCTTCTAATCAGTATTATCAAGGGTATGTTATCAGATCACCCAATAAATTTTCTGAGACTGAAAGCATTTGGGTTAATACAGCTGATTTTGTTTCATCTCATACACCTGTTGTTACTAACTTTGTTCTTCCTTGCATTGTGAGATCTACTAATGATCTAATCAATCTTAGCAAGAGAAGAATTATGTGCTCAACATGTAGAACCAATGATTTTGTCAATAACAAAAGGTCCAACAGGTGGCATGGAGATAACAGCTATCAGAACAACTGGAAAGGTAAGAATAAGTATGATCACAATAACCTGTATGGGTCATATTCTATTTCTGATCATCCTGTTCAAAGTGTTAAAAAGAATATATCTAATAAGAATAGATGGTTTGGATGTTACAACATACCCCAACCCGATACTAACAAAATAGGACCCAAATTCATTATGGTACGAAAATCTACTTAATCTAGTTTTGCAGGTGTGTCAACTTTGTGCTGATCAGAATATCATATCATTGATACACCAATGCAGGGGGGTTGTAATCTATTCCAATAGAGGCTTCTGAATACTTTAGTTCAGAACCCGTGGGTTACCGAGTATGGTTTCTAACCACCCAGTTTAGGACCCATGCTAAACATGTTTCTATTTTTTTTATTCTTTTGAGATAAACTGAATCATTAATATAATCAACTTTCTAGGGGGAGTCTCTAGAAGTTTTTAATAAATGTTTTTGGAAAATGAATTTTTTTTTTGGGGAACGAGTATATTTTCTGAACAGGTATTTCCTAAGATTTTACTTGTGTAATTTCTCATCGATCATAACTCCAACACCTATTTCAGCTATTCTTCAAACTGTTATTATCACGTCTCTTATACGAAAATCATTTTCGGTGATAATACACTCGTTTGTATAAAAATGTTGATTTTTTTTATTTTTTTTCTTGATTGATATACATTTCATTTTTTTTAATCAGAATCTGTAAACTTGTACTTACAGATATTCATTAATTTCTCTCATATACCAAATAATCTGATCGTTGTCGCAGCATTCCTTATTAATTGTGCTTAAAGCCAAGTTTCTTGATCAAATTTTATCTGATCATTGTGCTTATTTGCAATAATAATTTTGATCAATCATTGTGATCAACTGAGCTTACAGTATTTTAGGAGGGACTGAGTGCTTATCAGAAATACCTCTATGAAATGTCAAAACCGACAGACCTACCCAAGAGGACAACCATATCTGAGTGAGCTTTAAATACAAAGGGTTTGTGTGCTGAGACTAAAATGAAAATAAGAGGGGTAGTTGTTGTGAGATTAAAAGAATTGACGAGAGTTGTGTCAGGATTAAAAGAATATAAGAATCATGTTCCAAGCTTCTAAAATCCGGGCATACCACACAATCTATTAGTTCTCAATTCTTTCGAGACTAATATTGAAAAAGGCAAAGCCCAGGCCAATTCTTGTCACAACCCCACCAGCTACTCATTTATCTCTCAATAGATAAGTGTTCCAATAACACTTTGGGCACGCAGCTCATCAACTATCAATTTCTCATTCGTAGAAAGTTGATATTGAATCAGAAGGATATATGTCCCCCTTTCAAGTCTTTTTGATCACTAATTGACTCTGATAAATTTGTGTAGTTCACACAATTTATCTTTTTAAGCCTTAACAGAAGCATATGTTGCTTTATCTTTCTACACTACACAGGTTTTGCATTTTATATGTTATTTTGCCAAAACATTCATAGATATGCTATTTTTAAGCTACCAATGATTGAATTGAAGACCTAGTGAGATGAGCATCAAAAAGTCTCATATATACAGTACATCCGTTGTACTGAGTATATCTGTTATACTCACAAGCCAATCTTTTTATAAGATTGAAAACAATTTCATTCGTTGAAATTGGATGTTACCTTCCCATTCCCTTAATCTGAAAAGATTAAATAAGTGGATTTGCAAAGATCTACTTACAGTTTCATGATTTGACGGTTTAAATGGAGGATTTCATTCATCTTATGTATGATGGAATGATTCTCATTTCATCATAAGGGGGAGTATGTAATAATGAATGAAATATTCTTTCCCGAACTTTTTAAAGGGAATCTGATGCAAAGATCAACGGGGAGTAACTTCGAAATTGGCAAAAGACTCAAAAGAAGCGCGACTGGAGATAATTATAGAAAGATTATTCATGTGCTACAATGACTGAGAGACGTTGAATGTGAAGATCATCATTTCAACACTTTACTGATAGAGATTTCGCGTCGTAAAAGAATGTTTGTGATCTTATATGAAGAAATTCATTATTGGGGAGAATATTTAAAATTTGTTCGTTATTGTTTCTGTTCTACATTGTCAAAAGAGAAGATCATCGTTGTTCTACATTCGAGGGGGAGAATGTTAGAAGATCTTTCTCAACAAATGATTGTCTGAAGATTTCGAGTTGAAGAATTCTTTTGAAGAAGACATAGAGTGCTTAAAGCTGCAAAGTTCAAACGAGACTTAGAGCGCGCAATTTCTTTCAAGTCTGAATACAAAGGGTGTCACACCTCGCTAAAGCGGAAACACGGGATGCAAACAGGCAAGCGAGTCTTAGCAACAACTATAAATAGCACTATTTCAAATGGTTCAAAATAAAAACAATTCATCGACATAACGGAGAAAACGAAATTACACAACGTTCACAAATTCATCAAAATCTTGACTTAATCGATCTTG
>NC_037530.1:21153961-21154868 GCF_001531365.2 Cynara cardunculus var. scolymus
TGAAGGCTGTCTTGGGAATGTTCTCTTCCCGAACCCTCACTTGGTGATACCCGGATCGCAAGTCAATCTTGGAAAAATAGGCTGCTCCTTGAAGTTGATCGAACAGGTCATCGATTCTAGGGAGGGGGTATCTATACTTGATGGTCAACTTATTGAGCTCCCGATAATCAATACACATTCGCATTGACCCATCTTTCTTCTTGACGAATAGTACTGGTGCTCCCCAGGGTGAGTAACTTGGTCTGATGAATCCTTTGTCAAGCAGCTCCTGGAGTTGGGTCGACATCTCTTGCATTTCCRAGGGTGCCAAGCGGTATGGCRCCCTTGCTACTGGGGCAGCTCCAGGAATTAAGTCGATACCGAACTCGACTTGTCTTTGTGGGGGCAGGCCTGGTAATTCCTTARRGAAAACATCGGGAAAATCTCGAACTACCGGTACGTTCTCAACCTTATTCTCCTTGATCCTTCCGTCAATCACATGGGCCAGGTACACAGTGTAATTCTTCCTCAAATACTTCTGCATCTTCATGCAGGATACCAGCTTAAACTTTCGGTCTAGCTTATCTCCCTGGACCACAATTGGCTCCATTCCCTCTTGAGGAATTCGAATAAGTTTTTCTGAACAAACGATTTCGGCTTGGTTTTTGGATAGCCAATCCATACCTATAATTATGTCGAAACTTCCTAGTTCGATCGGTATAAGGTCTATACTAAAGTCTTTATTGGCTAGGTTCACAGTGCAATTCGAAATTACATTTCTAGCTTTGAGTTCCTGACCATTAGCAAACTCGACTACAAAGGCCTCTCTCAATTTTTGGGGCTTTAAGTTAATTTTCTGCTTAAAGTCTAGGGACACAAAACTTCTGTCCGCCCCAGAGTCAAATAAAATCGATGCAAATTCATTATT
>NC_037530.1:21158419-21159585 GCF_001531365.2 Cynara cardunculus var. scolymus
ACATGATTAGACTAGAAAAACGTAGGTAATTGTGCACCCCTTTCTGGGTGGGACTGTCAACACAATAGCAGCTATCCACAATACCATGGCCCGGGAATGTACCCGAGTTAACAAGTAGCGTTTACGGATGGGGATTTTCATTTGGAAACATATACTCTCAAGCACATCAATTTAACATTTATTCTAAGTGCAATAATAGTTATCAAACAAAATATAGCAACCCGACTAAKCAGTTCCTTAGCCCAAGAGGTTCCAAGTAAAACTTGACTAAGCAGTTCCTTAGCCCAACGGTTTTGTGCAAAACATCGACTAAATAGTTCTTTAATCACAAGTATCATAAAACTTCAACATGCAAAGTTTGCTTAATCTCATGCTTTTCCCCCCATAAAACATATAAAAAGCATTAAAAGTGGGGCCGTGAGAACTCACAAGTTTGGCGAATATTCGTGTGTTTCCTCTAGGGACTTGCTATGCTTGCTCGAACTTCCTGGCTGACCAACCAGCGCTATATTAACTTAATAGTTTCCAGCCTAAGGTAGACTCAAGTTGTTTTAAATGCAAAGCCATCAAGTGTTTTTATAAAATAAAGCCGATTTTAATTATTTATTAAAAAAGAACCTTCTAAAATCCAAATAATGACATCATTAAAAGTCATCCCAAAACAATGATGACAGCCGTCAACTGCCAAAATCAAGAGATTTTGAGTGGGTTTAACACTCTTTTCAAGAATAATCTACAACCTTGARYCACACRCCTCCCTAAACCGGTTGCATGCCCAAGAACGACAGCATTGGTGGGGAGGGTCTCGAGCTCAACAATTTCAAGAACTTAAATTATTAACACAAAATCAATATCTCTAAATAATTTCCAGAAAAGGAAACAAAACAAATAAAAATTTTGATTCCAGCAAGCTAACATGACGTAAAATCCTATTTAAAGATGCATGCAAGATTCAATCATCCAAGGATATGATCGGACCTCACATGCAAGAACTCTCTTCTTCTTTCCTAGGGACTAAAGAATCTTGGGTCACAAATTATCATCCCAACGAAGACACATGCATGTCTTTGATGAATAATTTCTCCTCTTTAAATCCCATAAATCTTACTCAAAGAATCGAGTAGGGAAAAGGATAACGAGTTTCGAACAACTAAAGAGAATAAACA
>NC_037530.1:21160406-21164947 GCF_001531365.2 Cynara cardunculus var. scolymus
TTGCACGAACTAACTTGGTTAGCTACCGTCGAAACAAGATCTAATCGGACTAATTAAACAAGACGATCTCTGGTCATCGAGGCTAAATCCTAAAAAGACTTAGTTTTCAATCAGGATCCTGAAATAAAGTACTAAACTGAAATCCCACAATGCATAGTTGTCACAAAGGGGGAGAATGTTAGGACTGAAAATCTGTGTATAATTGTATTCGTCTTGAAAGATAAAATTGTCTATTATTGTATAAAAGTCATCATGTTTGACTTTTCTTAGACTGTTTGACTTTGGCCTTGTTTAGTTTGTTTGACCCTGTAAATAGGGTGAGGTCTTTGTAATATTTGTAGAAGAGCTCATTTTGTATCAGTACGTCTATTTTGAGAGTTTATGAAGGTTTGACTAGTTTGACTTTTCATCTCTTCATCTCCTTCAAGTTCTTGATTTAAAATCTTAGATCTGCCATGGATTATTGAGCTTTATTGAAGATTGATCAACATATTGTGACAACAAATTTTGATTTTGAGAAATCAGCGAGAGACTTTCTTGATTCTGAATCTGAAGAAGAGATAGTCTATTAATCACCAAAGATCATTGAGAATAAGAAGCCTCAAAACTTCAAACCCTCAATGAAATCTGTTATTCCACCATCAATGAAATCTTCAGATAAAGGAAAGAGAAAACTGAGAAATATCAAATCTGCCAACAATAACTCACAAGGCCCTAGTATATCTTCTAAGTTCATTAAGTTTACTCGTGAGCAAAAACAGAAGTGGCCTGCCTCTGAGAAAACTAATCACCACTTTTCCTCTCATTCAGCTGAAGAAAAGCAGTCCTTCCTCAGGAGTAAAGAAGTAAAGACCAAGACCTCCTCAAATAAAAAATCTGAACTAGATAGGAAGTTTATAAAAACAACCGATGTTAGGACATGATTTACATCCCCTGCATTTACTTCTTCATTTTTAGCGAATATAAAGAACGTTAAACATTCATGTCCAAAGAATAATAATTGTCAATGTTTAGCTCTTTTACAAAACCTGAGGAATCACATGTTGACACATCGCTGCATATTCTCCCAACACGTTTATCGCTATAAAGTTAAATCCAATGAAAACGTGAAAAAGCCCAAGTCTAAGGGCAAGGGAAATGATAACAAACCCAAGCCTGCAAAGGCCAAGGGTGATGAAAAGAGAGAGGTATCTCTCACTAACAAAGGTGGACCCATTAAGAAATGGGTACCTAAAAGTCCTTAATTTGTTTTGCAGGACCAACATGTGCAACCATGGTACATGGATTCAGGTTACTCCAGGCACACGACTGGTGACAAAAGTCAGTTGTCCTCCTTTATCGAGAAATCTGGAGGCTCTGTCACTTTTGGACACAACAACAAGGGTACCATCAAGGGATACAGAATTCTCATCAAAAGCAACATCTCCATCAGCAAAGTGGCTTATGTTGAAGGTTTGAAGCACAACTTACTAAGCATAAGCCAGTTCTACAACAAGGGTCTTGAAGTCAGATTCCGCAAGGGTTTCTATATCACAGAAACAAATCCCGAACAAACCATCATCAAGGCTAAGAGAGAAGGAAATCTCTATCTTCTGGATTTTCAATCCTCTGAGGGACAAGACACCCTTTGCCTTGTATCCCATAAGAGCGATGAAAATTGGCTATGACACCAGAAGGTCTCACATCTGAATTTTGATGTCCTAAGAAAGCTAGCCAAACAGAAGCTGGTCAAGGGATTCCTGATCTCAACTTTGGAAAAGATCATCTATGCTCAGCCTGCGAAATGGGAAAGCTAAAACGGGCCTCTCACAGAACAAAGTCAGAAACCACCTGCACCAAGCCCATGGACATGATCCACATTGATCTCTGTGGGCCCATATCTACACAAAGCCTCTCAAGAAAGAAGTATATATTGGTACTAGTTGATGAATACTCCAGATACACATGGGTTGAGTTTGTGAAGAAGAAATCAGATGTTCCTGATCTACTCATTGGGTTGATGAAAAGACTCCAAGTCCTTCTACAACAAAAACTCATTAAAGTTAGAAGCGACAATGGAACTGAATTCAAAAATGCCAGAATCGATGAATACCTCATCAATGAAGGCATCTCACAAAACTTTTCAGCAGCCAGAACCCCACAACAGAATGGAATGGTAGAGCCAAGGAACAGAACCCTTGTGGAAGCAGCAAGGACCAGCTTGCTTCATCGGAGTTAGCCATCACCTTCTAGGCTGAAGCAATTTCTACTACATGCTTCACCCAGAATCGGTCAATCATCAACAAGAGGCACTAGAAGATACACTATGACCTCATCAATCAGAGAAGACCAAATGTCAAGTATTTCCATGTCTTTGGGTGCAAATGCTTTGTACTCAATGATAGGGAATATCTTGGCAAGTTCGACAAGAAAGCTGATGAAGGGATCTTTCTGGGATACTCTCAAACCACAAAGGCCTACAAAGTCTACATCAAAAGGAAAAAGATTGTAATAGAAAGCATCAATGTGTCCTTTGATGACTCCACACCAATGACTTCAGGACACAATAATTCAGGACTCGGACTTCAATAGAGAGCCTCTAATTCATCACTTGGCAAACCTAATGAATCAGAGTTGGCTCAATTATTTGAAGACATCTTCGAAGAAGAAGTAATCTCTAGACATGCACCAACTGCAAAATCCACTTCCAGAACCGATGAAGAACATGAAGTCTCCAATGCTAAAAGTACATCTCTTACTGAAACTCATGTTACTTCGCCTTCTACTTTTTCTATGTCTTCAGATCAAGAACAAGAACCAGAGTCTCACTCTGGAGATGATCTCTTCAAGGGGGAGCAAGCAGTTCCATCGGTCGATAAGGAACTGCATCCTGTTGCTCCAGAATCCCAGTCGAGCACCAAGTGGACAAAAGACCATCCACATCACAAAATCATTGGTGATCCAACATCTGGTGTCAAGACGAGATCAGCAACGACCAATGAATGCCTCTTCGCCAACTTTCTTAGCATGATAGAACCAAAGAAAATTTCTGAAGCCCTACAAGACTCAAACTGGATAGACGCAATGCTAGAAGAACTACTCCAGTTTGAGAGAAACAAGGTATGGTCCCTCATGCCTCTACCCAAAGGAAAGACGGCAATAGGAACAAAATGGGTCTTCAGAAATAAGAAGGATGAAGATGGCATAGTCATAAGGAAAAAGGCCAGGCTTGTTGCCAAGGGCTATTGCCAGGAAGAAGGGATTGACTACGATGAGACATTTGCTCCCGTTGCAAGACTTGAAGCCATCCAGATATTCCTAGCCTATGTAGCTCACAAAGGCTTTAAGGTTTATTAGATGGATGTCAAGTCTGCCTTCCTAAATGGCAAACTTCAAGAAGAAGTATATGTGCAGCAGCCCCCTGGGTTTGAAGATCCAAAACATCCAAATTATGTCTACTTTCTAGACAAATCCCTCTATGGACTAAAGCAAGCACCCAGGGCCTGGTATGAAACTCTATTCACCTTTATCAACAATAGATTCGAAAAAGGTACAATCGATACAACCCTCTTTCTCAAGAAGCATAAAGGTGACATACTACTTGTACAAATATATGTGGATGACATCATATTTGGCTCTACAAATGCAAAACATTGCGAAAAATTCTCAAAGCTGATGAAAAGCAAATTTGAGATGAGTATGATGAGAGAACTTAGTTTCTTCCTTGGTCTTCAAATAAAACAAACTTCAGAAGGGATTTTCATCAATCAGCCAAGTATGTGACTGAACTTCTGAAGAAATACTCTCTCTCAAATTCATCATCGATGAGAACAACTATGGCTACAGGAGCTAAGTTATTTGCTAATCCATCAAGAAAATCTGTGGATGGAACAACCTACAGAGGCATGAGTGTATCACTCCTGTATTTAACTGCTAGTAGACCAGACATTATGTTTGCTACATGTCTTTGTGCAAGGTATCAAGCTAATCCTAAGGAATCTCATCTCTCTGTGGTCAAGAAAATCTTTAGATACCTTAAGGGAACCCCTTCATTGGGGCTCTGGTATCCTAAGAACTCTGGCTTTGATCTAGTAGCCTACACAGATGCAGATCATGCAGGTTGCAAGCTTGATAGAAAGAGTACGTCTGGAAGCTGTCAACTCTTGGGGGACAAGCTAGTAAGTTGGACATCCAGAAAACAAAATTGTGTTTCAACCTCTACAGTAGAAGCAGAATATGTTACTGCTGCTAGTTGTTGTTCATAAGTTCTCTGGATGAAGACTCAGCTTAACGACTATAGCTTTCAATATGAAAAAATACCAATAATCTGTGACTCCAAGAGTGCAATAGCCATCTCTGCAAATCTGTATCTAGTGGAGATGATGGACGTTCTAGATCCACCACCTCTGTGACCCTTACCTGTGCCTCTGAAGCACGTTCTGGCTGATCTCRCTTAAGTGCAGAGGCAACACATGCCTCTGTGGGTTCTGTCGAGTCCGTGGGCCAATGGACTCTTATTGTAAAACCTTCATCCTTTTGAGAGGATGGAGGAGTTATATGTG
>NC_037530.1:21165224-21167132 GCF_001531365.2 Cynara cardunculus var. scolymus
GGGCATCTTTTTCTCCCTCGCCTAATTCTTCTACTTCTTCTTCTTCCTCATATAAGATGATCTCGGTCCCAACTGAGATGGATCGATTGGTGCCTGGAACTCCTTCTGGATATTCGACAGAACATCTTGAATTTGTTTCGTTAGGGAAACATCGATGTGTGCCTTGCACAACCTTCTGCGCTTTGGAGCTGTAGCCTCTGCCTGCTCTTCTTCTGCGATAGCCTCTGCGACCACAGGTTATGTGATCGCAGGCTCTGTACGTTCAGCCTTCTTGGTTTTTCTTTTCTTAGGCTTGGGCAGAGGCACAGTTGGGCCCTCTTCTTATGCGGGCCTCTTTTTTGCCTTCTTCTTCACAGAAGTATCACCAACCTTCTGTGACTTCTTTTTGTTCTAGCGTGGAGGTGATGGGATACTAGGTGGATGCTCACTCATCTCACCGGCCACTACTGGCTCCTCCGTTCTTCCCTCCACTCTCATTTTATCCACACTCTCACCTAGAGGGACTCCTATGCATGGTGGGGTTGCAGAGACCGGTTCTGGTCGCCTGTTACCACGTCTATAAGCTTTCTGTTCTTCATGAGATAGATACCTGAGCATGGCTTTGGAGATTGGACGAGGGCTTCTGTAGCCATGCTCATGTTTTGTTGGGTGGAATGAGCTAAATGGGTAAAGCCTTGCATTTGGCTCTACAGCAGGCAGCTTTGCGGCCAGGAGGTCGCCGAACACCAAACCAAGGAAGCGTTGTAGAATGAGATTTGGTTGGTTAACGTCATCCTTGGCCTTCTGTTGGGCCTGCACCTTCTTCTTCTCGCCCTTTTGGCTGGCACATTTCTTCTTTATCAGGCCAACCATGTCATCGAAGATTAATTGGGAATAATCAAGGGGCAGATTAAAATATATCCCATACATGATTGAAATCATGGCATGGGATGTCTGGTCATGGCTTCCAACTTTTCCAGTTAAACAACAATTGATTATTGAGAAAAGGGTGTTCCAAATGGAGGGTAAATTCTTACGCCTAAATTGGGTTCTTTTTGTAAAGGGGGTTGTGTAAGAATGGAATGCAAGAAAGCTAATAAGTTCCTCATCCGAGGGAGTAGCAGCAAAAGAGTTTAGGTTCATTTGGGCAAGAGTGGGGAGGTGAAGAGCAGTTCGAAGGGTCTTAACATTCAACTCCAGTGGAACCAATGATTTGTTCACTGGGTGAGAGGCATAACCAACAATKGTTAGCCCTGAGTTATCTAGGGTAGTGAGATAAGCGCTAAGAAGGAACTGTGTGATATAAGTTTCTGATGTGGGGCATGTGGCAGTTAAAGTGTAAAAAAGTGGATGATTCTTAAGAATTGAAATGAGAGGATAAGTGGATTCGGGAAAACCTGATAATGACGGGACGAAGAAGTAGTTGTTGGGCTTCTTCACAAATACGATTTTCTCGTATTTGTTCTGAACAAAGGAAAGAGCATGCGAGGTTAAAGCTTGCGCCTGAGTGACCTCGTTGTCACTTGAGACGTTGACAGACTGAGCGGAACCACTCGAAGAAGACATAGTTGCAGGTTTTCTTGAGAGAGAGAGAGTTGCAGGTTTTTTTGTTTGTGTTTGAGAGAATATGGAAGCGTAAGTTCAAAAAGGGGGGGGGGGGAAAGAGGGTATTTATAGATAGGGGATTTCAAAAAAATTGAACCGTCAAAGGTAATGAGTGACTTTGGGTGAAACGGTTCATAAAGTTATGACACGCCGTATTGGAGGACGCGCAATTGATGACGTGCGCTTCCGTTTTCTGACACGCGCGTGAGTTCTTACCCTTATCCACAGAACCACGCGTACAATATCAATAGACAAGAACTATTGAGAGTTCTGTCAGAGGCTTAAGGGTTACAAAACCTCTGTGATATGTGTCGGGCCTTCTTA
>NC_037530.1:21167232-21182047 GCF_001531365.2 Cynara cardunculus var. scolymus
AATGCAACCCCAACTCAGTAAATAAACTTTTAAAGGAAATCTCATAACATTTGAACAAACCAAATAAAAGATATGGACGATTTTGTGCACATGCACAGAATCTGTCAGCACCAAAACAAATACCATTTTTAAGAAACAAACCTACATGCAACATGATTTTACCCATTTTCTTGAGTTCTAATGTTTGGGTCATAGATTACCACCATCATATGAACATTTTTACATGTTTTTGGTGTGTAATCTCTCCTTAAAACTCAGAATTTTCGGAGGTTAGAAGATAGTAGATAGAAATGCATAAAAAGTGGGTTTTTCTCCCAAAATTTGCAAGAAAAAGAGGAAGATGAAGATGTTACCTTGATTATTGATGAGAAGGATGTAGTATCTTCAAAATCTTTGCTATTTTGATGGAAAAATATGAAGAAATTGGCTGGAGTTTGAACTCTTTTGCAAGAGAGAGCTAGAGAGAATTTTGAGAGAGGAGTTGGAGAGATGAAATGAGAAAATGAGAGTTGTAGGTAGAGAAAATGTGATATTTATATGTGGGAAGAGAAGGGAAAGGGGGGAGGGGCCATCCTTAAGGGCCCAAGCCCACCCTCAACAAATATGTTTTTATAAAAACAAAGCCCAAAATGCATAAAATGCCATTTTTTCTCAATTTTGACATTTTTTCTTCACTCTAAAAGCCCACGATGAATAAATTTATTTAAATAGAAAGGTTATATACTTAAAACACTAAATCTTAGTGTTTTATATAAAATGGGTATAAATTAGAGCATTTGGTACTGTATAGGACATTTCGAATAATTTCGGACCGGAACCAGACTTTCTAAGCAACTACCGGAAGTTCTTAAAATTTCTCAACTAAATTAATCTAACTAACTCCTAATCTATAAATTAACTTCAATAACACTAATATAAACTTAATAAGAGCTAACATGGGAGTTCGAATTTGACGGCTGTCACACTCGTCAACGCTATCAATTTGCTCGAGGAAAATATTCAATATAAAAATGCTCTGAGAAGGTTGGAGAAAATACTTGGACTGCGCAAAACGAAGTTTACAAGAGTCCAAACTTGAATCCAAAGGGGGAGAATGTTGGGTTCAAGTTAGAGCTTAAAAGTTGTATTCAAGTTTCTCCTTAGTATAGTTTCCTTGTAATAGCTTARTCTTTACATTTCCTAGTATAAATAGGATTTACCTTGTAATTGTAATTAAGCTTTGTCATTAATCTGAAAATCAAGATTTGCTGATGTAATGTTCTCTCTCCTCTCAATCTAATCATCTTCTTTCTACTTTGAAGTTCATCACAATATATGAAGATCATACTATGTTTGTATGAAATATGGACTCATCAAAAACCATTATTTTTCTAAGTATGGGATTTTTGAACAAGAGGCCCGATGGACTTAAACGTGATGCGATTCTTTTATTATTCTTCATTATGATTGAGAGATTCTTTGATAAATGTTTTTGGTGATCTCACTTTGCATAGCATGAAAAGGGAATCTCACTAGACTTTTGTCTAACCCTCATTTTGTGTTTTCAAAAATATGTGTGCAGATAATACCAGTTATAATATCGATAAGGGAAAAAGCATTATATGATTACTTCCCTTATGTGCTTAAATGTTGAAGACCATATCTAGATGTGTTTTGGAGAAGAGTGATGCTAGTTTACAAATGCATGTATTTTGAAAATTTGAAGTTATGCAAATTTGTATCGTAACCTGTAGCACAGACTCTTGCAATTTTGGACCTATGTGGGAATCTATGTATTCTATGAATGAACTATATGTAATATGCAATGTGAGAAGATTGGGGTGTCACAGGAGAACATACCAAACTTTGTTTCTTTCAAATTTAGTCTGCTCTTCTTGCATAGCATTGACCTAATTTGAATCCCTGATGGCATCATCAATTTTCTTTGTTTTTAAGAGAAAAAAGAATTAACAAAGAGATAGACCATACCTAAACCATGTCAGGTCTGAAAACTTGCGGTTAGATCATCAATAATTTGATCAATAGGGTGATTCTTTGTCCATCTGAGAGCGGGTAGTTGAGGAGTAAGATCTGAGTCTTCAGCAGTTGGAGGCTCAAGTACTAAAGATGGAACTTTAGCAATAAACTCTTAAACATTCAATCTTATCTCTTGGAGAGATTTAGATAGAGTATTGTTCACTGAAAGAGGTCGAGTGGTTAAAGATGATTCAACGTTTGATCAATCAACATTTGATGAATATGAAGGTGGCATGGTGTTAAGAGGAATAACAGAGATCCCTAAAGAGGATTATTAGACCCCATAATTCTCATTCATAAAAGTATTGAAAAATGTACTAAGTATCTGACTTGATGGAGATCCAGAAGAGGAGTAGAATAATTTTAAGTGCTGAAGACCAGAGATACCAAGAAGACAATCCAGAGAGGCTATGAAAATCAGAAACATTTAACCTGATGATCATCCACTATTGAATAGTTCATCTGGTCAATGAACATGGCCTTTCCATAACCCTTCTAGCTTTGAACAGCTGAATAATTACACAAGTCATCAACCATTGTTCGATCAGATCAAGCCAAACAAACTGGCACATGGAGGACACTGATTAGACACACCACCTAGAGACAACTGGATGACTTGTGTTGGAACCCAGAATCCTCTAATTTATCAATAATCACAGCTTAGATCAATGTATGAATGGAAGCTATAACTATGATATTGAAGAGGTTAGCAAATTTGAACAAAAACTCAAATAAGAATAAAGAGTTGAACAAGTTGGTTGTTCTGATTAATTGAAGAAGGTTACAAATGAACTCTCAACAACTATCTAATTCTTAACAATATTCTCTCTAGCAGGAGTGTCTTTTAAAGTATATGGCAATTCAGATCTCTTGATTCCAAGAAGGAGACCTCCTTTTATATGCCATTTACAAACAAAAATCTACTACAATCTAGGCTTCAAACTCTGACTTCATATCCAGAATCTTCAGCCCTCACGTTCCTTGAAATGTGGAAACGTTTCTGCACACGTGTCAGATTCTGGTTGGAACACTTGGAGATGCACTGGAAGCTTTGTGTGCATGTCAAAGGCGAAGGAGACCCAGAGGCTCTACACGTGTCAGATTCTGTCTCTTGGTGACTTTTGCATCCGAGCTCTTGTTCCAAGAAGCTTTCTAGACTAAGTCCTCTTGACTAGAGTAAGAGGCTTCTTACTTACACTTTTATGAAAAGAGTATCTAACAATCTCCCTTTAAGTGTAAATATGGAAGACTCTTACTTGAATGGAAATATAGTCTAGTAAAGCAAGAAGCCAACATGGTCTTCTGTATGTAAATTTCTTTTATTCAAAAATATTTACAAGTACTGAAAGTGGAAATTACATAATAAGAGAAGTCTTCAAAAGGTTACAAGAGAGAGACCTAGATATGTTGAAGTTTCATGAACCTCCTAAGAAGCTCAGGAAACTCAAGTACCTTGTCGATTGATCTAATAAGCATAATGGCTCTCTCTCTCTCTTGCGCTAGGGGTTTGATCTCTTCATATGTATACATGATTCTTTATGAACTGCAAACTGGCGTTGGAATACTTAAAGCGCTGGTCATATCTGAAGAACACCTTCTCTCATTGTTCATCGCGATAGACCACCCCTAGCTCTGGCTCCACAGTCACGACCCATGACAGGATGTATTTAATGCTTTCAAGGTTGTCGTTGGGCATTGTGACACTACGTTGATCGACCCCCATATCCAGAGAGATCTGGAAGTCTACCTTGCACTTGAAGTCGAGTAAGTCAGTCATCGTTTGGCGTATGGCAGAGTTGGCGAGAGCGAACTTGTCCTTCTTATGATCTGTATAGAAGTACAGAGTAAGAAGATCCCAAAGGTTGAGGTTTATAAGATTGCAGTCTGTAAAGATACTGATCTGATCTTGTGACCGTTCTACCATGTACTCATGGAAGACAATATGGTTGTGCACAAAGGTTCTCTTCTTGATGTTGAGCACCTGCTTGATCTCATCCATGAAGTAAACTTGGCTGACGGGTTGCGTGTACTGACGAAGGAACCTTTATCGAATGTACTTCTGTGCCAATGGGTGTAAGTTGATTTTCTGTTTGGGCGCTTCTTCCCTCTGGCTATACAGGAATTGATATATCTTCTCATTAGATTCAGAATAATCAAAGGGATTTTCTTGGGGATTAGCCTCATCATCGCATCCATTTGGTCCTTGATCTCTTGTACACGATCTTGGACAGGTTTGGAGCTCTAAGGCCTGCTGCTGCTTACTCTCTATGTGCTCGCTCTGCTTGTTCTTGCTCTACCATGGTGACTTGGCCTCTGTGCAGGTGGGACGACTCTGGTTCCTTGTACGGGAACTCTGGACTGGTGGTTCTATTTATGTGGCGGTGGAACGACACTTGTCACTTATGGAGGAAACGATATGGCCATTGGAGGAGGCCTTGATGTTCTGGGTTGCTCCTCCTTTGGTTCCAGAACGTTTATCACTACTTTCTCTTTGTCCACTCTTCTTGTTGGAGCTGTCTCTATAAAACATTCTGATGAGGAGGACGTGTCACTTGATATAGAAGAATAAGTAGTCAAGAGCTTGAGTGCAGAGCTCTCTCCACCAAGTGACGTGCAGAGCTCTGGCTGGGCAGGCTCTGACTGCATGATGTCCAACACTTGATCTTGAGTGGCAGAATCCTTTATGACATGCCCTAGCTCTAGCTCTGGCTGCACCTTTGATAATGTTGCCGGTTGTGTTGATGTAGGAGCTTGAGTAATATGAGTTTTAGCCGACGCAGAGAAAGAGGGGGCAGTTGTTGATTGTTGCACTTGTTGCTTCTCCCCCTCTTGATGACTTTGAGGGAAAGATTGATCTGGGTCCTTATGATCATCAACCCGCCTCTTCTTCGAGCTCTATCCGCATGTAGAGGACGACTTGCAAAGCTTTCTCTTCTCTGCCGAATGGAGCTTTGTAGAAGGCATGGCCTTGGCTATGGCGTCAAGGAGCTCCACAATGTCTGCAGCCACCTGGCTGGCCTTGGTGATTTCCACATCCACTATAAATTTGAATGCAGCCAATGACCGTCGCATTTCTGCACTCGCTTTCTTGGCATTGTTGTTGAAGTCGGATGTGAAGTCGGCCACCTTCTGGAGAAGTCGATCACCCAGAGCCACCATCTCTGTTTGGGTGATGTATTCGACAGGATCTTTAAGACGGATGAGCGCTTGATCGTTTATGGGCACCTGCCTTGGCTGTGCGTCCTCCCTCTGGATGATTGAACTTCCACGAGTTGTTCGAGTCGAGAAGCATTTGTCCAGGATTCAAATCTCAATACTTCTATGGATGATTGAACTTCATCCAGAGCAGGTGCAGAGGTCGATGGCTCTGCACGAGCCATGCTGAGTTTTAGCTCTTCCAAAGAGCACAACACAGAGGTGGCAAATGATTGGAACTCATCCCTTGTCATGTATGCTGTAAGGGTAACCTCTGGATCAATACATGGGCCAGAGTTAGTCCTTGTTCCAAGGACACCTTCATTCAAGTCTTCTTGTATGTTGGACAAGGAAGGATTTTCCAGCCGATTATCGTATCTCCTCACTTGGAGAGGATACTACGTTTGTTTCAGTCAAGAGGCATTCTTCCACTAGATTCAAAGTTTGATGGAAGGTCCTCTATGAGTGTACTTGGAGACCTGTCGAGGGTTCCTAATGTCACTCCCCGATTTTTTTTATCGAGTGCCGTGACGTCATTTTTAATAACTTATGTCATGAAAAAATAAGAACTTAAAAATTCCAACAAACATAATATGTTTAACATAATTCGTTACATATTTGCGGAAGCGTAAAATACTTTAACATAATCCATGCTAATTGAAATATCTAATCAAGCATGATTCAAAAACATAGTCCCGTCTTTCTTCATTCACTCGTCTATTGACAAATGACACCTGAGATATATACACGTATAATATAAGCAAAAAGCTTAGTGAATACAATGTGGTTTCATGATCACATGCACACACTAAACAGTGTTTTAGCGTATTTTAATTATTATCTTGCAAGTGAGGCCTYGGCTCGTCACTTTTCTTTGCGTATGTGGCGTATTCTATGGACGAGGACTCCAAGACCTCGAAATTGCAAGCCCTCCTTTCATGTCCAACCCACCTCGTACGGTGGACGAATCTTGCCGAATCATACTAGTTGCATATCATTTATTTGCAATACTCACTCATTAATGCAAATCTCATCGTGACATGCAACATACATCTCATGCAAGTGACAACATAAATCACATATGCATCATCGTCATTTTTCACATTATACACATACTTGAATATCATATTGATAATAACAAGTTATCATAATCTTTCTCATCAACATCACCTTTCATATCATGCATATATTTAAATATCATGCACATCAATATAATCAAGTTATCATCATATGCATATAAACACATCATGCATATATCATGGATAAAATACTTTTGTAATAATCATGTATATATCCCATAAAAATCACATAATGTACTCTCCTGATAACGAAGATTATTCAACTAACGATGCTGACTGGTAACCTACAATTTATAATAGCAAATAGCATATAAATGATTAATTTCTCCCAAAGGCTAACATAAAAGTCATCTTATGGTCAAATACATCGGCTAGGGTCAACCTTGGTCAACTATGCTTAAGAACGTTCCTCACATCAACAAAAATTATAGGAACGTGAGTTCCGACATAAGGTGTATCGTCTATCTATATATCTTAAAACAACTAAGTCTGGAAGAAGACCAGAGCCTCTATGGATGACCAGAGCCTCTGTGGACGACCAGAGCCTCTGTGAACGACCAAAGTCTCTGTGGACGACCAGAGCATCTGTGGACGACCAGAGCCTCTGTGAACGACCAAAGTCTCGGTGGACGACCAGAGCCTCTGGTTGTAATGACCAGAGCCTCTGGACTCGTTAAGTCCTTTGGGACCAGAGCCCCTCTAGTTGCATTGACCAGAGCCCCTCTGGTTGTAAACCATACTTAGAAAATAATTCAACAAGGGCCAGAGCCCCTTTGGTCTCTCTTCCAGAGCTTCAGTCTTCGCGACCAGAGCCTCTGGTTCTAAACCTCACTTAGAAAATATTTCAACATCTAATACCAGAGCCCCTCTGGTTTCTCTTCTAGAGCTTTTGGTCTTCACGACCAGAGCCTCTGGTTTCACTAGCCAGACTTAGAATATATTTCAACACAGGACCAGAGCCCCTCTTGTCTCTCTTCAAGAGCTTCTGGTCTCCATGACCAGAGCCTCTGGTTGTACTAACCAAACTTAGAATATAATTCGACATTCGGGACCAGCGCCCCTCTAGTCTCTCTTCCAGAGCTTCTGGTCTTCATGACCAGAGCCTCTGGTTGAACCAACCCATACTTAGAAAATAATTCAACATCCAGGACCAGAGCCCCTCTAGTCTATCTTCCAGAGCTTCTGGCTCCACGACTAGAGCCTCTGGTCCTACACGGACAACAAGATTAAGGGATTTACTTTCCATCGCCTCTTGTCCTATTGACCAGAGCCTCTGGTCCTACACAGACACTTAATGAAATTATGGGTTTTACAGAGGACCTAAAAACGAAGCTAACCATAAAGAACATGAATGCTAGTTGAGTATTTTACCTCTAATCGACGAAAAATGAAGATTTCGGATGGGGACTTTCGAGCTCCGATTTCTCTCCCGATTCTCAACGAAAGTTTGGATGAAAACTCTAGAGCAAAGTGTAGCCTATTTATATATTKAGATTTTTGTCRTAATAGTTGAATAATTAGACCAATAGGGAGCTTCAAAGGAGAGGTCGGTTTCGTATCTCTGAATTTGCAGATTTGCTGCATATTTACAAAACAGGTCCTTCTGCATTTGTAGGTCTGATGTATATTTACAGAACAGGTCCTTCTGATTTGGACATGCTTACATCTGACCCAACATAGGTCATTTTCGCACTTCTGCGCTTGCAGGTCTGATGCACATTTACAAAACAGGTCCTTCTGATTTGGATCTGCTTACATCTGACCCAACCCCTTAATTATCGCAAATTCACCCATGTCCCGACTTTTTCTTTCACTTTTGGTCCGATTTTTAACTTATTTTAAGATTTCGATAATTATTTCCTTAACTAACCACATAAATATTTTAAAACCTCAAATAAATTTAATAAATAAAAATTATATATTTCAAGACTCGTACAATATATATATATTTAAAATTTTGGGTTTTACAACTCTCCCCCTCTTGAAAGAAAATTTCGTTCTCGAAATTTCAACCTAGTTAAACAGCTGGGGGTACTTAGATCTCATCTCGGTTTCAGGTTCCCAAGTTGCTTCGGGGCCTTTGTGAAACTTCCAATGTACCAATACCAACGGAATCTCCTTGTTTCTTAGTGTTTTAATCTTTCGATCCGATATGCGTTCCGGCTCTTCAATGAAGCTTAACCTCTCATTTATGCTTACCTCATCCAGGGAAACCACAACATCCTCTTTGGCTAAACATTTATTTAGATTCGACACATGAAATGTATTATGAATCCCTTGAAGCTCATCAGGTAATTCTAGTCGGTACGCTACTGCTCCCACCCGGTTTATAATTTGAAATGGTCCTATGTAACGTGGTCTCAACTTTCCTTTCTTTTCAAACCTAAGTAAGCCCTTCCAAGGTGATACCTTCAGCATTACTTTATCATCCTTTTGAAATTCAATTGGTTTCCTCCTTTTATCAGCATAGYTCTTTTGCCGATCTTGAGCAACCTTTAGTCGCTCTCTAATTTGGACTACCTTATCGGATGTTTGTTGGATTAACTCTGGCCCAGCTAACTGCTTCTCTCCAACTTCTTCCCAGCAAACTGGTGTTCTACACTTCCTCCCATATAACACCTCGAATGGTGCTGCTTGGATGCTACTATGGTAACTGTTGTTTTAGGCGAATTCTATCAAGGGTAAGTGGTTATCCCAATTTTCACCTAGGTCGATAACACACACCCTTAACATATCTTCGAGTGTTTGAATAGTTATCTCACTTTGTCCGTCGGTTTGTGGTTGGTAAGCGATACTAAGCTTGATTCTCGAACCTAACTCCCGCTGAAAAGTCTTCCAGAAGTTGGAAGTGAATCGACTATCCCTATCGGAGATGATGGACAACGGTACTCCATGACGAGAGACAATCTTGTCGATATACAACTTGGCAAGCTTATCCAACGTGTATGTTTTCTTTATTGGCAAAAAGTGAGCAGATTTCGTTAATCGATCCACTATTACCCAAATTGCATCACGGCTTCGTAAGGTCTTAGGCAACTTTGTCACAAAGTCCATGGTGATGTGATCCCATTTCCAAACTGGGATTTCCATAGATTGTAATTGTCCATATGGTCGTTGATGTTCTATTTTGACCTTCAGGCAAGTTAGACACTGTTCCACATAGTTGTCAATGGCTTTCTTCATTCCTGGCCACCAATACAAAGGCTCTTAAATCTCTGTATTTGTTTGTTCCCGGGTGAATCGAGTATCTTGACTTATGAGCCTCATCTAAAATCATGTCCCTACACGGTCCAACCTTTGGGACCCATACTCTACCTTGAAATCGTTTCAACCCTTCGGTGTCATCTACAAGGAATTGTGCTTGACCCACGATCCTCTCAGTCTTTTGATTCTCCCTCATTAAACCGTCCCTTTGGGCCTCTAATAACTTTTCAATAAAACTTGTGGTGGCTCTTAAGTTCATAGCCTTTATCTGGATTGGTGCTATGTGATCCTTGCGACTCAAGGCATCAGCTACCACGTTGGCTTTTCCTGGGAGGTAACGTATCTCACAGTCGTAATCCTTTAGTAGCTCCATCCATCTTCTTTGTCTCATATTTAACTCCTTTTGATCAAACAGGTATTTTAGGCTTTTATGATATGAGAAGATCACACATCGAGTTCCATACAAGTAGTGTCGCCATATTTTCAATGCAAACACCACCGCCGCTAGCTCTAGGTCATGAGTTGGGTAGCGTTTTTCATGATCTTTTAACTGTCGTGATGCATAGGCAATCACTTTTTCTCGTTGCATAAGTATACATCCTAAACCTTGTTGAGATGCGTCACTATATACTACGAAGTCCTCCGAGCCTTCAGGTAATGATAAAATTGGAGCGCTACAAAGTTTTTCTTTTAAGGTCTGAAAAGCATCCTCTTGTTTTGGTCCCCACACATACTTGCTTGACTTTTTCGTTAAGGATGTTAGAGGGAGGGCTATTCTTGAGAAATCCTTTATGAATCTTCGATAGTAACCGGCCAATCCTAGGAAGCTCCTTATCTCCGTTGCTGATCTTGGAGTTTCCCATTTTGTTACTGCGTCTACCTTGCTTGGGTCCACCATGATACCCTTTTGGTTGATCATGTGCCCGAGAAATTGTTCTTCACGGATCCAAAACTCGCATTTGGAGAATTTGGCATACAACTTCTCTTTTCTTAGTAATTCCATTTCTGTACGTAGGTGACACTCATGCTCTTCTTTGTTTCTTGAGTATATGAGAATGTCATCGATGAAAACGATGATGAATTTGTCTAAATAGGGCTTGCATATTCGATTCATCAAGTCCATGAATACCGCGGGGGCGTTTGTCAAACCGAAAGGCATGACCAAAAACTCGTAATGCCCATAACGAGTTCTAAACGCCGTCTTTGGGACATCTTCTTCACGAACCCGCAACTGGTGGTAGCCTGATCGTAGGTCGATCTTTGAGAAGTAACTTGCTCCTTGTAGTTGATCGAATAAGTCGTCTATTCGAGGTAGTGGGTATCTATTCTTTGTTGTTGCCTTATTCAACTCCCTATAGTCGATGCACATGCGCATTGATCCATCTTTCTTTTTCACAAATAGCACTGGTGCTCCCCATGGGGACGAACTCGGTCGGATGAACCCTTTATCCAACAATTCTTGGATTTGGTTCATCAGATCTTGCATTTCCGATGGTGCTAGTCGGTAAGGTGACTTAGCAATCGGTGTGGCTCCGGGTGTTAATTCAATCCTAAACTCGACTTGTCTTTCAGGAGGTACCCCAGATAGGTCATCAGGAAACACATCAGGGAATTCCCAAACCACTGGGACCTCCTCTATAGCTCTCTTTTCCATTTTAGCATTTATAACATATGCTAAGTACGTCTCGCATCCTTTATGAATACATCTTCTAGCTTTGATCACAGATATGAGGTTAACGTGATTGCCAGGCCGACTACCGTACACAGTGATCTCATTCCCATCTTTATTTCTCACTCGAATTAGTTTCTTGAAGCAAATAATGTGAGCCTGATGTTTAGACAACCAATCCATTCCTATGACAACATCGAATTCTCTAATGCCCATAGGTAATAAGTGGACCTGAAAGTCTTGACCCTCAATTTCTATTGTGCAGTTATCAAAACACTCTCGCTCCTTGGTGATGTTACCATCAGCAGTTTCGACCTCTAAGTTTTGACTAAGTAATATAGGTGACCTTCCCAATCGCATGCAAAACTTAGTGGAGACAAAAGATTTATTTGCACCCGAATCAAATAACACTCTTGCAGGTATTTTGTTGACTAGAAATGTACCTGTCACTACATCGGGTGTGCCCTTTGCTTCTTCTGCAGTTATCTGGAAGACTCGACCCTTCACTTTTGGCACCTCAGGCTTCTTTCCGCTTGATCCTCCGAGCAACCTTGGTGGCTCCGTGTTCTTCTTGGGGCATTCCCTTTGGCGATGTCCGGGATCACCACACGAGTAGCAGATTGGTCTAGCCTTGCATTCTTTTGACATGTGCCCAGGTTTTCCACAAGTAAAGCAAACTCCCTTGCCATATCTGCATTCACCTGGATGGTTCCTTCCACATGTGGCGCATGCAGTTATTGGCCCACTTTTCCCCCCAAGACTTGGGTTCTCTTGAATTTTCCCGGGCCAGCTTGGTTGATCCTTCTCTTCTTAGATGCATCAGGGACATAACTGTCTTTTTTTCAGCAAGGGTGGCCAGTTCTACCGCATCTTGAAAGGTAGTGGGTTTTGACATTCCAACAAGCCTCCTAAGTTCCCTTTTCAGCCCATCAACAAACCGATTCACTTTCCTTATCTCGGTATTCACCTGATGCTCTGCAAATCGTGACTTCTCGATAAAGATCTCCACATATTTCTCCACGGTCATGTTTCCCTGCTCCAATTGTAGGAACTCACTTTCTAATATTCTCAACTGGAGTGGTGAGAAAAACTTTTCGCTCATTAACTCCTTGAATTCCTCCCAAGTGAGAGATGCAGTCCCCGATAATCCCCTGGTGGCTCTAATTGATTTCCACCATTGCAAGGCATTCGATTTAAACTTGGTTGATGCAAACTGCACCATATCATTTGGAGCACAATGACATGTCAGGAAACAACTCTCCATCTCATCGAGCCAGTTCATAGCTGCTAGTGGTCCATTTTTGCCCTCGAAAACCTATGGATAGGTGCTGGTGAAGGATTTGTAACTACATCCCTTACCACTAGGTTTCTTAACCTCATTATGGTCGAAGAGTGCCTCCCCATTTGACTCTTCATGATTAGTGAGATTCATTCTTAGATGACTCTTTAACTTCATAGGTTTTGCTTCTCGGTGGTTCGGTATGCTACAAATGAGCATCAACCATCTTAAGTGTTGCAGTTTGAATGCATTCAAGCATTCCAGGCATAGCAGCGTGCATACAACGTTCCATCTCCTTGGCGATGTTCACTTCTGGGTGTGCGAGCTGAATCGKTGGTCTATTGGGACCGCTCCGGCTTTCAGTTGGCGTTGAAGTCACACCCTCGACTCGATTATCTTCACGACCATTAATATTCATCGACCTTGTCACTCTCTTCGACATTCTATAGTAATGAACATTCCGACCATTAACATGCTTATGCATATTATTTTATTATATATATATATAGCAATATATATACATATTTATATTGCTATGCGTAAAAAGTAAAATCTCCGTCTTTTCCTTCCTTGCTCAATGGTTGGGACTCGTCTCATTACCAACCAATTTTGCCAAATAGTATCATTTATGCAAGTATCATATATTAGTTCCCAAATAATTTAGACCAAGTACCGCACACGAGTAATAAGGTACCATATACTTCTCATTCATCCTTGTAAAGTTCGTAGTCCTAATTAGTGTAATGTTTTCAGAGTCTTTGAGATCTGTTTATTTCTGACCACGATTGATGCTTTTCTTGTAGTTAGATATTCTATAATTATCAAGTAAAACTTAGGTCGGCAATTATGCATAAATTTATTATCACTTAATACACTTGTAGATGCTTGGGTCAAGCATGAAAAATTTCATAACATAATGTGACGTAATGTCACGTACCATGTATTACTTGAGAGAGAGAAAGTTGTTACAAAAATTCCTATTACATCACAAAAATTTGGGATATGTTGAACAACTAGAACACATCTCCAAAATGTCAACTATCAAAAGTATCCCAAAAAATGTACTAGATCAGCTATAAGCATAGTTGAATAGCTAAATATAGGAATAAACCTTTAGGTCTCTCTCTCGTAGGCAACCTCACTTCTAAGGCATATCAAGGAGGTATGGGTCCCTCATCCATTGTTCAAAAGTTACAGATGGCTGGGAATGCCACAGTGTGCTAACTCTTGGACCCGTTTTGTAGCACTGGACCCAGGCGGTAAGGTACCCTTTCACAATACCTACATAATTTGCGGTTACTCTTTTATAGAAACGAAACCTATCTCCAATACACATAGTCCAAGTCCTAGTGGCTATTCTTCGCTCTTGCGCTAATTGCAACCTCAACATGTGTCGTTCCTCCAGCAGGTTATCATTTTCAGTTAGTGCCTTGAGGTGTGCCCTTTGCAGATTATCAAGCCATTCACTCATCTTCTCATTTTCTCTTAAGGATCGGGACAATCTATCATTTGACTCATCAATTGTTCCTTGAAGGGCCACTATCTTTTCTTCCAAATTTGAGCGTGTAGGAAAGCTTGGCGTGTAATCTTCGGATGGCTCATACGAGGTCTCCTCTTGGATCGATCCTTGTGATAACGTATCCCGTGGGGGTATTAGGTTGCCACTCGGAGTGCCTCGTCCCGAATTGTGTCTCACACTATGGCTTTCACTAGAGCGATGACTATCCACTGACTCGCCATTTGGGCCTAGCCCATATGGTGTCCTCCGCCCTCCGGGTCCACGCCCGCGTCCTCTCCCCCGGTTGATGGCCCTAGTGTGTATAGTGTGCACCATTTTCCTACAGACCATAAAAAAAACACTACGTCACCTATTGTTAAAAAAATCAAACTTCCTTTGTGATAAACAAAAATGTAATACCCCAAATTCTCATGTTCTAGAATCCACATAAAGTTTAAGCTTAGGCTAAAAGAAGTCTTAACCTATTTCTCTTAAACTAAAGCTTTGATACCAACTTGTCATGCACCGATTTTTTTTTATCGAGTGCCGTGACGTCATTGTTAATAACTTATGTCATGAAAAAATACGAACTTAAAATTTCCAACACACATAATATGTTTAACATAATTTGTTACATATTTGCGGAAGCGTAAAATACTTTAACATAATCCATGCTAATTAAAATATCTAATCAAGCATGATTCAAAAACATAGTCCCGTCTTTCTTCATTCACTCGTCTATTGACAAATGACACCTGAGATATATACACGTATAATATTAGCAAAAAGCTTAGTGAATACAATGTGGTTTCATGATCACATGCACACACTAAACAGTGTTTTAGCGTATTTTAATTATTATCTTGCAAGTGAGG
>NC_037530.1:21183840-21192892 GCF_001531365.2 Cynara cardunculus var. scolymus
TTGTAGGTCTGATGTATATTTACAGAACAGGTCCTTCTGATTTGGACCTGCTCACATCTGACCCAACATAGGTCATTTTCGCACTTCTGCGCTTGCAGGTCTGATGCACATTTACAAAACAGGTCCTTCTGATTTGGACCTGCTTACATCTGATCCAACCCCTTAAGTATCGCAAATTTACAACTTTCACCCATGTCCCGACTTTTTCTTTCACTTTTGGTCCCATTTTTAACTTATTTTAAGATTTTGATAATTATTTCCTTAACTAACCACATAAATATTTTAACACCTCAAATAAATTTAATAAATAAAAATTATATATTTCAAGACTCATAAAATATATATATATATATTTAAAACAAGGTGGAGAGTGAGCTAGTGCATAGGAAACAAATTACTCTATTGGGGATGGTAGCATGACATGAGAAGACATGCCACTTTTTTTTCAAAGGATTCATCCTTTTGAGAGGATGAACCGTGAGATGTGGGTTCTTTTTGGCTTTTATAGCCAGAGGCAGATGCGACCTCTGGCTGGCTCGGCTGGTTAGGTTTCCAGGTGTGCACATCTGTTTCAATGACTCTTGTTGCTCGACCAACTGAGTCAGAGGATGAGTTTGCACTGGGAGTTGGGCTGGGGAAGTATATGTGCCTACTCCTAACCCTTTCTTTCTATAGCTCCCCTTAAACCAGAGCATCTCTGCCCTCATCTCCTTCTTCACCACCAGAGCTCTCAGAATCATAGCTTTCTCCCTTTTCTTCCTCGCCTTTAGAGCTCTCTGCGTTAGAACTTGAGTTTTATTCTTGTTGAAGATGCAGAGCCTCTTCCTTCCTTTTCCTCTCTCTTTCTTCTTCCTCGTTTCTCTCTCTCTCTCTCTCTCTCTCTCTCTCTCTCTCTCTCTTTCTCTTCTATCTCTCTCTTCTTTCTTTCTCTTCCTTCTCCATCGGTATTTTTTTTGGCTAGTTCATCCTCTCTCTTCTTTTCCTCCCTCTGTCTCCTTTTCAACTTCTTCTTTCTCTCTCTCTCTCTCTCTCTCTCTCTCTCTCTCTTTTCTTGTTACCTCCTCTCTTGCTCCAGTCTCTTTGAAGCCCTTTGTGTTTGCCTCTCTCTCACCTCTACATCCCTCTCTGCATCCCCTTCCCTATGGGGCTTCTCCTATACGTATCGGGGTTTGAGTCTATGGTTCAAGTGACTCAAGAACATGTCTATACACTCTCCTCACATCCCTCGTCTTGATGTACTCGATCAACTTCTTGGGAAGGGGCCTCTCTATAGGATAGTTGTCCTTGTGCAGAGTGGGTCTGTATGTCGTGAGAATGTGGACTTTGGCCACTAGATATGTAGAGAATTGAACGTTCTGCTCGTCTATGCTAGGCCTTAGGAGAAGGCCTAAAAACATGGGAAGAGTAGTGCTGGCAGTTCCTTGCCCTTGGAGATGTCCAGGTTCTTCTTGGTGACGGCCACCTTGAACACAATATAGAGGTTGAGCAAGCAATCGAGCAGCAGGTCGAAGAAAATCTAGTATAATAGTTACAAGATGTTTGTGGAGCACATGTCCATGCTCACTATCTTGCCGGATAAAGAATGGTTCACCAATGTGAACATAATGTTTCACATTGGTGGAAGGAACTGGCATCTGAATTGTGATGGGTACTTGATCTGTTGGTTGTACCCTAGCATTTTCAAGAAACTAACCAGCTCTTCCCCTGTTGGGAGAGGCACATACTCAGCCAAACAAAGGTCTGTCTTGGTTAGGATTTGAAGTACCAATGAGAAAAGTGACCTGGAAATCTTCACGTTGTCATACTCCTTGTGGTTAGGGAGATAATATTCTCCTAGGATTCCCCTTTCATTGGTCATGACTAGACATGATTGCTAGTATTCCTGAATGAAGCGCTCATGAACAATCCACATTTGCTAGGACAGGGTTTAAAAAGTGGTGATGAAGAACACCAACCACTGGGTGATATCTGGAATCAAAGTTATCAAGAACGAGGTGAAGGGCATGATTGTTTTGCTTGAGAGGTAAAGGAACCACATTTTGGTTGGTCCCTTCAATGGATTTGAGGGTAGTGGTGTGTGTTTGGGAGTTGTTTGATTCTGATGGTGAGGAAGACATGGTTCTGTTTATGTTTGCAGGCTTCAAGAACAGAGAGAAAGAAGAACTGATTTAGGTTTTTTGTTCAAAGAACAGGGTTTTGGGAATAATTTTAGGGTTTATGATGGTGATTTGATGTTTTTAAGAATGAGAGTGATGAACTTACTTGGAATCATTGAAGGATTGTGTGAAGAACAAGATGGATTTTGGTGATTATGAGCTTTTGAGAGTTCTTCAAAAATCTGGAAGTTCTTGCATTTGAAGACCGTCAAGGATTTTTGAGAGACATTTGAAAGCGTAAAGAACATAATGAAGATAAATCCTCCCTTAAATAAGGAGATATCCAGGGGCACTCGAGTGTTTCTTTCGCCCCAAGAGTCGGAGATGGAAAGGTTTTTGCCAGAGCCTGTGGGGTGAGGACACGTGGCCTGTCTGTTGTAGTTGACAGGACGCGTCCCGCCTCCCTTATTTGATAAATTAGGGATACAGGTCTGTCACTATTCCAAGGGTGACCCTCCATATATATATTCTTATTTTAATAAGAGCTTTTTGTAAAGAAAGGATAACTATAAGTGTTTTTCAACCAGATTTTTTTGATAAGAGTGTAGACCTCTGGGTTGAATGTAATACCTAGAAGACTCAAGAAAATCTCATGTTTTGGTTCATAGAGAGAAATGGACAGCAAGTTTCTTGAGACATAAGCTCTGTATAGTACATACAGAGGCTTTGCATTAGAAACTTGAGTTTTCAAGAAAACTAAAGGACATTTGAACCAAGTTTCTTGGGACAAAAGCTCTACACAGTACATAAAAAAGGCTCTGTACGAGAAACTTAAGTTTTCAAGAAAAGAAATATCATAAACCAACTTTATGGGGACATAAGCTCTATATAGTACATACAGAGGCTCTCTACGAGAAACTTTTCTTTTGAAGATAAAGTTTTCAAGAATGAGAGCAGAGTAGGATTTTGATGATGTGAGATAGAAACACACCTTTAGAGCAAATACAAAGACTCATGGTTAGACTATGCAGATATTACACCTTCATAAAGTGATTTGATGAGGCAGAAGCTCTGTATAGTACATACAAAGGCTCTGTATTCTTGGCGATCCAACACTTTCCCTTGATAGATGTGGTATGTGTTCCTCCCCTTTAAACTATTCTTGGATCAAAAGTGGTAAGATATGGTTGAGCTATAGTTCAAGGTACATAGGCTCTGTATAGTAGATACAAAGACTTTGTATGACAAACTTAAAATATCGACATAATTTAACCAAGAGGCTCTACATTGTACATACAGAGGCTCTATCTTATGGACTTGGAAGAATTCCAAACATGAACCAAGAGGCTCTGCACAGTACATGTAGAGGCTCTGTCTCATGGACTTGGCAAATAAACAAACTTGAACCAAGAGGCTCCGTATAGTACACACAAAGGCTCTGTCTCATGTACTTAGAAAAATAAACAGATCTATGTTCAATACGAGTGCAGAAGCTTTGTATAGTACATATAGAGGCGCTGACTTATCATTGTAGATTGAGCATATACAACTTGCTGACCAAGAAATTGAATCTCATTTCATCAAGAGCCTAAGTGAATATGTCTGGAAATTGGTGATCTGTGTTAACAAAGAACATTTCAATCATACCTTTCTCCACATGGTCTTTGATGAAGTGGTATCGAACATCAATATGCTTTGTTTTTGAGTGTTGCACAAGGTTAGCTGTGATGGATATTGCACTCTATGAATTACACAAAATCAAGATCTTGTCAAACTCAATTCCATAATCATTGAGTTGATTCTTCATCCATATCACTTGAGAGCAACAACTTGCTGCGGCTACATACTCTGCTTCTACAATGGAAAAACATTTTAAAGAAGATAAACAACCCAAAACAATAGAAGATATCTTTTTGGATTTTTTCAACTAATCAATAGATTGGTTAGCTGACTCTGATGCCAATTGTTGGAACCTGGAATCCTCTAATGTATCAATAATCACAGCTTATATCAATATATGAACAGAAGCTATAACTATGATATTGAAAAGGTTACCAGATTTGAACAAAAACTCAAATAAGAATAAAGTGTTGAATAAGTCAGCTGTTTTGATTAATTGAAGAAGGTTACAAATGAACTCTCAACAACTATCTAATTCTCACAAGTATTCTCTCTAGCAGGAACGTCTTCTAAAATATATGGCAATTCGAATCTCTTGATTCCAGGGAGGAGACCTTCTTTTATATGCCATTTACAAACATAATCTACTATAATCTAGGCTTCAAACTATGACTTCATATCCAGAATCTTCAACCTTCAAGTTTCTTGAAATGTGGAACTGTTTCTACACACCTGTCAGATTCTAGTTGGAACACTTGGAGATGCGCTGGAAGCTTTGTGTGCAAGTCAAGGGCGAAGGAGACCCAGAGGCTCTGCATGTATAGTACAGAGGCTCTGTGTCTGGAGTGGTCGCTCTGCATCAAGTCCTTAAGCTTTTTGACTCTTAAGACTTGATCTTCCTTTGCTTGAGCATGGGCTCTGTATCCGAGGTACTCCTTTTTATCTGAGTAGCTTTGTCTCTTGGTGCCTCTACATCTGAGCTCTTGTTCCAGGCAGCTTTCTAGACTAAGTTCTCTTGACTAGAGTAAGAGGCTTCTTACTTACACTTTTATGAATAAGGTATCTAACACATGGCAAGTCATGACTTATCGCCAACCAAATTCTGTTATTCTAAGTAGTTAGAGATAATCATCATCTATTCTAGATAGATATATTTTCCATGTTTATCTCATGCATATCCTATCATTGATTGTTATCTCTTAAACTAGATTGCTAGTATAAATAGCTTTTATATGTCTTGTAATCTAGTTGCCTTTCTCATGATAAAGAATTACTTGTCATAGTTTCATACACTTTTGAATATTATTCAATTTGTTCATATTTTTCTTTATCTCCCAAAAGGATATATTTAGTTCTTTTGCTTAAATCTGTCTACTAATTGAGAGATCTAGGATCAATAATTGGTATCAGAGCAAAATGATTGATTCTTCAATCAAAACGATCAATTTGAATATGCGTATTCAAGATTCTCTCAATTTTTTTGGGTTTCTCTCTCTAAACCTTCATCTACAAGTTCTTCAAAATTTTCTCCAAATTCTTCATAAATAGCCAACTGGAATTCTGCTTACAGTGTTGGATCTCTCATAAACCCCCAACTTTTCAACGTGAGGAATATCCACAATGGAGGATCAGAATGATAAATTTCTTTGAGGGGATGGACATAAACTTCTACAGATCTGTCACAAATGACCTTTACTTTCATCAGAGTCTAATTCCTAGAGTTCTTGCGACAACCACCACCGATGAAATTCCAGCCTTCTTCGTCCCGAAGGATGAAAAGTCCTAGAATGCTGAATATATAGAAAAGGTGGAAATAGATCAAAAGGCCAATACGTTATTCATTATGGCAAATCCAAATGAGATATTTCAATCTCTAGACTCATGCAAGATAGCGAAGGAAATATGGGATGAGTTGGCAAGCCAACTAGATCTTTCAAATCTCTAGACTCATGCAAGAAAGTGTCTAAATGAATCTACAAATTTCAAGGAACTTCCAGATGAACCAATCCTATAAAACATATGGTAGATTTAATACGTTAATAAATCAATGTCGTAGAAATGACATCACGAGAACTAAGAAAGAAAACAACATTCTATTTCTTAAACGTCTCAGTGATGAACGGACACAATTGTCCATGTCTCTACAAGCAAACCAGGATCTGGATTGTTGGTCACTTCATGACGTATATGGAACTCTTGCTGCTCAAGAGCAAGAGATTATGAAGAAAAAGGTGTCTATTGGAGGTCCTCTAACCCTAGTCTCTGGTGAAAATGGAACTTCTAGAGGCTCTTCAAGGAACATCACAAATTAAAGGCAAGCAGGCCTTAATAATAGAATCTGAAGATGAGAGCTCATAGTCAGACGATGATCTCAGAGCCTTTGCCAAATCCCTTGCTCTTATCACCAAGCATTTTCAAAATAACTTTGTTAAGAGGCCCAATGAAAAGGATAACAGAAGAAAGTTCAAAAAGGAGAGGTTTCATCCTCACTATGAGCTAAAGATAGTAAAGTTTCATCCAAGAGATGAAAGGAGAGAAGACATAAGAGAGGAAACCAGAGAAGAGAGATGAGAAGACAAGAGAGAAGGCAGAGATGGAAGAAAAGAAGGTTCAAGATGCTACTAATGCGGGAAGATTGGCGATTTTCCAAACGATTGTAGAGGAAGACTGGTGAAAGACGTATACTACTACAAGAATAAATACGATTACAATCCCAGAGAAAGAAGTTTCATGGCAGAGAAAGAAAATTGGATCTCTGAATCCTCATATGATGAAGAAGATGACAAAGCTCTGGTATTCTCATGGCCAAGTCCTTAGATGCTGAAAAACCCATGTCTGAAGCATCCATCTTCGACACTGATGACCAGGTATAGAATTCTTCTCATGATGAACCCCAGTATACTCCATCAGAGCTAGAGTTGAGAGTTTTAGAACTTTCAGAAGACTATTAGAAACTAAAAGAAAAATTAAATTTTGAAAAGACTGAAAGAATCAAAATGGAAAGAGAAGCTAGTTTCTATAAAAAAGAAACTAATCTTCTTACAGAGGAAAAAGCAGAAATTGAAAGAAAAAAAATTAAAGAATGAATCTCTTAAGAGGTCAGAAGAAGAAAAACTTTTGGATCTGAACAGGAAGGTAACGAAGGATCTATAAAGAAAGGTATAGGAATTAAAAGATTCCGAGGCTAAAAGACTTAACTCTATGGCTCTGCAAGATTTCTTTCAAAGAGGAAAGACAAGTTCTTCATCAGAAACTTCAAACTGATGAACTTCTAATTAAGAAATTCAAAGATGCTCAAAATGTTTATGAGAAATTAAATAGTCAGATAGGCACCCGAGGACTAGGGTACAATGAATTTGATTCCTTAATTGGTAACAAGAAAACTGCTCTTGAATCAACCTTTAATCTCGGATGTGTTCAAAAACCTGACTTTGTTCCAAAATCAACCTCATATTTCAAGAGAGACAAAATAATTTGGAAATCCACCTTTTCAAGACAAGTGTTTAAAAATGTGGTTTATGGAAGTAGCACCAATAAGGATTTTGATCTAACAGAGCCTTCTATAATACTAAGAAGAGCCTCTGAAGAACAAATAGATGGAACAAAATTTCTTTCAAACAAACCAGAGACCGCTGAAAACTTTTTAGTTCATCCACAACCTCTAGCTACATCTTTTACAAGTACATCAGAAAGTGCTACCGATGGACCAAAACATCATAGTAAGAAACCAGAGACTTCTGGTGGTCCAATGGATGAACCAAGTTCTGTAGAGAAATCATCTATGAAACCAGAATCTCAGGATGACCTGAAAGATATTTCTGACCCATCGAGTTCAAAAGCCATCATCAATGGCCCATAAGGACTTAATTTTTTTTATAATCTAAAAGAGACTTTATTGAATCAGACTTTGAAGAAAAAATAATATGTGAAAAACAAGAAATCATTGCGGATAAGAAAGAACAAATTCTAAGAATCCTAATGATCCTGACTTTATAGATATGTGCCTAAAAACAAAAACTTTTTTAGAATTAGAAAAGGAAGAAAAGAGTAAAGTTAAAACAACAAAGGAAACTCCAAAATCCAAACCTCATCCTTTTAGATACATAAAGTTCACTCCTGAACAGAGACAGAAGTGGCCTACATCTGAAAATTCTAACCGTCATATTTCCTCTAATTCAGACAAAGGGAAGAAGGTCAAGCAACCCCTCAAGCTAGAAGTAAAGAACAAGCTTACAAATAAAAGTTCTGCACTAGATTGGAAGCTTATAAAATCAACCAATGCTAGGATAGAATATTTTCATGAGGCTTCTACTTCCAGTTCTTTGAATAGAAGGAAAAATGTTAAGCAATCCTATGCATACACTAATAATTGTCATTGTTTAACACTTTTGCAAAAGCTAAGAAAGCATATGTTGGATCACAAATGCATCGTTTCTGAGTATATATATAGATATGAATATCCTAAAACTCAAAAAAAGCATAATAAATAGAAACCTAAACCTATAATGGTTAAGGGTAGAAATAAGCAGCATGAGCCTAAAAAGGCTACTGAGAACAAGGGTGTGAAACCTCAAGCTAACAAGAAAGGACCCATCATGAAATGGGTACCTAAGAAACCTTAATTTGTCTTGCAAGACCAGCATGTGCAACCATGGTACATGGACTCAGGTTACTCCAGACATATGAATGATAATAAAAGTCAACCTTTCTCCTTCATAAAAAACCAGGAGACTCTGTGACTTTTGGAGATAGCAACAAAGGTACAATAAAGGGGTATGACACTCTTGTCAAAGGAAACATATCCATAGCAAAAGTGGCCTATGTCGAAGTCTTAAAACATAATCTTTTAAGCATAAGCCAATTTTGTGACAAGGGTTTGGAAGTAAGATTTCGTAGTAATTATGTATCATTGAAATAGAACCTAGACTAACCATTATCAAGAAAAAAAGAGAAGATAACCTCTATCTTTTGGATTTCCAATCCTCTATAGGCCAAGAGACCTTGTGTCTTGTTTCCAATAGGAGTGAGAAAAATTGGCTATGGCATCATAGATTTTACCATCTTAATTTTCAAGTCTTACAGAAATTAGCCAAACAAAGCTAGCTAAAGGTATGCCTGAGCTAAATTTTGAAAAAGACCATTTATGCTCAATCTGTGAAATGGGAAAACTAAAATGAGTAGTTGACGTTGTTTTATGTTTCATGCTTTTCAGGAAATAAGTAAGAAATGAAGTTTTGGAGCATATATGTGACGACACCGATTAAGTTCATTTTGTATCTTTTGTAAAGAATTATTCTAACTCCAACTTGGTTATGGATGTTAAATTCGAATTTTAT
>NC_037530.1:21193961-21201269 GCF_001531365.2 Cynara cardunculus var. scolymus
AGTCTGGTAATGCAACCAGAGGCTCTGATAATGCAACCAGAGACTTTGGCTATCCAGAGGCTCTAGCTTGATTGCCACCCTTAGCCTTGCTTAGAAGCTTTTGTTATAACACTAAGCACTTATAGATGGTACATTTCGTAATTAAGATTGTTAATATCGCAGATCACTATGTCATCATCTGCTCCTAATGAATATTCGGCAGACGAATCCGGTTATGTGGTTAGCCGATCTATAAGGAACTCATCCATCAATGAAGAGGTAGACCCATATGAGCATGAGGACACAGCGACTAGCGAGACACCTGCTTCATCACCTGCATCCATATTGCCCCCATCGGAGCCAATGCCCGATATTCCACCTCAAACCTTTCATGGTCCAAGGATTAGAGTCACGTCTAGGAAAAGTGTTCCACTATCTTGGCGGGTGACTTTTGAGAATTCCACTAGAGTTAGAGGGGAGTCATCCCAACCACAGCATGGGAGCATGATCTCTCAGGTAGTGACAGGGGTACCTGCATCCTACACTCAGGACATGAATCTGGCTGAATGAGAGTGGGTGCGAAAAATCGCATCAGAGACTCAAACTCACCAGACCCGGCTGGGATACCACCACCACATTTTGAACAACCTATCTGATGTTATGGAAATGCACCACCAGCGTATGATGAGAACCTCGGATGCCGTCATCGCTGCTAGACGGGAGATTAGGAGTTTGTACAAGTGCCTAGTGGTGACTGGGATGATGATGCTGATGCTAGGAATGCTGATCGATTGGATGTTGCTCTAGAAATGATATCTAGTGATATAATATTTACTCTTTTGCATTGAAACCTAAGATCTTGTTTTGGTGTGCTGTAAACAACTATGAACTTATGACGTCTTTTGAGAAATTCTTATCTACGTCAAGCCATGGTTGAATATAAAATTATTCTGTTCGATTATGTAAATGCTTGAATGTTATCCACAAGATGAATATCCTTTGCATCATTTAAATGACTAGAAGTTATTATCAATGTTATTGCCATAAAAATGACGAGATTCCCTTTTGACTTAGGCCCTAGAAAATGCCGCCAAGAAGAGAAAACCCTGAAGTTGCACGACTCGTGTCAGAACAACTCTTGGCCGCACTCCCCAATATTGTCAGCCAGGTAGCGACAGTACTAAACGCTAACCGACCAACCAATTCTGAGCCTAGAACACCCAGGGAATGCACCTATAAATCCTTCAAATCCTGCAACCCAAAAGAATTCTGTGGAACTGAGGGAGCCGTAGGATTATTAACCTCGATTGAGAGTATGGAATTTGTCCTCCATATCAGTAAATGCACTGAAGCAAACAAAGTAGAATATGCTGCATGTTTACTGCAAGATCGAGCACTGACATGGTGGAACACATTAGTTTAGGCTAGGGGTCGGGAAACGGCCAACCAACTTTCATGGGAGGACTTCAAGAAACTACTTAAGGACAAATACTATCCAAGGAGTGAAATCGAAAAGTTGGAAAGGGAATTATGGAACCATGAGATGAAAGGGTGTTAGGACTGAAAATCAGTATTAAATTGTATTCATCTTGAAAGATAAAATTGTCTATAATTGTAAAAGTCATTGTGTTTGACTTTTCTTAGATAGGTTTGACTTTTACTTTGTTTAGAAGTTTGACCCTATAAATAGGGTGATGTCTTTTGTAATCTTGTAAGAGAGCTTATTGTAAATCTGTTACGTAATAGAGGGTTTGACTGAACATTGAATGTTTGACTTTCTCTCTCAAAGTTCATCTTGTGTTCTTGAAGTTAAATCATAGATCTGCCATTGTTATGGAGCTTAATGAAGATTGATCATTGAAGTGGGACATACAATTGGTATCAGAGCTGGACTATGCAAGAAATCAGATAAGAAATCATCGTTTTTGAATTTTTTTTCTGGATTTTTTGTGTTCTTATTTTGTTCATTGTGTTCTTCATCTTTTGAAGATTTTAATCCGAAATTTTTTCAAAATTTTGAGTATTGGTGTTAAAACCGTGATCAAAGTGTGCGTATTTGATTTGTGAATCTTTGTTATTCACACGATTTTATGATTTGATCATCCGATTTCAAGATTTGGTAAAATTTGTGGTGTTTAATTTTTTTTTTGTTCTTGAAAAAGTCCTTCAAAAACTCAGTTTTTGATCCAAAATTGTGTTAAAAAGTTGAGTTTTTGTGTTATTGGTGTGATTTGATCGGATTAAAGTCTTAAATCGCTTGTTTTTGTGTTTGGGTTCTAGTCTTAGCATTTTATTTCTTTTTTCTCTCTTAATATTTTTTTGGGCCATTCTTCCTTATTTCTTTTGGGCCTTCTTCTAGCCAGACAACTTCATCCGGATTCATCACTTCATCGTATAACAAGGTCATACATATTCAAGCTTAATCGCTCAGGCTCAGATTAGTAAATCGATCATCTTCTCCGGATTCTAGTAAATCGTGTGTAGGTCGGATTCAAGTAAATCGATCTAAGTCAGTCGCTAGCAAAAGTTATGGTAAATCGCTTGTTGTCAACCAGATTGTTGTACATCGCTTGAAGTCAATCACTCACAGAAGCTGTAAATCGTTTACAAGATTCTGTTAAGTCGCTCAATCTCATTGATCGGATTCTAAATCGCTCAGGTAAATCGCTCAATCCATCTCATCGGATTAGTTTATCGCTCAATTTTCATCAAAATCTTCTGTCTAAATCGCACACTTCTTGAGCGGATATTTGATCGATTTAAGTTTACTCTTGACCGGATAAGTGTCCAGATTCGGTCAACTCTTAACCGGACTATTGAGCGATTTAACCTTCTATTTGAGCGGATTCGGTCACTAAGATAGTTAGGTTTAAGCGTATTCGGTCATCAAACAGTTTTGTCTTGAGCGGATTGTGATTTTGCAGTGAGCAGATATATGAGCGATTTATATTTCAAGCTTAATCGTATTCGATCAATTAGGTTGATAGGCTTGATCGTATTCGGTCACTGAGGTAGCATAATTTGAGCGGATTTGTATACGGTCAATAAGGAATTTAGTGTTAAGCGGATTTCTTGACCGGATTTAATAATTTGTGTTGAGCGTTTTAGAAGAAGCTGTGAGTATTTTAGAACAATTTGGTTGAGCAATTTACATCATCAGTGAGCGATTTAAGCCGCATGTCATTCTGTTTCTAAAATCACTGTCTCATTTGATTTCATTTTTTCTCACACAACAGCTTGATCAATTTTGGTATTATCTCGTTGTTCTTTATCACATACAAGTGACAACAACTGGTATCAAATTTTTGATTTTGGTATTCATCGCACAATACAAAGTTGCTGTTTAGAAGTTAAGGATCCAACAATTTACAGTTTGTTTTGAGTGGTTTATTGGTTTAATTCTGTGAACTGTTTTAAACAGATTTGAAGCAGAAAGTCTGGTGAAAGCTGGATCTTGTGTAATCAAGTTTAGAATGTTATGAGTTTTGGTTGTAAAGAGATTCATTTTATTTGTGACTGTGTTATCCAGTTTTGAATTTCTCAGTCTTGATTGGAATTTATCTTACACACAATTTTATTAGAAGCATTTTCTGTGACCAATTTGGTTGTCCTCATTCTTGGGCTGTATTGCAGATCCTTGGGCTGTCTTACAGCAAGCCTAAGTTCTTTGTCTGTTCCCTCACGATCATCATACACAATAAAATTCTTCAGGGTCATCGAGAGAAGACAACTTCATCAGAGTTATGCTTTGGCTGTTGATCTTTCAATGCAGAAGGCTGTGAATTAGAGCTTTAGATTTCTTTGTTTTAACAGTTTGTGGAGTGAGGTGGTTTAGCAATGTACAACAGGTTTAGGTAGCTTTGAGTGGACTTGAGAGGTTATGAATTGATTGCTGTATGTTGGTATCAGATTTTGTTTGTTGTATTTGCTGTTTTGATTGCACATAATTGTAGGGACTCACAATTCTAATTTTGAAAATATTGACAGTTGCTGTGTTGCTATTATTCTGATTTTGAACAGAAACACATAGACAGATTGTGTAATATTGAAGATGTTTTCCATCTCTTCATTGCTGTAAATCAAACCATTTGAAGCAACTAGAAAGCAGAGAATTCCTCCTTCTTGGATGCAGCAAGGGACCATCTGTTTTGTTGTTTGTTGTGTTTGTTAGTAGAAATCGACAGCAAACTGTTTTATCAGATTTTGATTGTTGTAATTGCTGTTGTGATTGCAATAAGACAGGTTGTTTTGTGGAAGAGAGGAGAGGAAGGCTTGGAGAGTTTCTGGTTAGAAGTTGATCAAACGGCCAGGCACTGCATATCAAGGGAGAAGTCTAATTCAATACTTAATTTGAGTCCAAGAGAACAGTTGGAATCAAAAGGGTTTAATAGATTTTGGTTCTAATATTTCTGTTTGTACCTGATTTTGGACATCATACAATTTTGTTTGTAATTTGGTAATTTGGGTTTAAAGACTGCTTTTTGTTCTTGTTTTTTCTTAGTTTTATTTTTTAGATTTTGAATCATCGTTTATCTGTTTTTGATTTGTTTTAACTGTTTGAGAAATCTTTGATATGTTTCTGTCGCGTAAACTGTTTTTCATCAGTTTTAACTGTCTTTAACTGTTTTGAACAGTTTTTTTAATTTTTTTCAACAGTTTTGACTGTTTTTACTGTTTTTTGACAGTTCTTCGTCGTTTTTCTAAATTCTCATCAGTTTTTGTGTTTTTTCTATTTTTTTAGCTTAACTGTTTCTGATTTTCTTTTACTGATTTCACTGTATAGATCCTATAATTGATCAATTTTTTTTAATGGCAGATATTTTAAAGGAGATGAGAGAGAAGATTGCTGAGCTGGAAAAGAGCATTGTGAACTATAAAATTATGAATTATGCTAATGAGAAAAGTATTAAAATTTTGAATCAGGAGCATAAAGAAATATTATAAAGAGTTGAGAATGAATCCAAGTATCAAATTAATAAACTTAAAAAATCCTTGGATGATGTCAGAATAGAATGTGAGAAAGAGATAAAAACATGGAGTAAGTCTAATAAAGATTTGTTCAATAAACTCCAAAAAGTTCAAAATGAATTAAATGCTGAGAGGAACTCTTTTGGGAGAAAAAATACAGACTGAGGACTTTACTGAGAAAATTCATAAACATGAGATTGATTTGATTGAATTAAAGAATTTACTAGAGATAGAGAAAGGAAAAGTTTTTGAGTCTGAACAAAGTTTGAATACTGAAAGATTAGTTTTTGAAAAAGAGAAGAAAAGATTTTCTGAAATAGAGAAAATATTTTGTACTGAACGTGAATATTATGAAAATAAGATTAATTCTCTTGAGCTGAATGCTAAATTTATTTTAAATCAAATTTCAGATTTTGAGCAGCTGATCATCTTGGAACGTGCCAAGACTGATAAAGAAAAGAAAGACATCTCCGAAGATTGTCAGAGTCAACTACAGAAATTGTCCGAAAGCATTGATCTAAAGCAAAAGGCTTTAGACGAAGAGAAAAGGCAATTTGCTCTTGAGAAAAATATACTTCAAAGAAGTATACAACAATTGCTAAAGAGCTTGCAAGTAAGAAAAAGTGGCTTGACATCGCTTCGGAGAATGACAAGAGCAGCTCAGATGAAGAGAAACGAGAGTTGATAAATCAGAAGAAAAAGTTTGAAATGCTTCAGAAGGAGTTAGAAGGTAAACTCCTGGACACTACAAGTAAATTGTCTGATCTAAAGACAAACCTTGAAACTGAGATGAAGATGAGAACTGAACTGAAAATTAAATTTGATTTAGTTACTGTTGAAAGAGACCAGCTTTTATGAAAAGTCAAAGACTTTTCGTGTGCTAAAAGCCCAACTGGTTCTCAATCACAGTGTAAAACTAGCTTTTATGACTGTTCCAAATCAAATAGTTATTCAAGTAGTCCTAAATCTACCGTTTCTAAGAATTGTTCTCGTTCTTCTAATCAGTATTATCAAGGATATGTCATTGGATCACCCAATTATTCTTCAAAGATTAAAAGCATTTGGGTCAATAAGTCTGAATCTGTTTTATCTCATACACCTGTTGTTACTAACAATCTTCCTTGCGTTGTGAAATCCACTAATGATCTGATCAATCTTAGCAAGAGAAGGATTATGTGCTCAACATGYAGAACCAATAATTTTGTCAATAACAAAAGGTTCAACAGGTGGCATGGAGATAACATCTATCAGAATAATTGGAAAGGTAAGAACATGTATGATTATAATAACTGGCATGAGTCATATTTTGTATATAATCATCCTGTTAATAGTGCTGAAAAGAAAATACCTTATAGAAATAAATGGTTTGGTAATTACAACATACCTCAACCAAATACTAACCAAATAGGACCCAAGTTCGTTTGGGTACCAAAATCTACTTAATCTGGTTTTGCAGGTGTGTCCATTATGTGCTGATCAGAATATAATTTAAGTGATACACCAATACAGGGGGAGTTGTAATTTATTCCAAATGAGGCTTCTGAACATTTCAGTTCAGGACCCGTGCTTTACCAAGTGTGGTTCCTAAACACTCAGTTTAGGACCCGTGCTTAAAATGTTTCCAATTTTTTTTCTTTTGAGCTTAACTGAATCATTACTAAAATCAACTTTCTAGGGGGAGTCTCTAGAATTTTTTTTAATAAAAGTTTTTTTTAATAAAAGTTTTTTTTTTTGATAAATGAGTTGTTTTTGGAAAACGAGTACTGTTTCTGAACATGTATTTCCTGAGATTTTACTTGTGTAATTTCTCGTCGTACATAACTTCAATACCTGTTTCAGCTATTCTTCAAACTGTTATTATCACGTCTCTTATATGAAAATCTTTTTCGGTGATAATACACTCGTTTGTATTCAATTTTGTTTTATGATATTTCTTTTACATTGATACATATACATTCGATAATTTTTTTTTGAATATCAGAATCTGTAAACTCATTCTTACAGATCTTAATTAATTTCTCTCATATATACTGAATAATCGAATCGTTGTCGCATCATTTTTTTTTCATTAATTGTGCTTAAAGCCAAATTACTTGATCAATGTTTTTATCTGATCATTGTGCTTTAAAGTAATAATATTTTGATCAACTGAACATACTATTTTAGGAGGGAGTGAGTGCTTATCAGAAATACCTCTATGGAATGTCAAAACAGACAGACCTACCCAAGAGGACAACCATATTTGAGTGAGTTTAAATAAAAAAGGGTTTGTGTGCAGAGACTAAAATGAAAAAGAGAGGGGTAGTTGTTGTGAGCTAAAAGAATTGACGAGAGTTGTGTCAGGATTAAAAGAAAATGAAA
>NC_037530.1:21201432-21204914 GCF_001531365.2 Cynara cardunculus var. scolymus
GGGCACGCAGCTCATCATCTATCAATTTCTCATTCGGAGAAAGTTGATATTGAAATCAGAAGGATATATGTCCCCCCTTCAAGTCTTTTTGATCACATATTGAGTATGATAAATTTGTGTAGTCCACACGATTTGTCTTTTTGAGCCTAAACTGAAGCATACATTGCTTTATTCTTTTACACTACACAAATATAGCATTTTATATGTTAATTTGCCAAAACATTAATAGATATGCTATTTTTTAGCTATCAATGATTGAATGGAAGACCTGGTGAGATGAGCATAAAAAAGTCTCAAATATACAGTACATTCGTTGTACTGAGTATATCTGTTATACTCACAGACCAATCTTTTTATAAGATTGAAAACAATTTCATTCGTTGAAATTGGATGTTACCTTCCCATTCCCTTAATCTGAAAAGATTAAATAAGTGGATTTGCAAAGATCTACTTACAGTTTCATGATTTGACGATTTAAATGGAGGATTTCATTCATCTTATGTATGATGGAATGATTCTCATTTCATCATAAGGGGGAGTATGTAATAATGAATGAAATATTCTTTTTCGAACTTTTTAAAGGGAATCTGATGCAAAGATCAAGGGGGAGTAACTTCGAAATTGGCAAAAGACTCAAAAGAAGCGCGACTGTAGATAATTATAGAAAGATTATTAAGTGCTACAATGACTGAGTGATGTTGAATGTGAAGATCATCTTTACAACAGTTTACTGAAGATTAATTCTGAAGATTCTTTGAAGATCAAGTCTTGTACATTGTTTCTGAAGATCATTTTTTTGTTTCTGTTCTACATTGTCAAAAGAGAAGATCATCGCGATTCTACATTCGAGGGGGAGAATGCTAGAATGTGGGACTAAAATCTTTCTCAACAGTTGATTGTTTTAAGATTTCAAGTTGAAGAATTCTTTTGAAGAAGACATAATGTGCTTAAAGTTTCAAAGTTCAAACAAGACTCAAAGCGCATAATTTCTTTCAAGTCTGAATACAAAGGGGGAGAATGTTAGGACTGAAAATCAGTATTAAATTGTATTCATCTTGAAAGATAAAATTGTCTATAATTGTAAAAATCATCGTGTTTGACTTAGAAGTTTGACCCTACAAATAGGGTGATGTCTTTTGTAATCTTGTAAGAGAGCTTATTGTAAATCTGATACGTAATAGAGGGTCTGACTGAGTTCATCTTGTGTTCTTGAAGTTAAATCATAGATCTGCCATTGTTATGGAGTTTAATGAAGATTGATCATTGAAGTGGGACACACAAAGGGCAAAACATAGCTGCATATACTGCTCGATTCCATGAGTTAGCAAATTTAGTGCCACATCTGGTGACACCTGAGGAAGTTCGAATTGAGAGATATATTTGGGGATTGTCTCTAGAGATTCAAGGAAATATCACCTCGACAAACCCAAAGACCCTTCAGGAGGCAATAAACATTGCTACCAAGCTCACAAATAATGTTGTTCGGTCCAGAGAATTCACCAAAGGAAAGAGAAAAATGGAAGAACATGGGAACCAAAGATCTGGGGGAAGATTTGACAAGAATAGGAAAGTAGTAGGAAATTTTGGGGTTCGGACCCAGGTGGTAAACCAAGGAAGCAAGCCTAAGTGCAATAAATGCAAATATCCGCACTGGGGGAATTGCATCATTTGTCAAGGATACCACAGAGGGGGTCATTCCACGAAGGATTGCCGAAAGCGATTGTGTTTTGATTGTAGGAGTCCAGATCATATAAGAAATGTTTGCCCAAAGAGAAAAAAAAGGAACAAATGCTAACCAAGCCCGACCAACCAATCAAGGAAACCCAGAAAGTCAAGCATGGGGCCGAGCATATGAGATTGGAGCAAAGGAAGCTTGGCATGATCCCAATGTGGTTACAGGTACATTTCTATTGAATAATGGATTTACATTGGTATTATTTGATTCAGGAGCAGATAGAAGTTTTGTATCATTAGATTTTAAGCCGAAGATTAACTTAAAGCCCCAAGGGTTGAAAGAAGTTTATATAATAGAATTTGCCAATGGCAAATAAATTAAGGCTAGAGACATAATCATGGACTGCACTCTAAGTTTAGCCAACAAGGATTTTAGCATAGACCTTATTCCGATTGAGTTAGGAACTTTTGATATAGTCATAAGCATGGATTGGCTATCCAAAAATTGAGCTGAAATAGTTTGTTCGGAAAAGATTATCCGAATTCCTCAAGAAGGAGGTGAAGCAATTATAATTCAAGGAGACGATTCAGATCGGAAAATTAAGATAGTATCATGCATGAAGATGCGGAAGTACTTAAAGAAGAATTATGTTGCATTTTTGGCACACGTTATAGATAAGAAGGTCAAAGAAAGATGTATTGAAGATTTCCCTGTGGTTCGGGAGTTTCCTTGTTAAGTCCCATAATTTATAAAGTGAAAAAGTAATGAAAAACAATAAGTGATGAAGAACCAGAAGACCGATGAAGACATCAAGGAAGAATTGTCCAAGTCTGGAGAACAACCAGAGGGCCGATGGACGACCAAGGATGCGATGGAAAGAGCATCTTCATCGCCCCTCTGGTCAACAACACTTAAGGGAATTATTCAGCAATTCATCCAGAGGCATACGATGGATATTTAAAGATAAAGATGATTTATCATACCATGGAAGACAGCTGGAGATAACAAGTCGACAGCTACACTTCAAGTTTATCTTAATATTAAAGCTTATCAACAGTTTAGATAAACATTATCTGTTAATAGAAGATTAGCTAAAAAGTCTCGTTAGATAGTTATCTTCTACTTAGCTTTCTAGTATAAATAGGTGATTAGGCCTATTGTACTAAATGTCTCTTTTTAAGTTTTTCTTATCAATAAAGTGAAACCTTTGACACTCAAGACTGTTCTTTATTGTTTATAATTCATTCTTGAGTGTTCATCACTTTCTCCATTAAAACACTATAATTTGGTTATTCTTAACTAGATTATTAGTGTTATTGAGAGATCTGGGATCAACAATTGGTATCAGAGCCAATTAATTGCTTTTCCAATCAAAACGATCATCCAAAATCTCTCAATTTTCGTTTCTCCCATCAAAACATAAAATCTCTCTCTTCTTAAAAATTCTCAATGGCCAACTAGAATTCTGCATAAAGTGTTGGTTCTCTCACCAAGCCTCCAACTCTTCAACGAGAAGAGTACCCGCAATGGAAGATAAGAATGGTGAATTTCCTGGAGGAATGGACAGGAACCTCCTGCGATCTGTAATGGAGGGTCCTTACATTCCACAAACTCTTGTTCCAAGAGTTCCAGGAACAAACACCATTCCTGAAATTCCTGCCTACTATATGCCCAAGGATGAGAAGAATTGGGATGAAGACGACATAGAAAGGGTAGAGACAGACAAAAAGGCCAAACGATTGATAATCATGGCCATACCCAATGAAATCTTCTAATCCCTCGATGCATGTTCCACAGCCAAGGAACT
>NC_037530.1:21205152-21207081 GCF_001531365.2 Cynara cardunculus var. scolymus
GCTGTCTATGTCCCTTCAAGCAAACCAGGACCTAGACGGCTGGTCACTTCATGATCTATATGGAACGCTTGCAGGAAAGAGAACGACATAATGAAGAAGAAGGTATCCATAGGTGGACCTCTCGCTCTTGTTGCCGATGAAAAGGAAATATCAAGGACCCCTACCAAAGAACACAAGAAGAAAGGCAAGAAAGCATTGGTGGTAGAATCAGAATCTGAAGAAGAAACATCTAAATCAGATGATGAAATTACAGTTTCTGCCAAATCTTTGGCCTTGATTACAAAGCAGTTCCAAAAAATGTTCATCAAGAAACCCTATGAACGAAAAGAGTTCAAGAGGGAAAGATACCAGTCATCCTATGAAAGGAAGCCATCCAAATTTCAACAAAGGGAAGATAGATGTTAGCTTTATTCTGAAGCTAATGATAACCTTGAAAAAGTTTTATTAAACAATCGGGGCCTAGAAGATGAACTGAAGAAGTTTCTGCGCCAAAACGTCTAAAGTCTAGAAGACTAGCCTTTGTGCTAAAGAGTCACGAAGACCAGAGCTTCTTTCAAAGACTACAGAGCTTCTTTGGTAACCAGAGCCTCTGCAAGGCTCTGTAAGGACCAGAGTTCTTGGACTCTAAGTCCCTTGGACCAGAGCCCCTCTGTGAAGACCAGAGCTTCTRTGAGTGCTCACTGAGCCTCTGGTGATGCTAACAGAGCCTCTGTTATTTTTGACAAGAGACTCTCTGGCTGTGCCGTCCTCTGTTATCTTTTAGATGACTATCTTCAGATTCCTTATTCTGGATAAGGCTATTCCTGTTCTGTATAGCGTCAAACTTATCCAGGTTTCGTGGGTTACTGCCTATAAATRGAGTGTTTCAGATAGAGAAATAAATATACAAGAGCATCAAGAGAATTCTCTTTGTAATAGATAGATTCAAAATCATATGAGAGTCGATTAGGGTTTCTTGAGAGTTTGTAATTTTTATTTTCAATAAAAGAAAAGTAGCCGCTATTTCTCTGTTTAATCTTCTTGTTTACATTCTCTTACAAACTTCTAGTGTAAATCGTTCTACTGTCAGATCTGGGACATAACAATAGAAGAGATGGAAGAGAAGAGAGGGAAGAAAGAGGAGAAGACATAAGAGACGAGAGGAAATAGGACAAGGATGGAAGGGAAAATGACATCCGATGCTTCAGGTGCGGAAAACTCGGCCATTTTTCCAAAGAATGCAGAGGACGATTGGTAAAGGATGCTAATTATTACAAGAACAAATACAAGTATAATCCTAGAGAGCGAAGCTGGATGGCTGAAAAAGAAAATTGGGTGTCTGATTCTTCATCAGATGATGAAGACAAAGCACTCATCTGTCTGATGGCCACGTCCAAAGCAGAATCTGCCTCCGACTCTAATGATCAGGTATGTGAGTCTACTTCAAATGAAACCAACTCTGCTCCATCTGAGCTAGAGTTAAGAGTTATAAAAATTTCAGAAGATTTCTTTAAATTAAACGAGAAATTAAATTTTGAAAAATCTGAAAGGATAAAAGCGGAAAAAGAAGCAAGTTTCGACAAAAGAGAGACTGACCTTCTAACTAAAGAAAAAGCCGAACTTGCTATGGAAAAGACTCGCATTAGCACTCATAAGAAATCAGAGGAAGATAAACTTCTGGAATTAAACAAATGAATAACTAAGGACCTAGAAAAGAAAACTAAGGCCTTAAAGGAATTCTAGGCAGAAAGACTAAACTCGGCTGCTCTTAAAGATTTCTTTCAGAAAAAGCGGGAAATTATTCACCAGAAGCTTCAAACCAATGAACTTCTAATGAAGAAGTACAAAGTTGCCCAAGACGTTTATGAAAAATTAAATGGTCAAACGGACACTCAAGGGATTGGATTCAAAGAATTGGACTCTTTCATCGAATCAAAGAAATCCACCCTT
>NC_037530.1:21211801-21219844 GCF_001531365.2 Cynara cardunculus var. scolymus
ACAACCTACAGAGGCATGATTGGATCACTCCTGTATCTAACTGCTAGTAGACCAGATATTATGTTTACTACATGTCTTTGTGCAAGATATCTATCAAATCCTAATGAATCGCATCTCTCTGCAGTCAAGTGAAACTTTAGATACCTCAAGGGAACTCCATCATTGGGTCTCTGGTATCCAAAGAACTCTGGCTTTGATCTAATAGCCTACACAGATGCAGATCATGCAGGTTGCAAACTTGATAGAAAGAGCACGTTTGGAAGCTGTCAACTCTTGGGGGACAAGCTGGTAAGTTGAACATCCAGAATACAAAATTGTTTCTCAACATCCACAGCAGAAGCATAGTATGTTGCCGCTGCTAGTTGTTGTTCACAAGTTCTCTAGATGAATACTTAGCTCAAGGACTATGGTTTCCATTATGACAAAGTCCCTATTCTCTGTGACTCCAAGAGTGCCATAACAATCTCTGCAAACCCAGTGCAGCATTCCAAGACCAAGCACATCGATGTAAGGTACAATTTTTTGAAAGACAATATGGAAAAAGGGAATATAGAAATGTATTTTGTTCCTACTGACATTCAACTTGCTGACATTTTCATAAAAGCTCTTGATGAGAAAAGATTTTTATTCTTAGTTAGCAAGATGGGTATGCTGAATCTCACCACTTAAAGGCAATATATATATATATATATATATATATATAAATCAGAGATTTTCAATATCTCATGGTTATGCCTATAAGTGATATATAAAATATTCGCCATAAACTTCAAGTAGCCTAAACCAGAGCCTCTGGTCTGGCCATACAGACCAGTGCCTCTGGCCATTTAGAATTACTTTGATTAATATTTGGCAAACAATCTTCATCCCCTTTGGAACCAGAGCCCCTCTGGTCCAAAGCAAATACCGAGTTTTCTCCACTAAGTATTACCTTTTCAACCAGAGCCTCTAGTTTCCAAAACCTTTGAAACCAGCGCTATCAAGTTCCCATCTACAACTTGACTTAAACCACACCCTTCTTTCATAAAACCCTTTTATCGTCTTTAAGACCAGAGCCTCTGGTTCTAAAGACCAAAGCTTCTGGATTCCTACTATTTGCAACCAGAGCCTCTCTGGACCCAAATAGTCCGTCTTCTCACTTCACATGTACTTAATCATATTTTCATACTTCATTTCATCGTCTTTAAGACCAGAGCCTCTAGTTCTAAAGACCAGAGCCTCTGGATTCAAAGTCTTTGGAACCAGAGCCCCTCTGGTCTCAAAGGCTCAACCTCTATACTCTTTCCCATACCCTTAACCATTCTCTCATACATCTTTTTCCTTGTCTTTACAACCAGAGCCTCTGGTTCTAAAGACTAGAGCCTCTGGATTCATTTTCTTTGGAACTAGAGCCCCTCTGGTCTCAAAGACCCATCCATATACCTCTTCACTCGCATACTTAGCCACAATGCATATCTTAATTTCATCATTCTTCACAACCAGAGCCTCTGGTTGTATAGACCAGAGCGTCTGGTCCACTAATTCTTCATTATTATTTGTTTGAGGGGGAGTTTTTGCAAACCTCAAAACCATTCTTCATGCATCATTCACGGGGGAGCACCTATTTCATCTTCAAACCATATGCATTTTCCATCCAGAGCCTCTGGTTCTACTTACCAGAGCCTCTGGCCACCTAAATGCTAAATGTAAATTTAACCAGAACTCCTCTGGTTCTACAAAATGGATTGTCAATGCTTTTCTAGGGCCTCTGGTAAGTCATCCAAGGCCTATCAATCATGCAATCCAACAGTTCATCAATGAATTCGTTGATTAATTTTCAACCAGAGCCCCTCTAGTTCCCCACCCAATGTGTCATGGTCAACCAAAACACCTCTGGTTCCATGACAAAATATCTTTCATTCACAAAACCCATCTTAATTGCAAAATTCTTTTAAAAGATGATACAAAATTGCAGCTTTTGTGACTAAAAACTATACAACATGGGTTTTTAGAAGATCAAAATTTCGTAATTAGTATTAATCTTCCAATTAGATGGGATTTTAAATTTAAATTACTTTTGGAATAACTTTTTATTTCAAATAATCCATACGTCATCCTCATACGTGCCTGACACCTTATACAGCCTGTTCCCCATAAACCTTTTCAAATTACCCTTCCCTTACCCCGCGTTGACACGTGTCCACCAACATTAATGGCATGTACAATCAAGACGGCTCACGATCTCCAAATCACATCATCCATTACCCAACAGCCTCTACTTTTTCATGATTATTTTAATATAATAATAAAGAAACCGTTTCCCATTCCCACTGCCACCCCACCCTCCCACCTCCACCCCACTATCTCTCCACCTATAAATACCTTTCTTCTACCCTCATTACCTCTTTACGCTTACCAAAACCTGCAACTAGATTTTGACGAACAAAAACCTGCAACTTCCTCAACAATGGCCTCCTCCGCCTCCCACGAATCGAACAACAATGACAGCAGAGTCCAATCCACCGGCGCAGACAGCCGCGCTATCGTGTTCTTACCCATGAGGCCAAACAACCACGCTATTGAACTTCGCAACACACTATTCGACGTTCGATTTGCAGTCATGATTGAGTTCTTCAAGAACTGTATTCTCCTTCCCGCCCCAACTCTTGCTGACACCGGCGTACCACTAAAGTACGTCCAACAATATTGGCAAACATGTGAGTTTGACCCAGAAAGCCATAGAATAATGGGGGACATGGATGCCCCAAATGATATGATATACTCGCTCAAAACGATATGGCATGTTGCTTCTGACATTGAACAACCCCAAGATCATTCAGAGTGATCTTCCTTTCATGCATATCCCCCTTCGATATTTGATCTACCGAAGGGGACACACATTTGCTTCACTTACCCGGCCTCTGAAGCTGAGGAAGAGGAAGTTGATGTCGCAACATCACGAGATAGCTCCTCTCTTGAGGGCTATCAAGGACATGATGGAAGTCCTTCTAGGCCCACATTCTGACAAGGCCAAGAAGGCGCCTCCGGAGCAGAGTCCCAACCTGCAGCATCCGTTGCTGCAGGGGTTACCCCAATTATAGACCTGGTCACAAAGGCCGAGTTCCAAGTCTTTGTCGATTCAGTGATGCGGTCCTTGGAAGACCTTATTTAAACTCATCATTCAAGGGATTGTTGACAACCCACCCTCAACCGATACCACTGACCTTCAACAATCCCTTGCAATCCTGCAACGCCAACTCTCCCAAATTGAAACCCAAACCCGAGACAATACCACACGTCTCCAAATGCTCCAACCAACCATCACCCAACACCATAACACCGCATCCTCTCTTGCCACCCAAAGAAACCAAATACTCATCCACTCCATTGCCACCCTCACGGCCCAGGCAACTGAGGCCGATGAGAACCTCACCTACATCATCACCCAACTACATACCATCCTCCAAAACCTTAACAACCTACCAGCCTCCATCATTTCTCAAATCCCTCAACAAACCCCACCTCCATCCACTTCATCTATCGATGAAACCCTTGCCACTCTTACCCACCAAATGGCCACCATCCAAACCACTATCACCCAACTCCCCACCACAATATTAGCCCAAATCCCCCAACCTACTTAATCCCAACCTCCCTCTGCAGGCCCATCTTTTGATGAAGCCTTCTCCTCATTCACTGCAGAGGTAAGAGATCTCATCACCAACCTTCCCATCCCTCCATCTACATTCGCCACAACTTTCGTGCCACCACAAGCCTCCTCATCAACCACAGAGTTCGTAACCAAGCCGACATGCGGGCTCTGTCCAAGGCACTCGTCTCATCTTTCAATGAGATTAGTGCCATATTCGTTCATCGTGCCATCCATCCGACCAGGGTTCTCTCCCAGAACCTGGCCGATAAACATAGGCGCACCACTTCTCTCCTACAAATGATGGAGGAGAGCCAAAGACAAGCAGCCCTGAAGGCATATCTTGTGTCCTTCTGGAAGGACAAAAAGAAGAAAAGGAGTAGAGCCTCATGCTCCAGCAGCCGTCAACACAAGAGGCTACAACATGAAGACCAAGACCCTGATGATCAAGGTCTTGGACCTCATGAGGGGGAGACAGAGGCCGCGTCTGCACAACAAATGGAATCTGCTGCACCACCACCACCACCACCACCATCACCATCACAAACTCAATCACCACCCTTAACCGAAGGTACCCAAGCAAGGGAACCAGAGGCTCTGCCATCTGAAGATGTACAAAATGTACATGTTCCCTTCGCTACAACCCCAGAACCCATCGTGTTGAGTTCCTCAACTGATGAAGAGCCAACCACCCCACCAACAGATATAAACCAACCTTTTACTTCATCACCCACACCAAACCTACCCTTAACCCCTTCACCAACCCCTCGCACCACAGAACCATTCACCTTATCCATACAAATAGAACCAACAATAATCCAACCTTCATCACCCCAACAACCACAAACCCAAACAGAACCCCATGAACCAGAAACCACCCAAGCCGAACCCAATGAACCACAACCAACCCAAGCTGAACCAACCCAACAAGAAAYCATACSTTCACCAACCCATACACAACCCTCAACCCAACCACCCRTGGTGCAAGCGGATACTCCCTCTTCGTCGAGGCATCCTCCGCAGAGCTTGGTTGATGAGATTATACAGAACATGGAGTCGCTRCAGAGACGTCCAGAGTTGCCACCCAGGGAACCCATTATGATGGAAAACATCCATCAATACTTGTACCAAGACCGCGATGAAAGTTTGACCATCAATCCTCCGATTTTGTCGCCTGAGTCCATAGACCTTTTACACCATAGGTTCATTAAACAGACCACACAAGCACTACAAGCTGTCTTCTCGAACGATGGGATAAAGAGAGTCATGGATCTAAAAGTGAGGACCTTCGCCAATAGAGCCATTCGATACATCAAGTTCACAGTGGAAAGAGCACATGGGCAAGTTAGCGTGTTCAACGAAAATGACCTTATCAACCTCAATCCCTATGACTTGATTGAACTATATGCATACACGGCTCAAAGGCAGGACCACGACATCAGGTTTGGAATGGCAAATAGAGCGGTTGTAAAAACAATGGAGACCCTTGTGAACCATAGAGAAGATTGTTAAGTCCCATAATTCATAAAGTGAAAAAGTAATGAAAAACAATAAATGATGAAGAATAGAAGACCGATGAAGACATCAAGACAGAATTGGCCAAGTCTGGAGAACAACCAGAGGGCCGATGGACGACTAGGCATGCGATGGAAATAACATCTTCATCACCCCTCTGGTCAACAACACTTAAGAGAATTATTCAACAATTCATCCAGAGGCATACGATGAAGATTTAAAGATAAGGATGATTTATCATACCATGGAAGACTGCTGGAGATGACAAGTCGACAGCTACACTTCAAGTTTATCTTAATATTAAAGCTTATCAACAGTTTAGATAAATATTATCTGTTAATAGAAGATTAGCTAAAAAGTCTCGTTAGATAGTTATCTTCTAATTAACTTTCTAGTATAAATAGGTGATTAGGCCTATTGTACTAAATATCATTTTTTTTACGTTTTTCTTATCAATAAAGTGAAACCTTTGACGCTCAAGACTGTTTTTTATTGTTGATATTTCATTCTTGAGTGTTCATCACTTTCTCCATTAAAACACTATAATTTGGTTATTCTTAACTAGATTATTAGTGTTATTGAGAGATCTGGGATCAACATTCCTGAAGTATTTCCCAAGTATTTACTAGGATTACCCCCGCCAAGACAAGTCGAATTCGGTATCGATTTAATTCCTGGAGCTGCCCCAGTGGCAAAAACACCATATCGATTGGCCCCATCAGAAATGCAAGAATTGGCAGGTCAACTCCAAGAATTATTGGATAAAGAATTCATAAGACCCAGTCTCTTACCATGGGGTGCACCGGTTCTATTCGTCAAAAAGAAAGATGGGTCAATGCAAATGTGCATTGATTATAGGGAACTTAATAAGTTGACCATCAAGAATAGATACCCTCTTCCTAGAATCGATGATTTGTTCGATCAACTTCAAGGTGGTGTATACTTTTCAAAGATCGATCTATGATCCGGATATCATCAAGTGAGAATTCGAGAAGAGGACACCCCCAAAACAGCATTTAGGACCCGGTACAGTCATTACAAATTTTTGGTTATGCCATTCGGGTTAACCAATGCACCGGCAGTCTTTATGGATCTGATGAATAGGGTTTGCTGGCCATACCTGGATAAATTTATAATTGTTTTCATAGATGACATACTAATTTATTCACGAAGTAAGAAGGATCATGAGCAACACTTAAGATTGATATTAGAATTACTTAGGGACCAGAAATTGTATGCAAAATTCTCCAAATGCGAATTCTAGATTCGTGAAATACAATTTCTTGGTTACATGGTTAATGAAAAAGGGATTCAGGTAGATCCTACAAAGATAGAGGCCATTAAGAAATGAGAAGCCCCAAGAACCCCGACGAAAATTCGTCAATTTCTTGGTTTGGCAGGCTAATATCTACGATTCATTGAGCATTTTTCAAAAATTGCGCAACCACTCACAGCTTTAACTCAAAAAGATAGAAAGTTTGTTTGGGGAGAAAAACAAGAAGAGGCATTCAAGACTCTTAAGAATAAACTATGTAAAAGATAACGTTTATCTAAAAAATATGGAGCACAACCAGAGGACCGATGGACGACCAAGGATGCGATGGAAAGAGCATCTTTATCGAACCTCTGGTCAACTACACTTGGAGTATTATCCAGAAGCATGCGATGAAGACTTAAAGATAAGGATGATCCATCATACCATGAATGACAGCTGGAGATGACAAGTGAACAGCTAGATTTCGAGTTTATCTTAATTACTAAAGCTTATCCATATTTTTTAGATAAACGTTATCTGTTAATAGAAGATTAGCTAAAAAGTCTCATTAGATAGTTATCTTCTTATTAGTATAAATAAGTGATTAGGCCTATTGTAAAAATAGTCGCTTTTACGTTTTTTTTATTAATAAAGTGAAATCTTTGACGCTCAAGATTGTTCTTAATTGTTCATAATTTCTTCTTGAGTGTTCATCAGTTTGTTCATCAAATCACTATAATTTGGTTATTATTAACTAGATTATTAGTGTTATTGAGAGATTTGGGATCAACAATTGGTATCAGAGATCTGCGTATAGTGTTGGCTCTCTCACCAAGCCTCAAACTCTTCAACGAGAAGAATATCCACAATGAAAGATTAGAATGGTGAATTTCTTTGAAGGAATGGACAGTAACCTCTTGCGATCTGCAATGGAGGGTCCTTACATTCCACAAACTCTTGTCCCAAGAGCTCTAGGAACAAACACCACGGCTGAAATTCCTGCCTACTATATGCCCAAGGATGAGAAGAATTGGGATGAAGACGACATGGAAATAGTAGAAACAGAAAAGAAGGCCAAACGATTGATAATCATGGCCATACCCAATGAAATCTTCCAATCCCTAGACGCATGTTCCACAGCCAAGGAACTATGGGATGAACTGGCAAGCCAACTGGAAGGAGGAGCAAAAACAAAGAAAAATCATAGAGCACAATGTCTTAATAAATATACTAATATCAACGAATATACTAATTTCAAGGCCCTTCCTGTCTCAACGAATATAATCAATGTCGTCGAAACGATATCTCCAGAACTAAGGAAGAAAACAACGTTTTATTCCTAAAAGTCTGGGCGATGAAAGGACTCAGCTGTCTATGTCCCTTCAAGCAAACCAGGACCTAAACAGCTGGTCACTTCATGATCTGTATGGAACGCTTGCAGCACAAGAGAATGACATAATGAAAAAGAAGGTTTCCATTGGTGGACCTCTTGCCCTTGCTGCCGATGAAAAGTAAAAATCAAGGACCTTTACCAAAGAACATAAAAAGAAAGGCAAGAAAGCATTGGTGTAGAATCAGAATCTGAAGAAGAAACTTCTGAATCAGATGATGAAATTAAAGCTTTTGCCAAATCTTTGGCCTTGAT
>NC_037530.1:21223059-21225506 GCF_001531365.2 Cynara cardunculus var. scolymus
GTTATTTCATTACTTAGGGGAAGATTGTCAAACCCCATAATCCATAAAGTGAAAAAGTAATGAAAAACAATAAGTGATGAAGAACCAGAAGACCGATGAAGAAATCAAGGCAGAATTGACTAAGTCTGGAGCACAACCAGAGGACCGATGGACGACCAAGGATGCGATGGAAAGAGCATCTTCTTCGATCCTCTGGTCAACTACACTTAGAGTATTATCCAACAATTCATCCAGAAGCATGCGATGAAGACTTAAAGATAAGGATGATCCATCATACCATGAATGACAGCTGGAGATGACAAGTCAACAACTAGATTTCGAGTTTATCTTAATTACTAAAGCTTATCCATAGTTTAGATAAACGTTATCTGTTAATAGAAGATTAGCTAAAAAGTCTCATTAGATAGTTATTTTCTTATTAGTATAAATAGGTGATTGGGCCTATTGTAAAAATAGTCGCTTTTAAGTTTTTTTCTTATTAATAAAGTGAAATCTTTGACGCTGAAGATTGTTCTTAATTGTTCATAATTTCTTTTTGAGTGTTCATCACTTTGTTCATCAAATCACTATAATTTGATTATTATTAACTAGATTATTAGTGTTATTGAGAGATCTAGGATCAACAAACCTATTTTATCTTTATAAGAAGGTTCGGAAAACTTTGTGGTATATTGTGACACATCACATCAAGGATTAGGATGCGTACTAATGCAAAAAGATAAGGTCATTGCATATGTCTCATGGCAACTCAAATTGCACGAGAAGAACTATACTACGCATGACCTAGAATTGGGAGCCGTAGTATTTGCACTTAAGATTTGGAGACACTACCTTTATGGTACCAAGTGCACTGTGTTCACTGATCACAAAAGCCTGCAACACATCCTCAACCAGAAGATGTTAAATATGAGACAAAGAAGATGGGTTGAACTACTTAGTGATTACGACTGCGAAATTAAGTACCATCTCGGTAAAGCAAATGTGGTAGCCGATGCTCTAAGTAGGAAGGAAAGAGTGAAACCAACAAGGGTGAGGGCTTTGGAGCAATAGTAAACACAAGTCTGAAGGCACAAATTCTCAAGGATCAAAAAGAAGCATTAAAGAAGGAGAATTTGAAGAATGAGACCCTATACCACATAGAGACTAAGTTTCAACTAAAATCAGATGGAATGTTTTATTTGGGAGACAAGGTTTGGATATCTAAGATTGGCAATTTTAAATCCATAATTTTGGATGAAGCCCATTGATCAAAATATTCAATCCACCCGGGAGCAAATAAGATGTATAAAGATTTGAGGGAACACTATTGCCTTGTATGTGAATAAGTGTTTAACCTGTGCAATGGTCAAGGCCGAACACCAAAAACCATTCGGCCTACTTCAACAACCCGAGATTCCCCAATGGAAGTGGGAACAAATATCAATAGACTTCATAACTAAGTTGCCCAGGACTAGGAAAGGACTACGAAATCTGCTCATTTCCTACCGATCCTAGAAGATTATAAGATGGAGAAGCTGGCACAAATTTACATAAATGAAATCATTACCCAGCATGGAGTACCTCTTTCCATCCTCTCGGATAGAGACAGTCGATTTACGTCAAGATTTTGGCAATCACTTCAAGGAGAATTAGGTACACGACTTGATCTAAGTACTTCATACCACCCTCAAATGGATGAACAGACGGAAAGAACAATCCAAACACTTGAAGACATGTTGCACGCATGCGCCATAGATTTTGGTGGAAGCTGGGATATGCACCTTCCATTAGTTGAATTTGCATACAATAACAGCTATCATGCCAATATTCAATGTGCGCCTTATGAAGCATTATATGGACGCAAGTGCAGATCTCCACTTAGTTGGCTAGAAATTGGCGATCGGCAGTTAACTAGACCTGATGTTATCCAAGAGACTACTGACAAGATTGTAATTATGAAGGATCGACTCAAGGCTGCAAGAGATCGCCATAAAAGTTAAGCTGATAATCGGAGGAGACCATTAGAGTTTCAAAAAGGAGATAAAGTACTCTTAAAAGTCTCACCATGGAAAGGAGTGATGCGTTTTGGGAAAAGAGGTAAATTGGGTCCCCGATATGTTGGTCCATTTGAAGTATCTGAGAGAATTGGACCTGTGGCATATAAGTTAAATTTGCCACAAGAGTTAAGCGTTATTCATGATACATTTCATGTATCAAACCTCAAAAAGTGCTTAACTGATGAAACACTGGTCATACCATTGGAAGACGTACAAATTAATGATCATCTGCGCTTCGTTGAAAAATCAATATGTAACAACCCTCTTATTTCATATACACATAATTCACATCATCATACTCATAAATACTGAAAACAGTATTATTACAAAACATGGACTAACAAAAATGTATCTTTAATACATATACGAACAAACTATTATCAACGTTTAAACTTTTCCTTTGCCTTTATC
>NC_037530.1:21229101-21230391 GCF_001531365.2 Cynara cardunculus var. scolymus
TCTGATAAAACCTTTATCTAACAGTTCTTTCAATTGAGACATTAATTCCTTTAACTCAGAAGGAGCTAATCGATATGGTGCACGCACAACAGGTGTTGCTCTAGGAATTAATTCAATCTGAAAGTTTATCATTCGATCTGGAGGTAAGTTTATCAAATCTTCTGGAAATACTTCATGAAATTCCCTTACAACTGGAATATCTCCCATCTTTCCCTTCTCTTTCTTCACATCTATAGCATATGCAAGATAACTAGCACATTCTTTTTGTACATACTTCCTAGCCTTTAGAACTGAAATTAGGCTAGAGTAGCGATCACGCTTATCTCCATATATCACAACTCTTTCTTTCTCAGGTAAGTCTATATGAATCATCTTTTCATTACAGACTATATTGGCTTGATTTTCAGCTAACCAATCCATGCCTATGATTACATCAAATTCCCTCAAAGGTAAAGAAAATAACTGTATAGGTACCTCACATCCTTCTATACTTATAACACACTCATCAATTCTTTCCTTCACCAAAACCTCACTATCATTTGYTGTTTCCACAATTAGATCCTCACTTAACGCTTTAGATTCTAAATGTGCKCAGTKAACAAATGATGGTGACACAAAAGAACAATTTGCACCCGAATCAAATAAAACTTTGGCACATACTGAATGAACAAGGAATGTACCTGTCACCACTTCAGGATGCTCTTCCGCCTCACCTCTCGTCATCTGAAAGGCTCTCTCTTTTGCATTAGACTCTATCTGTCTCGTTCCTCCTCGTCCACTAGTATTAATACGATTTTCCACTTGGCTACGACCTGTTGGCATATACCCAAATCCTCGACCCCCAGAATATCCAGATCCTCGACCTCCAACAAAACCCAACCCTTTATTCTTTGCTTGCGGACAATCAATACTTATATGTTGGGGTGAATTACAAATATAACATCTTCGCATCATTCGATAATATCGAGCTATATGTCCAGGTTCCTGATATTTAAAGCATACTCGAGATTCTGTATTACAATTTCCCTGATGTATTTTATGACATCGGGTACAAGCCTTATCATTAGACCTTGAGAGTGGTCGGTTCACATTTTCCATAAACCTCGGTCTACGGAAATCAGTAATATTAACTTCCCCCTTTCTTTTCTCTCCAATGCTTTCTTGCGGTTGTCGATTAATATCTTTTTCCAGTATTTCAGCAGCATCAACTGCCGCCTGAAATGTTGTCGGATTCCTGGATATTACATATTTCCGAAGATTTGACTCCAATCCCCAGATATACTTTCTCAC
>NC_037530.1:21231046-21242257 GCF_001531365.2 Cynara cardunculus var. scolymus
TCTGCTACCAACATATCTTGAGTAATATATTCGGGGTCAGAAACATTATGTCCTCCCCTTGCTCTTCCTCGACCACGACCAGACATTGAACTTTCTTGAGCCGAAAATTCCTGTTCCCCACGAATTTATTGTCTAGTACCTCGCCCTCTTCCTCGTCCTCTACTACGACTTCGTGTTTCGATTACATTTTCTGGATTCTCTTCTTGCATAACATTCCTTATTCCCCGACCTCTTCCATAGCCAGCAGAGGTTCTTTCCGATTGATTGGGATTATCTGCCATTTTCTCAGTATGTAACCTTTTCTGTCACATTTAAACACACATGATTTTTCTCATAATCATAACATAATAACACATTTATCCTCATGCCCACTCATAACTCAGATTATATCAATTATATATAATTTACCTTTCTCATAATAGTTTCAGCTATAACATATTCTTATGTTCATAGACCCAGTGAAACCTATTATCATAACTTTCCACACCTTTAGTTTAAGTCTAAGTATTTCGCAAATACCCAGATCCCTTAAACTAAGGCTCTGATACCAACTGTAACAAACCTCTTATTTCATATACACATAATTCACATCATCATACTCATAAATACTGAAAAGAGTATTATTACAAAACATGGACTAACAAAAATGTATCTTTAATACATATACGAACAAACTATTATCAACGTTTAAACTTTTCCTTTGCCTTTATCCTGCAAATTACGCTGACCTGCAAAACAGGTTAGTCCAACAACTGAGCGTTAGACCAAAAAAGTCTAGTGAGTGTATACATCACATACAAACATTATACATTCCAAACAATCAGTTTAGAATTAAACTTGTTCTGAAACATAAGCATATTTTATGTTTCTCGCGGTTACACCGCCTATACAACCCTTTCGCGGTTACACCGCCTATACAACCCTTTCGCGGTTACACCGCCATTACATCTCTCTCGCGGTTACACCACCATTACATCTCACTCGCGGTTACACCGCCATTACATCTCTCTCGTGGTTACACAGTCATTTCATCTCTCTCTCGCGGTTACACCGCCATTACATCTCTCTCAATTTCTCTCGCGGTTACACCGCCATTACATCTCTCCCGCGGTTACACCGCCATTACATCTCTCCCGCGGTTACACCGCCATTACATCTCTCCTGCGGGTACACCGCCATTACATCTCTCTCGCGGTTACACCCGCCATTACATCTCTCTCTCGCGGTTACACCGCCATTACATCTCAAAAACATTTCAAAAACATTCCTTTTTTTATCCGGACTTGAAGTCCGATCAAACCTGTCCGGATTAGAAGTCCTGTCAAAACCCTTTGAAAATATATTAACATCCTTGTCCGGATTACAAATCCGGACAACACTTCATTTTCCTTGTCATCCGGTTTAGATTAAACCGGACAACACATAATCCAACCATTGACCGGTTTAAAATAATCCGATCAATACACTGCACAACACTTGAACGGTTTAGAAATAAACCGATCACCACATGGCCGGTTTAGATGATATCCGGCCACCTCTTGGTCGGTTTAGATGATATACCGGACAAAGCATGGGCGGTTTAGTTATTCGGATTTCAATCCGAACAACACTTGTACGGTTTACTCATGAATCATCATAAAATGCAACCAAACTCATAATAATCAATTCCAAATGCTTATCAAACTGTATGTAAGCAATTCATATCCAAAGCTCTTAATACACTCACCTTTTAGAAGTTGAGAATCAAAACCTTTTGAAATCTTTCCTCTTCTTGTTCCTGTGCAGATTCTTCAATACTTGAAAGAGAAATTTCTAAATATGGAATGTGTGTATGTGTATACCTTTTCCTTCACAAAAACTATATATACTTCTTATAMAAAGTGAGCGGCTTCACTAGCCGACTCCCTTTTCCTTTCTTCTTTTTAAAATAATAAATCCRTACACACACACCTCTTATCACATATATATATATATATATAATCAAAATAATAACCAGACTATTACACAATAGAAATCTTGGATAGAGAAGTCAAGCAGTTGAGACGTAGCAAGATCCCAATTGTAAAAGTTCATTGGACTTCGAGGCATGGACCGGAATACACATGGGAAAGAGAAGATTTTGTGAAAAGCATGTATCCCCACTTGTTCTCAAACGAATCTTAAATTAGGAACTAATGAATTAAATTTCGAGATGAAATTCTTCTAGCATGGGGAGATTGTGACATCCTTCATTTTTGGAGTGTCAGGTTAGCACCTTTATAGGGTTTCTATATTTATAATTATATTTTATTAGGATCTAGTCAGGTTGATTAGGATTCATCTGGCTTAGTTCCCAAAATATAGTTTAGAAAACCTTGTTTTGACGGGTAACTGATAAAGTTAACTTATGTAATGCCAAATATATTAGAAAAAAAAAATGCTCCAAATATAATAAAGTTGATATTATAAAGTCCAAATTAAAATATAAAAGTCTCATTTGAATGTTCAAATAATTTTACCAAAAATGTGGAACTTTGATTTGATAATGATATCTTTATCAATATTTGATAAAATGTACTTTTGTTATAATTTAAATGGGCTTTATTTTGTTTAAAAGAAAAATAAAAATTTTATTGTTATGGACTCGGGCCTTAAGAGGCTGGCCCTTTTATTCATTTAAAACACATATAAAAACCCTATTTCTTTTGAAATATTCATTTCCTCTTCCACTCCAACCGAAATCACCCTCCAAAACCTCTCAACTTCCATCATCTTGAAGAACCTTCAACACTTCAAGAAGTAGCAAGCAAAGGTAATGGACTAGTTACATTATCCTTATTTTTTTCATGATTTCTCATCTTCTACACTTTCTTCTTTCTCCTTTTTATAAACAAACTTTCTTGAGAATCTAAGATGAGAGATTATACATCAATGACATGAAAATGTCCTCAAAATGATGTTAATCTATGATCTACAAACATTAGAACTCAAGAAAAGTTGATAAAAGTGCTTGCATGTGGGTTTTTGACCAAAAAAAGGGGCTGTTTGGAGCTGACAGATTACTATCTAGTAGTTATGCCACCCATTTCTCCCAAAATAATAGTCCAAATGTTATGTTTCTTTTTTTAAAATGACGTTCAGTGAGTTAGGGTTCTATCCCCACTGGAATCACATAAAAAGAGTAAGTTTTGAACCTTCAAATGTTTAGAACAAAATAAGTGTGCAACAACACACTTGATAGTAGGTAAAACCTAATTTGGACGACCATATCTCTCTGGTTATTCCTCCAAAATGGTTTATTTTTCTTCTAGAACTTATTTTAATGAGTTATAATTCTAATGCAACTGGTCTCACTAAAAAATATTACATTTTGAGCCTTCAAGTTCTTGATACAAGATTATGGTGCAAAAAGAGCATTGCTTCAAAATCTTGCATGCATTTTAAAACGGTTATATCTTCTTCAAAACTCAATAAAAATGGGTGATTCTTTTTCTAGAAGTTAGCCTTATGTGTTAGCTTTAAAATAAAGTTAAAATTACTGAAAAATGATGAGTTTAGACCCTCCAAATGGCTATCACTCGAAGAGTGTGCAATCTATCTTGGGGACTGTGACACTCAAAGTGGAAGGGTAATGATGAGTGCCTTAAAACCATCCAAAATTCTTGATATTTGGGAAATATTTGTTTAACTCACTGTTATTGATGGTATAAAAATTTGGACACAAAATGACTTATGGAAGGTTCTTTTTGGCAGTGATTTGTGAGACCAAAAATTCCAGAAACAGAATTTACATTCTGTCCAAATGGCAGCCTTATGTGCAAAGGACTTTGATTTAAAAATGTATAATTTCTGGACTATTTTTAGAGCAAATAATAAGTATCAACTTTAATTCATAAAAACTCATTGGCATTACATAAGATATAATTTGATTTTATCTTTATCGAGAACCGATAGGTGATCTAATTATTGGATTTCAGACTGTTTAGTAAAGTTAGGGCGGACGTTTAGCGCTTCAAACGTCATCAAGTTCTTGGATATTCATCAGCCAACTTGTGAGTATTCACGGCCCCACTTTTACTGCTTTTTGTTTATTTTAACTGGAGGAAAGCATGAAGTTATGCAAACTATATTGTTTATTGTAAAACTATTGGATTAAAGAACTGTTTAGTCAAGATTTGTTGAAGTTATGTAAAATTGACTGTATTGCTCTATGGTATAAATGATAAATTGATGTACTTGAGAGGATATGTTTTAAAAAGTCCCCTCCCATAAACGCTACTAGTTAACTCGGGCACGTTCCCGGGCCGTGAAAATTGTGGATAGCCGCTATTGTGTTGACAGTCCCACCCAAAAACGGGTGCACATTACCTATGTTTAATAGTCTACTCATGTGTCCGAACGGGCCACTTTATGGTAGTTCGTAAAATAATGGAGCACATTGGTCAGCAAAGGCTCAGTAGCGTCTCAAGTTTTAAACATCGTTATAGATTTACATTTATCGGGTGCAAGTTTATGTATTAGTTTGCAAGAATTGATTTATGCATTTTAAATAATTTTGTGCATATGAAAATCCGTGAACTCACCAACTCTTTGTAGTTGACGTTGTTTTATGTTTCATGTTTTTCAGGAAATAAGTAAGAAATGAAGTTTTGGAGCATATATGTGACGACATCGATTAAGTTCATTTTGTATCTTTTGTAAAGAATTATTCTAACTCCAAGTTGGTTATGGATGTTAAATTCGAATTTTGTAAAACTTGAATGGTGTTATTTATTATCTGCTGCTGTGACTCGCTTACCTACATCTCGTGTTTCCGCTTTAACGGGGTGTGACAACGTCCATCTGACAAATCAGTGATAGGCACCAAATGGGTCTATCGCAACAAGTTGGATGAAGATGGTGTGGTAACCTGCAATAAGGCTCGGCTTGTTGCTCAGGATTATAGACAAGAAGAAGGAATCGACTATGAAGAAACCTTCGCACCAGTGGCTAGACTCAAAGCAATTCAACTTTTTCTAGCCTTTGCTGCCCATAAAGACTTCTAGGTCTTTCAGATGGATGTAAAGACCGCTTTCCTTAATGGAAAACTTCATGAGGAAGTTTATGTTGAACAACCTCCAGAGTTTCTTGACCCTAAGTATCCAAACCACGTCTATAGGTTGGATAAAGCTCTTTATGGGTTAAAACAGGCTCCTCGTGCCTGGTATGATACCCTTTCCTCTTTTCTCATCCCTGAGAAATTCTCTCTCCTCCTACTTTTAAATATGAGACTTCTTCTCCACTTTTCTCTTTACGCTTACAAAATTCTTAGACGAAACTCTACAAGAATTCTCCCAAAAGCAAGAACTCTCAAAAACTTCTAAGCTCTGTCGACCTTTTCTCTCTTAACGTCTAAGGTTGATATCTTCTTCTTTTTCTTTGTCTTCTATTATAAGAAACGTTTAATCTATTTTAAGAATCTTGTTCTCTTAAATACATTAAACAATAAAGGTTTTTAATCATTTCTTTCTTGATTATAATCTTGTTTCTTTATACACATTTCACTTGATAAACCCTAATCTTTTAAGGTTTTTTCAAAATAAGTTTTTACTTGTTCAAAAACTTTTTCTATACTCTTAACCATAAACTCTTGGCATATTTCTAGCAACCTGTTTGCTCTACTTCTTATTAATACAAACAGATGGCTGCCAAGAACGTCAACTTCTCCATTGACGAGATCTCCATCAAGGCTAACAACCACATTGCCTTGTTGGAGATACCTTCCTCTAAGGCATTTTACCAAGATGCGGCTGACTTCCTCAAACGGTCGTCCTTGGGCTACGCTCTCAACCATGAGCCCCTCATGGTCAAGGAACTTCTTCAGCAGTTCTGGCTCACTGCTGGGGTTGTCGAAGTCCAAGACGATGCTGGATGCAAGATGAAGCAGATCCATTTCACTTTCAACCGCATGAAAGTGAACTTTGGTGTGTCTACACTCCGCTCAGCTCTTTGTCTTCCCAAGGGTCCCTTCGATAGCGAACCCTCTACCACCGAGATCATCAATTTTCTTGATGCCATTGGCTACCAGTGGCCAATGAAGACGGACTCCAACGCCCCTCTAAAGTCTTTGACGAAGATTGAGAAGAACAGGATGTCTGCTGTCTGGCAATACCTGTTTTCTCATTTCATCCAGTGCATGGGTGGAAAAACTAGAGGTCAGGACCAGGCCTCTAGGATCGCCTTAATCATAGGCATATCTGCGATTCAGCGTCGCAATATAAATTATGCTGCGGTCATTTTCGATGACCTGGTGCTCAAGCTAAACAAGCGCCATCGAGAAAAGGTGGTGCCTTACACCAGGTTTCTTTCGATGATGTACTCAAAGAACCTCTTTCCCCCAAAAGAAGGGAACCTTCCGATTTTCAAGCTTGGATCCAGGATCATAAGCTGAGGGACAATGATGTGGCACTATCTTCCATTGTGTCCATCACTACCTTTTCTCCTCAGGTGGCCATGACAAGGGAAACCCCCCCCCCCTGCGTCTAGCCAAGCCACCAAAACCCCTTCAAAACGACCCTCTCAACCAACTCTCGGTTCTCCTCAGAGAGCCAAGAAGTCTAAAAAGGGGACAACCACGTCACTAGCTGGGGCCTCTCAAAAGGCTTCAGTTATTGAAACTAGCCTTATCCTTGAGGCGTCTTCTGTTAACCCTCCCAGCTCTTCAGTTATTTCTCCCATCACTGTCGTATCAGTGGTACCTTCACCAATCACTTTAGTGACCCAAATCACTGAAAGTGTGAATATCAGCGCCGCCATCGCTGAACCCCCACGTCTTTTCTCAATCATTTTCTGTTCTCCTCCTTCCTTGGTCTTTACACATGTCCAAGATGTATCAACGACTGTCCTTCCTGATACTGAGACACACACCACTGGACCTGAGGTTTCTCCTCTCGATGCTCCTCTGCATACGGATGTCCATCCTCTTGAGGACATCTTTGCTCACGCCAGTGACAATCCTTTAGATGTCACCGATGGCCCCTCAGGTATTCCATCTTCCTACCCTTTATTTTCTTCTAACCTTGAGCCTTCTACTCACACTTCTTCTTTTTCAGGTCCTTCTTCGATGCATTAGTCTGATGCTTAGGAAGTGGAATAGAAAGAAAGAGAGAAAGATGATGGAGGAGAAAGAAAGAACGATGATGGAGGAGATGAAGAGATCGATGATGCCTATGATATGGCATCTAACATCAAGCTGCTCCTTCCAGCCGTTGATACTGTCCTCTGGAAGATCAACGAAGTCCACCAAGAGATTCCCTGCCAAGGTGATCTTGATGCGAACTTTCTTGCCATCCATGTGGACGTTCAAGAAGTGCAGAGTCATCTTCAGATTCTCCAAGAAGCTGTTCAAGACAACACCGATGCCATTGCTGTTCTTCACAACAGGGCTGACGCTGCTCAGGCTATCGCTGATCAGCAGACTGGTCTTCTTCAACAGATCCTGGATGCTTTTCGTCAACCAGCTCCAGTGATCCCTCCTTCTTTCTCTGCCAGTGATCGCACCCAGCTCCATAAGACGCGTGAGGCAACGACAACTCTAGCCAATGCTTTGTAAAGGCTAGTGGATATAATGGTTCTCCAGCGTCAGCGCTTGGACGAACTCTCTGGCCAATTCTCTCAAGTCTTAGCCAGAGAGGGAGAGATGAGGTCCAACGCTGGTGAATCATCCGATGATGTGCTTACTCCTTCTCAGGCTATTGGTCCAGTATCAGCTACAGCTGCAGCTGAAGCTGAGGCTCCTAGAGCTAAAGCAGTTGCTGCTCCTGTAATCCCATCCACCAAAGCTGTTTCAGCTGAGGTTGTCGATGCCATCCTTAGGGATGATGCCCATACCATCATTGCTGCTGGTGATGATGATGAAAATGAAGATGATGATGATGAAGACGATCATGAACCTACCATTCCAGACACCGAAAATGATCTAGATGGCGACGACGAGGATGATGATGAAGATGACATTACCATCAAATTCAAGAAGCCATCAACTGTCACCAAAGGTGTTACTCTTAGGGATTCCGTATCCCAGGGGGAGCAAAGGCAAGGTGAATCGACTCCATCAGGGAACAAGGACCCCAAGTCGAAAGGCAAGTCAGTCGCTGAAGAAGGAAACTTGAAGGTATTGTTCAATATCCCTCAGCAACCTTTGTTTGAAGACTCTACCTCTCAGGTAGCGATTACTTCAACTAATCAACTTCATATTCCATCAACAACTTACGGTCGACTAGAGCGGGTACCTGATCAACCCATTTTTTGTGCTCCTACCGACCAGCAGATGTCTCCGCTGAAGGAGTCACTCGACCAGACTAGAGTAAAGTTCCCTCTTCGTACCTCTAGTGGTGGTGAGTTTGACTTCTTATCTGAAGCTGAAAGACTCGAGGCATTAAGGGCTGAAGAAGAGCTAGAGCTTCAGAAGAAGCAGACTGAAGACAGCTTGAAGCTGGCCAAGTCACTAGCTGAAAAAGTTCTTCCAAAGAAAAAGTCCAAGAAAACGGTGAACGCTGTCCAAGCCCAGGCTAAACTTCTCTCAATTGCAGAAGCTGAGCATGAGAAGAATATGAAGCTGGTGGAAAAAGACAAGTGATGGAGCAAAGCCAAGAAGAAAAAGAGAATCAGTCCCCACCCGATTATCAGCATCAGCATCAGCAGACGTTCTAAAGACGGTGGAACACTGGTCTTAATGCTCATCACCAGGGACAATCTTAATGCCGTTACCGAGTATCCTTCCTACCTAGGCCGTTATGGATTCAGCGAATGGATGGAGATCAGACAAGCCATTCAGCATTCCAATCGAGATACAAGACACTTTTCGAGGACACCATCAACGAGCTTATCAAAAGGAAGTCCAGGTATGTCAAGGTCCCTGACATGCCAACTCTGAAGAAGGGTGGGAAGAGGAAACTCAAGCTCTCTAATCCTAATGATGGACCATTCCTTAGGAACGAACATGAAACAAGGTTCTCCTTAGATGCAGTCCTGATGGGTCATAAAAGTAGAGACATTTCTATGCTGAATCTTGGCTTGCCGGATAAGGGTCCCTATACACCCAACTCTGTGCATTTTAAACCTGAGTTAGGAGTTATATTCCTTGACTATGAAGGTGAAGTCAGATTTCAGAGAATGTCAGAGCTACATCTATGTCCAATGGATCATTTGGTTTAKCTTTTGCTCTGGATAGATGATAGCATGCCTGGAAAAGTTGTAGATCTGAAGATACGAAGGGAATTCCTACGTCGAAGAAAACTTGGTGAAAATGTATCTGGGTACATAGATCTAAGATCTCTAGAACAATTTCTCTTTGTAACAACAATCCACTTTTCCTTGTAACTTCATGTACTATGTCTACTTTCAGTGATTGTACTTATATTCTGTAAGTTCTGGACATGTACTGTAATACTTGTAATATTTCCTATGATTAATAAAATGAGTATTCCATGTACTTCACTGAAAAAGATCCCTGAAAAATGTAATAGGGACACAAGTTTATGAGTTCCGATGTTACTTTTCACATTCGCTGACAATCTATGAGTCAGTAAATAAGCTTTCAGTACTTGCAATTTTCTTAGATGTAACATAATGAAAATTTTCAAGCTGAGATTGGTTAACTGAAAAAGATCACAAAATAGTAAAAAGGGACATGTATTTTATATGTAACTTTTCCTTACTATTATTTGATAAGATAACCTTCTTTATGTTATCTTGTTATCATCAGATAGGGGGAGATTGTTGATCCTCTCTCTCAGTGATTTAATGATAATCCCTTTTCACTTATACGTTGTATTTATGTTTCAGTATTTTCAGTTCCAGCGATATTCATTGAGTATGTTCAGTGATCGTTGAAGAACTTGCATTGTAATTCTATCAGAGACAACAATACTTCAAGAAGACAACACTCACACCAAAGAACATTCAGCAAATGTCGAAGACTGAAACTGAAGATTAGAGACTGACAAGTACGTGATCTGAAGCTGTATTTAGTAATTACAAGTTTGTCCACATATGTGTGAAAACTGCTCAAGCTTCAGCGAATGATGATGAGACCTTCAGGTTATCCCAGCATTCAGCGATCAAAGGAAGCTTGCTTAGCACGATTGTTGTTGTCTTGTCCTTATGCACACAAAGGACAAAACCCATACCCTTATGAAAGTTGGTACGGTACGGAGCCGACTAGTCGACTCTATTGTCCACCAACTTTAGGTAAGGATGTTTACTCATGAATAGTGCTTTTTGTACTATTCACTGTAGCAAAGGACAAATCTTCCTCTTAAGGCTTGACATTCACTCTAACCCTACCATATTGCATTAAATGAACATTTAATGCATTGGGTATAAATAAAAGTGCTTCTTCTCCATGCAGAGTGCGCGCAACTTACTCTCTAACCCTAATTCTTACTTCAAGCATTTTCTAGCTTAAGTAAAAAATCTTATTTACAACAATTTCTTTTCTTGTATTTGCTAAGACTTTGTGTGTAACAAGAGATTGTTTAGATAGGTTTTTTACTACCTTATCTTTCCGCAAACAATCTTGTAAAATCTGTATTGATGATCTTTATCAATATATATTTTAAATTTAAAAATATTGTATGTTAGCTCTCATATTTCATTTAATGTAAAAGTATGAAAAAGTACTACTGCAAGTTTTGACAGAAGAGGTCTACCACAGAAGACCACAGAGGACCAACAACAGAAGATGTTCAATCGTACAAGTCAAAAGTGACAGAACCTCTGTTGTCGATCACAGAGGTTCTGGAAACTTGTCCTCTGTGAACAAAAGCGTACAAGTCAAGAATGACAGAACCTCTGTTGTCTCTCACAGGGGTTTTGGAAACCGATCCTCTGGCATCAAGAGCTTACAAGTCACATCCAGCAGAGCCTCTGGGATGGCTCACAGAGGATCTGCAGTATTATCTTCTGTGAAGAACCTCTTCTGTTTTGTTCATAATTGTTTCTGCTGCACTGTAATCGTTCTAAAAGTTCATCCAGAGTAAGTGATTAAATACCAAGCTGAATCTACAGGTCCTAACATTGTGTTTGTATTTGTTAGCTTCATTTTTCATCTCTTGTAAATGTATAGAAAAAATATTCTGCAAGTCTTGACAGAAGAATATCTTCCACAGAAGACAACAGAGGACTAACAACAGAAGCCTTATATTCGAGAAGTAAAGTGTGACAGAACCTCTGATGTCTCTCACAGAGGTT
>NC_037530.1:21242357-21244112 GCF_001531365.2 Cynara cardunculus var. scolymus
CCACCACTTTCTCATGATTATTATATTATAATAATCAAAGAAACGTTTCCCTTCCCTCTCTCACCCCACCCATCTCAACTATATATACTCATCTTCCCCACCATTACCATCTTTACGCCTTCATAACCTGCAAACCACTTTTTGACAAACACATACTAACCTGCAAACTTCCATAGCAATGGCATCCTCCACTTCCCACGAATCTGACAACAACGATAGCCGCCTTCAATCCACGGGAGCAGACAGTAGGGCTATCGTCTTTCTCCCTATGAAACCCAATAATCACCAGATCGAGCTTACAAACACTCTCTATGACGACAGGTACGGGATAATAATTGAATTCTTCAAAAATTGCATTCTCCTCCCTGCTCTCACTTTGGTAAATCCAAAAGTTCCTGTCAAATACGTTAAACAATAATGGCAAAACTGTGAATTTGATGATGCCAGTCACGGTATAATGGGCGATATCGACGCACCAAACGACATGCTTTGCGCCTTCAAAATTTCACGAGCAAAGATCTCCAAGGTGTTATGCATTCCAACAAGAAGAGAGCTCGAAATCGAACAATATGATGAGCTACCGACCTCCGAGGACATTCTGCGATTTGTAAGGATGTTAGGCTACAACAAAGAGATACGAAACATCTCAGATTTCAAAAGACAATTCCTCCCACCAATGTGAAATTTGTTCTTTTCCATTTTGAACCGGTTCCTGACATGCAAATTAGGCTCCCTAGACCAAGGAAATTTGAACATTATGACGATCATGTATGGCCTCTATTTCAACCTCAACATCGACTACGCCCTTCTCATCTACACTGAGATCCACGCGGCCGTGCTAAAGAAGTGCAAACTTCAAGCCGCTGGAAAACCACTGACATCTGTCCTCTACCCTCGATTCCTTGCTCTCATCATTGGGGATGCGATGGGGAAAAATGCACTCCCCGTCACGGAGCCATTCACACCGATCTACAAAATGCATGGACATCGCCCAACTCTTTCTAAGGACGGATATATCATCAACATACAACTCTCGAGGGCTATGCTCACTGTCATTCCATCGACAAATGAGATACGCCAAGCCTATGAACGCTCCATGCTGTCCCATGAACCAAGGGCAGCTACCAGGAGCACTTAGAGCCGTCCCCTCCTCCAAACGAGGGAGCACAAGCATCATCTTCATCGGATGATGAAGATGATGATGATGATGCTAGTGACTCCCCCGGCCCTCACCAACATATTTCTAAACCCACTATCCAAAGGGCACCCACATCCACTGTCCCTGGTGATCAAAGCCAAAGGGATATTGAAAAAGGACGACCCAGTCCAATCCTAACCCAAGCCAGCCATCCAGAGGTCATCCTTCGGGCCTCTGGAGATGATCAAGCCGAGGAACCCCATCATCCATGACCCCTCTCTCAACAGAGAGGTGATGAAGAAATWAGAGCCCCTTCGCCTCAGGGCTCGCCACAACCCCTCACACACACAGAAGCATTCGTTGCTTCTGATGTTGAACCCATAGATCATTCAAAGCGATGTTTGTTTCATGCACCCCTTCCCTCGATATTTGATCTATTGAAGGGAACACACATCCGATTCACTTACTCAGCCTCTCAAGCTGAGGAAGAGGAAGAGGATGTCCCAACATCACGAGATAGCTCTTCCCTTGAAGGCTGTCAAGGACATGATGGAAGTCCTTCACGGCCTACCTTTACACAGGGCCAAGAAGGCGCCTCAGGAACAGAGGCCCAACCT
>NC_037530.1:21244601-21246059 GCF_001531365.2 Cynara cardunculus var. scolymus
CCTTCAACGACATCTAAACCAAATCGATACCCAAACACAAACCAACTCTTCCCGCCTCCAAATCCTCCAACAAACCATCACCCAACATCATAACACCATCTCATCCCTAGCCACCCAACGCAACCAAGTCCTTCTCCAATCCCTTGCCACCCTCACGGCTCAAGCAACTGAGACCGATAAAAACCTCGCATACATCATTTCCCAACTACAAACCATCACTCGCCATCTTCATCAACTACCATCCTCCATCATCTCTCAAATTCCTAAACCTTCTCAACCTTCCACCTCTTCAATCGATGAAACCCTTACCACTCTCACCCACCAAATCACCTCTATCCAAGACACCCTCACCCAACTCCCCGCTGCCATCCTCGCCCAAATACCTCAACCCACTCCTCCACCACCTCCTCCCTCCACAGGACCTTCTTTCGACGAAGCCTTTTCTACAATCACTGCAGAGGTGAGAAACTTAATCACCAACCTTCCCATTCCACCAACCTCTTCCACCTCATCCATGCCACCACACCATCCAGCCTCCACCTCCTCAACAGAGTTCGCCACCAGGGCGGACATGCAAGCTCTGTCAAGAGCACTGGTCTCCTCCTTCAACGAGATCTGTGCAAAGTTCGTTCATCGGGCCATCCATCCAACAAGGGCTCTTACTCAAACGTTGGCTGATGAACAATGACGCACCACCTCCCTCCTCTAGACTATGGAGGCCAGCCGACGACAGGCTGTCCTAAAGGCGTATCTTACGTCCTTCAGGAAAGAAAGAAAGAAGAAGAGGTCCAATGCCTCATTCTCGAGCAGCCGACCACAGAAACGAAGAAGACATGATGACCAAGACCCCAATGATCAAGGCCTTGGCCCTCGTGAGGGGGAGACAACGACGGCTGCACATGCAACAYAWTCCGCTGCACCACAACCATCATCCACTCAACCACAACCCCCAACAGATCCCATCGAGTTGAGCTCTGCATCCGATGAAGAACCCACTACCCCTCCAACACAAACAAAGTTACCCTTAACCCCTTCACCAACACCTCGCACAACTCAACCATTCATCATTTCCACATTACCAGAACCCACAAACCAACCCACTTCACCCACAATAACAGAACCCACAAACCAACCAACTTCACCCACACAATCAGAGCCCACAACAACCCAACAACCAGAACCTAYAACTACCCTTCCTTCATCACCCCAACAACCAACAAAAACCCATGAACTTGAAACCACCCAAACAACCAAAACACAACCCTTGGTGCAAGCGGATATTCCCTCTTCCTCGGGGCATCCTCCACAGAGCATAGTGGATGAAATAATTCAGAACATGGAGTCATTGAGGAGAAGACCTCAAGTGCCTACCAGGGAGCCAATAATGATGGAAAATATCCATCAATATATGTATCAAGATAGAGAAGAAAGCCTGTCAACCAATCCGCCAATCCTATC
>NC_037530.1:21247324-21257043 GCF_001531365.2 Cynara cardunculus var. scolymus
TTTTGAGTCTTCTTAACTTTCTTCATAAAATCATTATAATTTGGTTATTTATAACTAGATTATAAGTGTTATTGAGAGATCTGGGATCAACAGAAGGTATTATCCACCCAAAAGTTTCAAAATAACGAGAGTTTCCTAACGCATTAACACCTTAATCAATATCCCTATCATCATCACCAAAGCTCCTACCGCCCAAAACAAGTACGCATACAATCTTCGATTTGCCCTCCTAGTCTCGAAAACGACCTCCATAATCCCCATTGTGAGATTATCCTATGCGAGCAAGACTGTAAAAATGTCGTCTAAGGACTACTAGACGTGATCAAGTGTATGATGTTGGGACTGTAACTGACTGCTCAAGCCTGAGACCTAAAAGTTCTCCGTTGCAGTCATGCCCCGAGGCTATGGCAAAGGAACTCCAATTGCTGGGAGAGGAGGGGTCATGCTCTGTGATCGGGACTGCGATCCGGCTGGCTCGCTCAGAGGCTCAGAGGGAACTACGATAGTCTCTCGGGTGGCCACGTCACTTTCCTCGGATGGGTCACTCTCCTCACAGACGGGTTGGTTTCTCCTAGGGAGGCTGGTAAAGTAACCGGATTCGTCAGGGGAGTGCTCAGGAAGTGAGGATGAGTGACACATTTTTAAACTATGACAGTAACAAATTTAATTACTAACTCTACTTAAGTAAATAATAATTCATAAAATAAAAATACTCATGCAACTCACAATTATGCTTTTCCTTTGGGCAATAAATTTTTATTTTAGCTGAGTTCCAATATAATTGTTCCTTGTTCCTCCTTAAACATATTAAATTAGACATAGGTGATCAGGCTTTGCCTAATTATAATATGCTAAGTCAACACTTAGTCCAATTATACCAGTAGTAAGCTAAACTACTTTTGAATATATATATATATATATATATATATTTTAATCATTTGGTTATAGTATTTGGTTTTAATAGAAAACCGGTGTTCTCTATAACCTATGGCTCTGATACCAARTCTGTCACACCCCGCTAAAGCGGAAACACGAGGAGTGATAGTTCAAGATTTCACAGCGATAGGGCAAAAACGACACCAATTGTCCATTGAAATACATAACATATAAAGTCCGAAATTACATCATACAAGTTCAAAGTTTTAACAACATGGTATAAGCAAAGTTTTCAACAAAAAGATTTCAAATAAAGAAAATGGTTGATGTCGTTGCGCCCCGAACATAAACGATACCAGTTAACCTTTCTTACCCCTGAAAAGCATAATAAAACAAGGTCAACTACAAAGAATTGGTGAGTTCACATGTTTTCAATATTACAAACCTCATTTTGCATAAGTGAATATGAGCAAATTAAATTTTTAATGGCACTTAATTTACTTTGAAAGAAAATCTTGGATTGTTCAAGGCAATTTGTACTCTAATTTTTAGTATATAAAGAGCCACCAGTAAACCTTTCGACCCCATAAAACTGTTTTTAATTCTACCTTAGCGGTGGGACTAATACCCCACATATGTAGAACCTTTGTTTTTAAGTATAGTGCACCCTTACCTGTAGTTTCTAGGTGGGATTGCTATCCACACCCCTACTTATCGGTTTTTAGGTGGGATTGTCCGTCCAAATAGCGATAGCCACAAATACCCTCGGCTCCTCACTTGAGTTAATAGTAGTGTACACACTTTTTTGTTACATTTTACTCAATATAACTATTAGTGTACATGCCTTAGTGCCCACAACATCAAATTAACAAAATTTCATATTCATAATGAAAATAGCTCATATAACACATTTAATCATGCTTTTCACCCCAAAACGTAATAAATACTTTGAAAGAGGGGCTGTGAATACTCACTCTTTTGCAAAGCTCCGCTAATTAAAAACATGATCCGGTCCCCACACGTTGGCTTAACATTTTCCTATCAAAGAGGAATATCCAAAACCGTCACTTATGGGTTCAAAACTACTTATGGGGATTAATAAGTCCTAAGTCCATAATTGTCTACATATGTCCAACTTGATTATCTATAGTCCAAATATACATAATGCACATATGCTCGTTAATATAGTAATTTATATCGGAAGTGTGATAACTTGATCCTGGTTATCACCCAAGGTAAATAATATGTGATTATCTGATTTAAATGATTACGTGATAGCATGATAAATTGTTATGTTTGATCATGCTAGGATGTAAAAATGTGCATAATATGAAATGCATATGTTATATATTTATATGTATGCATGGTACATATATATATATACATGGTGTATGTATACATGCATAAGAGTTTTGTGAGAAAAAGGGGCTGTGTTAGCCGCCTTTCCTGATTTGGAAAGTATAAAAGGGAGGCTGAGCCTCCATATTTTCTCTTCTTGCTTTTGGAGTTCCTTGTTGTGCGATTTAAAAGAGAAGAGAGGTTGACCGGATTATTTCTTGTCTGGAGATTCAAGTTGATTTCAAGTGTTTGATTTCAAAAGCTTGTTAAGCTGAGTAATTTCTAAACTCTTTTACATAAAATTATTACTGGTTTTATATGAATCTTGTTTATTTTTGGAAAGCAATCAGTCTTTTGCTCAAGTGTTTTATCCGGGTATTAAACCGGACAAGGCTTGTCCGGATTGTTTTAAATCGGACAAAGGTTGGACGATGTATTGTCCGGATTGTTTTAAATCGGACAAAGATTAAACGATGTATTGTCCGGATTGTTTTAAACCGATCAAATGTCGACCGGGTTATGATTGGTAAGAATAGTTATCTTTTTGAACTGAGAAGTAGGAATACGACCATTTGATGGCCGGATTGTTTTAAATCGGTTAAGTTGTGAGCGGGGTATTGTTCGGACTTGTTATCCGGATAGAGATGTTGATTTTGATTCTAAGTGTTAATTGGTCAAGCTTTATGCGGTGTGTTGTCCGGATTGTTGACCGGAGATGAAGTCCGGCTAAATCAAATGACGGATTTGAAGTGATGCCTTGTGTTTTTGATAAGAAATGTTATTTTATCATAAAAAGGAAGTTTGGCATATAAAAAAGAGGTGTACCATGGGATAAGGGTGGCATATCAAGGAGAGGTGTACCATGGGATAAGGGTGGCATATCAAGGAGAGATGTACATTTGGATATAAGGGTGGCATTTGTATGTGTGATTGTATGATATAACTCTTTCTATTATATCCTTTAAGATTACCGTGTTCCGGAATCTTTATTTCTTTGTGATTTAAGATTTAGGATCAAGGTTCTTATTGGATATCATAGTCTGGATGTTATTGAGGAGAAAATATCAGGTTTGGCCTGAAACTTTATTTAAACCCTGCTTTGATTTAAAAAGGTTTAAAAGTGGCATTATGTGAAACCTGATTGGTTTTGAGGTATGGGATTTATATAGCTAAAAGCTTACTTGAAATGTAGAAAAGATCTGGTATAATGTTCTTATTTATTCATATATTTGTTATATATATGAGATGTTGTTTTTCAATAAAGATTTTGGTGATTTTCACCCTGCAATAACATAAATAGGGCATCTCACTAGACCTTTCGGTCTAACCCTTGTTTTGTGATTTTAACTATGTATTGCATGAGGTATGGACAGTAAGGGAAAGGGGAAAATGTGATATTTTCCTATATGCATTTCTACTTGAAGATCTGTTTTGATGTGCAGTTTTGATCAATTAGTACAAGTAATGTATTTGAATTTTTAGACCTTGTATTTGGTCATTATAGATTCTTTTACTAAGGGACCTGAATGGAATGATATCATGTATTTCTTTTGTATGAAATATGTGTTACATGTAATGTATGGTTTGGGGTGTTACAGAAGTGGTATCAGAGCCTGAGTTTAAGAGATTTATGAATTCAACAACATTATATTTAGACTTAAACTGTTTTATTGCATGTTAAGGGTCCCGGACATAGTTAGCACCATTGGAAATAAATATGATGAGTTAAAAGAACAGTGTGTAAGGTAAACTTTAATTACATATGGCCAGTGTAATTATGAATTTACAGGTATACATCTGAACTTGAATACTTCATTATATTTGGGAATGTGAATACGTGATTATTAACACTAAACTCTACAAATGTCTAGCCGAAGTAGAAGATCTGAAAGAGTGGCTCGTCCAGAATCTGAGGAAAGAAAAGAATCACCCGTAAATCTACCGACTAGTACATCTGAAAATAGAGGTCGGGGAAGAGTAAGGGGACGAGGCAGAGGAAGAAGTCAGTCTCAGGGAAGGGGTCGGATTGGAATACATTCTGAACATGAAGAATCTCACTCTGGGAATATTCAGGAAAGATCGTTACCACATCCTGAATATATAACCAGGGATATGTTGGCAGAAGAAATGGGAAAGTTACGGGAAACTCTGACATCTATTATGGGAATACCGGCTAGGGTAGAAACGGAAAGAGTGGAAGTTCATCCCTCTACTTCAGTCACCCACATAAAAGAAGGAGATATTAAGATGTTTTTGGCATGCAAACCACCAACCTTTTCTGGGGAGAGAGATCCAGTAAAAGCTATGTGTTGGATTAAGGAGATGAAATCTATGTTCAACACCTTTCGTTGTCCGAAAACAGATTAAGTTTGATTTGCTGTTTCTATATTAAAGTCAAATGCTTTATTCTGGTGGGAAGTTGAATCATCTACCAAAATAGATATTTTACAGACTCTATCTTGGGTAGAATTCATGGATAGATATAAGAATCAATTCTGTCCTGAAACGGCGGTGAGACAAATGGAGGAAGATTTTCTGAAACTAGAGCAAGGAAATGGAACAATTCGAGAGTATACCGAAAGATTTATTGAATACTCTCGTTTTGCCAAACATTATGTTTCAACTGAGTTCAGGAAGATAGAGAGGTATATTTGGGGTTTGAAACCCTCAATTAGAGAGTTTGTTATTGCTATGAACCCTAATACCTTTCCATTAACAGTAGATGCAGCTGAGGTGACCGAACGAAATAAGAATAGACAATCAGAAGGAAAGGTTGTTGCGAAAAGAAAATGGGAGGGGCCTTCATCTTTTCGAGGGCCGAAAACTGTTAGATATGATAGCAGAAGATAAGTGAGAAAGTCTATTCACAGTGTCGACAAATTCATCTGGGTGAATGTAAGATGGACCCAAGGAAATGTTAGAAGTGCGGCGAAGCAGGTCATCTGTCTAGAAATTGCCCAGTTAATCGAAGGTGTTTTAATTGCAATTCTCCGGATCATATTCGACCAAATTGTCCCTTGTTAAGAACTCCACAGTTAACAATGGGGAGTAACGCGTCGGGTACACGGGAAAGACCTACTGTGAATAGAGGAGGGCAAGGATGGGCGCGGGGACGATCCTTCCAGATGACTATGAACGAGGCAAAAGTATCATCAGATGTAGTAACAGGTATATTTCTCTTGAATTCAATACATGCTAAGGTGTTATTTGACTCAGGTGCAAACTTTTCGTTTGTATCACCATTGTTTGCTCAAACTGCATGTCTGAATTCTGTGCTACTTGATGATAAATTAGTAGTTGATACTGCTAATAATCAAGAAACTGTTACTAATGTGTTCAATAACTGTATAATTGTTATTGAAAACTTTGAACTTCCAATCCGGTTATTTCCTATGCCAATGAAAGAATTTGAAGTAGTAGTGGGTATGGACTGGTTGGCAAAGTATCAGGMTAGCATTGTTTGTAATCAGAAAATAATCAGGATTATTCTGCCAGACCAGAGAACAGTTGTTATTTATGGTGATCGTCAGAATCATCATACTAGTATTTTGTCAGTAATGAAAGCCTAGAAATGTATTCGAAAGAAGTGCCAAGTATGTTTGGCATATGTAATTGATTTAATGAAAAAGAAGAGAAAAGAGGAATCAATTCCGATTGTTGGTGAATATCCAGAAGACTTACTTGGATTACCACCAGATAAAGTCATTGAATTCCGAATTGATCTTATACCAGGAGCTGTACTAGTAGCAAAGACGCCATACCGTTTAGCTCCATCTGAATTGAAAGAATTGGTGGCACAATTGAAAGATTTAACTGATAAGGGATTTATGAGGCCTAGCACTTCACCTTGGGGTGATCCAGTCTTATTCGTTAAGAAGAAGGATGGGTCTATGCGAATGTGTATAGACTATCGTGAACTGAATAAGTTGACAATTAAAAACAAGTATCCTTTACCAAGGATTGATGACTTGTTTGATCAACAGGTAGGAGCAAGTTATTTCTCTAAGATTGATTTAAAATCAGGGTATCATCAGTTCAAGGTTAGGGAAGAAGATGTTGCCACAACAGCATTCAGAACAAGGTACGGGCATCACGAATTCTTAGTTATGCCATTCGGCTTAACTAATGCTCCCACAGCTTTTATGAATCTGATGAATAGGGTATGTAAGGAATATCTTGATAAATTCGTTATTGTATTTATTGATGATATTCTTATATACTCTAAAACTAAAAAAGAACATGCAAAACATCTTCGTTTGATATTGGAAATGTTGAGAAAAGAAAACTTGTACGCAAAGTTATCTAAATGTGAGTTCTGGTTAAGAGAAGTTCAATTCCTGGGTCATATTATCTCAAAAGGAGTAAAAGTTGATCTAGTAAAAATAGAAGCAGTTGCAAGATGGGAAGCTCCGAAAAATCCTTCTGAAGTCCGAAGCTTTTAGGATTGGCCACTTATTACCGTAAGTTCATTCGAAACTTTTCTAAGATGTCGTGCCATTAACTAAATTGACTCGGAAGAATGTTAAATTCCAGTCGGAAGAAGAGCAGCAAGAAGCTTTTCAACTTTTAAAAGATCATATTTGTAGCGCGCCAATATTAACTTTACCAGATGGATCTGAAGACTTTGTGATTTATAGAGATGCTTCAAAATTAGGGTTGGGATGTGTTCTGATGCAAAGGGAAAGTGATTTCTTATGCATCAAGACAATTGAAAGATCATGAGAAACAATATCCAACCCATGACATAGAATTAGCTGTTGTGGTGTTTGCTTTGAAAATCTGGAGACACTATCTTCTAGGAACGAAATGCCAGATTATACTGACCATAAAGGTTTACAACATTTGTTCAGCCAGAAAGAATTAAATACGCAACAGCGTCGGTGGATTGAGCTAGTTAATGATTATGATTGTCAAATTCTTTACCACCCGGGAAAAGCTAACGTGGTGGCTGACGCTTTAAGTCGGAAACAAAAGAGTGGAACCATTAAAATTGTGGCAATGAGAATGAACCTGATCTCTGACATTCGTAAGGAAATTCAGAGATGCCAACAAGAAGTTGTAAAAGAAGAATTTGTTAAGGCAGAAAGGTTGGGTAAGATGATTTCAACCTTGGAACAGAATAACGAACGACTAATGTGCTTTCAAGGGCGAATTTAGGTACCATGTTTTGAAAATATCCGAAATGTGATATTAAATGAAAGCCATAAATCCCGATACTCTATTCATCCAGGCACCAATAAGATGTATATAGATTTGAAACCTTTTCATTGGTGGCCAGGATTAAAAAGGGACATAACTCGATATGTGGAACAGGGTCTGACATGTTTACAGGTCAAGATTGAACATTAGAAGCCATACGGAAGTCTTCAATCCTTAGAAATACCTGTATGGAAATGGGATCACATTACCATGGATTTTGTTATGAAATTACCTCGAACTCCAAAGGGGTATGACGCAATTTGGGTAGTTGTGGATCGTTTGTCTAAATCTGCACATTTTCTACCAATGAGAGAGAAATACACTTTAGAAAAACTAGCGCAGATTTACATCAAAGAAATTATTACCAGACACGGTGTTCCCTTGTCTATTATCTTTGATAGAGATAGTCGGTTTATTTCAAAGTTCTGGGAAGGATTACAGAAAGCTTTGGGGTCTGAAATCCGATTAAGTACAGCTTATCATCCGCAAACTGATGGGCAGAGTGAAAGAACTATTCAGACTCTCGAAGATATGTTAAGAAGTTGTGCTATTGATTTCGGGGGATCATGGGAAGATCACTTACCATTAATAGAGTTTGCGTATAACAATAGTTACCATTCCAGTATCCAAGCGGCACCATATGAAGTGTTGTACGGACGTAAATGTTGAACGTCGTTATGTTGGAATGAAGTGGGTGAGAAACAGCTGAAAGGTCCTGAAATTGTCCAAGAAACTTCTGAAAAGATCGAACAAATCCGTGAAAGAATCAAAACAGCACAAGATCGCCAGAAAAGTTATGCAGATAATCGTCGAAAGCCAATTGAGTTTAATATAGGTGATTTTGTAATGTTAAAAGTTTCGCCATGGAAAGGTGTTATCAGATTTGGTAAGAAAGGAAAGCTCAGTCCAAGGTATGTGGGGCCGTTTAGAATATGTAAGCGAATTAGGCCAGTTGCATATCAGTTAGAGTTGCCAGAAGAGGTGAGTCTGATTCACAACACTTTTCATGTGTCGAATATGCGAAAATGTTTGGCTGATCCGAGAACTACGCATCTTCACAGACCAAGAACTACGAGATCACCCCTTTCATTCTGGGGTGACDGAGGGATCATACCATTCGAGCCTTTTTTTTTCATGCTTTTCCCCGAGGTCTGGAGAAAGCTGAAATCAATAGGCCCATGATCTGAAGACTACAGGTTCGAATCCTGTCCCCGCGGATTTTTTGGTACATCACATTCATGCATTTACAATGATCATGCTGGGATGTGAAAATGTGCATAATATGAAATGCATATGTTATATATTTATATGTATGCATGGTATATATATATAGATATATATATATGGTGTATGTATGCATGCATAAGAGTTTTGTAAGAAAAAGAGGCTGTGATAGCCGTCTTTCCTGATTTGGAAAGTATAAAAGGGAGGCTGAGCCTCCATATTTTCTCTTCTTGCTTTTGGAGTTCCTTGTTGTGCGATTTAAAAGAGAAGANATAAAAGGGAGGCTGAGCCTCCATATTTTCTCTTCTTGCTTTTGGAGTTCCTTGTTGTGCGATTTAAAAGAGAAGAGAGGTTGACCGGATTATTTATTGTCTGGAGATTCAAGTTGATTTCAAAAGCTTGTTAAGGTGAGTAATTTCTAAACTCTTTTGCATAAAGTTATTACTGGTTTTATATGAATCTTGTTTTTTTTTTTTGGAAAGGAATCAGTTTTTTGCTCAAGTGTTTTATCCGGGTATTAAACCGGACAAGGCTTGTCCGGATTGTTTTAAATCGGATAAAGGTTGGACGATGTATTGTCCAGATTGTTTTAAATCGGACAAAGATTAAACGATATATTGTCCGGATTGTTTTAAACCGATCAAATATCGACCGGGTTATGATTGGTAAGAATAGTTATCTTTTTGAACTGAGARGTAGGAATACGACCATTTGGTGGCCGGATTGTTTTAAATCGGTTAAGTTGTGAGCGGGGTAATGTCCGGACTTGTTATCCGGACAAAGATGTTGATTTTGATTTTAAGTGTTAATTGGTCAAGCTTTATGCGATGTGTTGTCCGGATTGTTGACCGGAGTTGAAGTCTGGCTAAATCAAGTGACCGGATTTGAAGTGATGCCTTGTGTTTTTGATAAGAAATGTTATTTTATCATAAAAAGGAAGTTTTGAAATAAATGATTTTGTATTGATAATAATTTCAATGACTGATGTTTATTTGGAATTGTTTTGTGAATATTTTGATGGGGGAATAAGGGTGGCATATCAAGAAGAGGTGTACCATGGGATAAGGGTGGCATATCAAGGA
>NC_037530.1:21257438-21259302 GCF_001531365.2 Cynara cardunculus var. scolymus
GATTTATATAGCTAAAAGCTTTGCTTGAAATGCGGAAAAGATCTGGTATTATGTTCTTATTTATTCATATATTTGTTATATATATGAAATGTTGTTTTTCCATAAAGATTTTGGTGATTTTCACCCTGCAATAACATAAATAGGGCATCTCACTTCTAACCCTTGTTTTGTGATTTTAATTATGTATTGCAGGAGGTATGGACGGTAAGGGAAAGGGGAAAATGTGATATTTTCTTATATGCATTTCTACTTGAAGATCTGTTTTGATGTACAGTTTTGATCAATTAGTACAAGTAATGTATTTGAATTTTTAGACCTTGTATTTGGTCATAATAGATTATTGTACTAAGGGACCTGAATGGAATGATATCATGTATTTTTTTTGTATGAAATATGTGTTACATGCAATGTATGGTTTGGGGTGTCAGAAGAAGTAATGTTATAATCCAATAAATGATCAAAATTTATAAAATCAAATAAATTCCAGAATTTCACTTTTGGACAGAAACTAATAGTACTAAAAATGATCAATTTATAGAGACTTCTAAAATGACATAGTTTCATATCTTTATATATGGGATATAGAATTGGGTTATGGTCATTGTGACCAAATTTCATGCATCTTGGACATGTAAAAATGGTTCAAATAATTTCTGCAATACAATATGTCACAATTGTTATGACATATTACACCATGTTAGTAAAATACTCATTTGAAGAGTTCTACTAAGTGTTTTGCAGAAATTCAAGTTGGATTATAAACTTAACACCTAAATGAAACTTCAAAGATAAGAATCACTCATTTTGGATGAGTTAAGAGGAAGATATGGCACCATAAAGTTACATACACACATATGTCATTAGTTGATAGATTGCACACTTAACTTTAATAAATTCGTTAATGCTTCAAAACTTCATATTTTTGAGTGAAACTGGGTTCATATGAACCCTAACTCATAAAAAAATATGTCAGAAGAAGAATCATGTACTAAGAGCAAGTAATAAAAGAGATATTAACACACAAAGTAGGAGTTACCTACTGATGGTTTCACAGTTCACACACCTAAAGTGTTTTAGGTGTTTGGAGAACAAAACTCCATATTTTCATGTGATTCCACTTGCATGCAGAAGATAACTCATATAGTTAACTCTCAAAGGAAGAATAATCATTTTTATCGAGTTTTGAAAGAGATATGGTCATTAGAACATACATATACAAATCTGTCAGTTTCGGACATATTGCATACTCATTTTGTTTTGAGTAGTTGAAACCACAAATCACCATATTTTTAAATGAAAACAGTGGCATTTGAAAGGTAACTCATAAAATTAACTTCCAGAAGAAATATCAATGATTTTGGATGACTATTTAGAGAGTTGTGGTTGTTTAAAGTAGAGTTTACCTACTGAAAAACTCCCAGATGCACATGCATCTTGTTTTGAGTATTTGGGGAGTCAAAACTCAATGTTTTTGAGTGAGACCAATTGGATTACAATCCCAACGCAATAAATGAATTTTTAGAAGAAGATTCATGACATTTGAACATATTATTTGCAAGAAATGGACGACTTATGCACATGCATACAATCTATCAACACTTAAAATGCAAGAAAAGGTGGAGATGAAGTTGTTACCTTGATTGATGATGAGAAGGATGTGATATCTTCAAAGTCCTTGCTATTTTGATGAAGAAATATGGAGATATTGGCTGAATATGAAGGATGAAGAGGATAATCTAAAGTGTCTCTTGAGTTTTAGAGAGAGAGGGAGAGGGAGTTTCATAATTTGAAAAGCTGAGGAATAAGTTGTAAATGAGAAAAATTATGGTATTTATATGTGGATTTAAGAGGGAGGGGGGGGGGG
>NC_037530.1:21259386-21267535 GCF_001531365.2 Cynara cardunculus var. scolymus
ATAAAAAGTTTTATATTTAAAACACTAAAACTTTGTGTTTTATATAAATTGGGTATTAATTGGAGCATTTGGCATTATATAGGACGTTTCAGATAGTTACGGGTCGGAACCGGACTTTCTAATCAACTACCGGAAACTCTAGAAATTTTTCGGCTAATCTAATCTAACTAACTCATAATCTTATAAATTATCTTTAATAACACTAATATAAACTTAATAAGAGCTAACCTGGAAGCTCAAATTTGACAGTTGTCATAAATCCGGTCAGTAGTCCGCTCAAAGGTTGTGCGAATTCGGACAGAATCTGCTCAAGTGTTATACGAATTCGGACAGAATCCGCTCAAGAGTTATACGAATTCGGTCAATTCTGCCTAAAAGATGTATGAATTCGGACAAAATCCGCTCAAGCCTTGAACGATTTGGAAATCTGATGATTGATTTACCAAAACCTGACAAACAGTCTGCGATTTAGGCTTACCAGGTAGTCTGCGATTAAGACCAAGTCCGACTACCTCTTTTGTGATGAAAGAATCTTGAGCGATTTAAACTTGAAATGATCAATGAAACTGTGATCAATGAAAGAATCTTGTGCGATGAAAGAATGTGATCAATGAAGATGAAGCACAAATTGGCCGATGAAACTGTGTTGGGTCTAAAACAAATGGGCCTTGAGCTAGGCAAACACAAAAACATAAAAAAAATTAACAAAAAAAGGATCAAAATACTGATTTTTAAAAAATACGAACAAAATTTCAAAACACAAAATTTCACCAAAAACACGAAAAACAAAGATTAAAATGCAAATATTTGTGTATAACTGAAAGACCCGGTTTACATAAATGATAAAAGGTTTGTAATACCTCATTTCTATAAATGATAAACAAACCACCAAAAATTTTTAAACCTTTAGAAAGCAAACGGGATATAATATTTACGAGTTTCTAATTCGAAATGTCCGCTTGGTTTACAGGACGTTTACGTAAGCAACTGTTTTCCAAAATATCCTAAAATGGACAAAATAAACTTAATAGATTTGCATAAAGCTTAAACTATATACAAGATAGAGGACATTAGCTACCCGTTATCTAGATACTTTAATTACAACCAAAAGACAACTAATAATTTACAATCCATAGTTGTATTCGACTAACTATATAATACCAAAAGATTCGTGCTACTGGAAGCACAAAAAGCAAAGATCTCAATCTACTCGAGCTTGTTCTTTGCCTTATCTACACGGCCTATAAAAATGTGAACAACTAAAAGGGTAAGCACATAATGCTTAGTGAGTAAACGGGAACTACTAACTACTAAAGCTTTAGAAATGTAATCCATGGAAGTCAATGATCACGAATGATGTAAATCATGTAATAAGTAATCATCATTCGAGAATCATACATCTGAATATCAAAGTATGCAACAAATAGATTGTGTGAAACTCAATAATTGATATGTACTGCCACCGAGCTATCCCGGTCGTGGCAAGCATAACAAAATATATCATAGATATCATACCACCCGAGCTATCCCGGTCAGTGGAATGATCTTCCCACCCGAGCTATACCAGATAGCGGGGAAAATGACCGGACTCTAACACGGTCAAATACGCACCATACYCRAGTAATCTCAGCTGATATGGGCTTAAGCATGCCTCCCCGGGTGAAACACAAAGTAACCACCGAGTAGCATGTATGGAAGGACGGAGTGCAATAGCCAATAATCTCTTGAAATTGATAAGGAGGCATAACGTGGATGAGTATGGAAGGAAGTAGTAAATAGATAACACATGTCTAGCAAATAACAAGTTAAGTAGCCCCATAAACTCACAGTGTTTTTCGATACTAAAAAATCGAGCCAACTTAGGCTCTACGTCCATATACGTCTAAACATCGTCCAACGGTCACTCTAGAAGGACCAAGTGAGCTTATGTAACACCTGTAATATGTACCCAAAGTTTCATAAAGATCCGACAACAAAAACTTAACCAAACTTAATTTAAATTCATTTTAGGCACTATAATTCACAGCTCAAAANCTACGTCCATATACGTCTAAACATCGTCCAACGGTCACTCTGGAAGGACCAAGTTAGCTTATTTAACACCTGTAATATGTACCCAAAGTTTCGTAACGATCCGACAACAAAAACTTAACCAAACTTAATTTAAACTCATTTTAGGCACTATAATTCACAGCTCAAAATCAACTTTTTATCAGTTTTTAGACGCAATTATAACCAACCTATAAGCCTTATTTCTTAAAGGTGTCTAAAAGAAAGGTTTAGATCTACATATAAGCTTTCTAAAATGTCCATAATGGTAGCAATCCGAGCTACGGTTAAGAAGTTATCGCACATTCAAAACAACATCTCGGATAGATTTGGTGCTGTCAAATTCACAAACTAAATAGGCTAAAATCCATATTTTGGATTCAATCTTTATTCCAACAATCAAAATACCATCTAACCATGTTTATATTATTGATTACAAGATCAATACTCAAGTATTTCACCAAAATAGCCATTAATGAAGAAAATCAAAGTTCAACCTATATTCTTCATTTTCGAAAGCTCCAAATCATCATTCAAGCATCATAACAACTTAGTTAGGCTATAACCAATCTAAATACAACATATTACTAATATAACTCAAATTAGGTTTCATTGATTTCATCTCTAGAGATTAACCAATGAAATAGTTATACCTTAATTGGAGAATGAATTTGGCATAAAAATCAAGCAAAACCCCTTGAAACAACCTTGATTCACCCCTATGAAGCCAAAATCACCCTTGGTAGTATGTTTTGGAGATGAGAGTTTGTTTTGGGTGAAAAAGAAGGTAAATAACATGTATAACCGACTTTTACGAGTTGGGACTGAGTTGACTCGACTGAAAACTCGGTTTGACCACTAATCACTAAAAATCGCATAACTTTTCGCTCGGACCTCCGTTTTTGACGTGGTTTTCGCTCACGCATTGGTAAAGAGATAATATACAACTTACAATAGAAATATCTGAAAAATATCTTCCAATAAAAGTCAGTTTTTAGGTATCCGTAACGTAGATATTGTTGCTTTTGACCCGTTTCTTTCCATTTGTTTTACCCCGGGCCTCGTACGATGATTCCGACTATTTCATATATAGTTTATTGCATTCGGGTTTGCTTCCAAATTTTACGTTTTGATCACATAAACACGTATAAAGGGGATAATTACAACGTATTTACGAAAGTGTATGTTACAATTATCTCCTCCTTTTGAGGATTCTGTCCTCGGAATCTTCATTTCTCGAATAGCTCGGGATATTTGGCAAGCATCTGTTCTTTGTTCTTCCACGTGCAATTCCGACCACGATGATGCTTCCATTTCACTAATACCAAATCGATTGTCTTGTTTCGAAGATTTGCCGTTCTTTCATTTAGAATTTCTTCTGGTTCCTCGATATATCTCAGTCGTTCGTCAATCTTCACCTAAGCTAAGGGAATTGTTTCATCATACTTACCCAAACACTTTCGAAGATATCCAACATGAAATACATTGTGAATACCAGATAACTCTTCTGGAAGTTCAAGTCGATATGCTTGTTTTCCAATACGTTCAATGATTTTGAATGGTCCAACGAAACGTGGACTAAGCTTACCTTGCTTACCAAATTGTAGAATACCCTTCCAATGGGAAACTTTCAACTTAACCATGTCGCCCACGGTGAATTCAATTGGTCGTCGATGATTATCGGTGTACGACATCTGTCTGTCCTGAGTGACTTTCATCCTTTCCCGAATAACTTGAATCTTATCATGCGTAATTTGAATCATTTCGGGTCCATCAAGCACTTTCTCACCCGTCTCATGCCAACACAGTGGAGTTCGACATTTACGACCATATAAAGCCTCAAAAGGCGCCATACCGATAGTCGAGTGATAGTTGTTGTTGTATAAAAATTCAACCAATGGTAGATGCATATCCCAACTACCACCAAACTCAAGGATACACGCATGCAACATATCTTCTAACGTCTGTATCGTACGTTCGGACTGGCCATCAGTTTGGGGATGATAGGCTGTGCTCAATGGCACGCGTGTCCCTAGTTCTCGTTGTAAACTGTCCCAAAATTTCGAAGTAAATCGAGAATCTCGATCAGAAATTACCTTCAGAGGAACACCATGTCATGCAATAATCTCGTCGATATAAATTTGTGTCCATTTATCCATAGAATACGACTCTTGAACAAGCAGAAAGTGAGTACTTTTGGTTAAACGGTCCACGACAACCCAGATGCTGTCGTGCTGACGAGACGTCTTCGTTAGCTTTGTAACGAAATCCATTGTAAGATCCTCCCATTTCCACACCGGTATATCGAGAGGTTGAAGGCTACCATAAGGTTTTTGGTGTTCAGCTTTAACTTGCGAACACGTAACACATTGTTCCACATATCGGCCGATATCACGCTTCATTCACGGCCACCAATATTCATATATCAAATCGTAATACATCTTTGTACTGCCCGGATGCAYRGACATCYGCGACTTATGTGCTTCAGATAATACCAATTCCCGAATACCACCGAGTTTTGGAATCCAAACACGGTCCTTGAAGACTTTAAGTCCTCGACTATCATCTGTCATATACCAAACATAACCAACTATACGCTTTGGTTTCACACGATCAGGCTTCAAAGCCTCTACTTGCCATTTTCGTATGTTGTCAACTAGTGTGGATGTCACAGACGTATGTTTAATGGCATAACACATGGAGTTTGCATAAGTCTTCCGGCTTAAAGCATCTGCAACAACATTAGCTTTACCTGGATGATAGAGAATTTCACATTCATAGTMTTTAATCAGTTCCATAGCTCGTTGTTGCCTCATGTTCAAAGTCTGTTGAGTGAAGATATACTTCAAACTCTTATGATCTATGAATAGTTGACATTTGGTACCATATAAGTAATGATGCCATAATTTTAGTGCAAAAACGACCGCTGCCAACTCAAGATCATGAGTTGGATAGTTCTTTTCATAATCTTTCAACTGTCTCGACGCGTATGCAATTATGTTGCCTCGCTGCATAAGAACACAACCGAGACCCAATTTAGAAGCATCGTTGTAAACTACCAAGTCGTCACTACCTTCTGGTAAAGCTAGAACAGGAGCATTTGACAAACAAAGCTTTAACACCTGAAAAGCATTCTCTTGAGCTTCACSCCATTCGAACTTGACATCTTTCCGGGTCAACGAAGTTAAAGGCACGAGAATTTTAGAGAAATCTCGTATGAATCGTCTATAATAACCCGCGAGTCCAAGAAAACTACGAATCTCAGATGCATTCTTAGGTTGCTCCCAATTCTTTACAGCTTCAACTTTGGACGGGTCAACCGACACACCGTCACAAGAAATCGTATGACCTAGGAATTGCACCTGACGTAGCCAAAATTCACATTTAAAAAATTTAGCATATAGACGCTCTTGTCGAAATGTTTCAAGCATCTCACACAAATGCTTCACGTGTTCCGCTTCAGATTTGGAATATACAAGAATATCGACTATAAACACGATCAGAGATTTGTCCAACATTGGCCGGCACACGCGATTCATCATATCCATGAACGCTGCAGGTGCATTAGTTAAACCGAATGACATAACTAAAAATTCATAGTGTCCATAACGTGTATGGAAAGCCATTTTCAATTCATCTTCTTCACGCACTCTCAGTTGATGATAACCCGAACGTAAATCAATTTTAGAGAAGTAACTCGCACCTTGCAATTGGTCGAACAAATCATCGATACGCGGAAGTGGATATTTGTTCTTGATCGTTACTTTGTTTAACTCATGGTAATCGATGCACATACGCATTGAACCATCTTTCTTCTTGACAAATAGTACTGGAGCACCCCAAGGAGAAGTGCTCGGTCGGATAAAACCTTTATCGAGAAGTTCTTGCAGTTGATTCTTCATTTCTTTCATTTCAGCCGGAGCCAGACGATATGGCGTCCTAGCAATCGGCGTTGTACCAGGAATTAAGTCAATTCGAAATTCAACTTGTCTATCAGGAGGTAAACCGGGTAAGTCCTCAGGAAATACATCCGGAAATTCACATACAACTGGTACGTCACTAACCGTTTTCTTTACCTCTTTTGATGCATCAAAAATATAGGCTAAATAAGAAGAACAACCTTTAGATAGGTGTCTTCGAGCTCTAAGCATAGAAATCAACTTTACGTCTCCTTTACGCTTTTCACCGTAAACATATAAATAGTCGACGTCGTTCGGTATACAGATTATGCGTTGAAAACACAAAATATCAGCCCGATTCTTAGCCAACCAATCCWTACCAATAATTATATCAAAGCTATGGATATCCATCGRTACAAGATCTAYGAAAAACTCATGCTCATCTAATTGCAACACACAATCTTTGTAAACTTTATCAGCTAGTATAGATGTGCCATCAGCAGTGTCAACATAAAAAGATTTAGCAAGCACATATGACACAATGTTTAAACATCGAGCAAACGTATGAGAAACGAATGAATTAGTAGCACCAGAATCAAATAAGATACGAGCAGGATGAGAATTAACGAGAAATATACCCATAACCACATCCGGTTTATCTCGAGCTTCCTCAACAGTGATTTGAAATGCTCTGGCCTGGACGCGCGGTACCTCCTCCTTTTGACGAGCAACACCACTAGTAGAAGGTCGGCGAACAGAAGCCTTACTTTCCTCAGGTTTAGATCGAGGGCATTCTCTTTGACGATGGCCTATAACACCACATGAGTAGCATGTCATATCCCTCCTCGGGCAGTTCGGTCTCACGTGTCCAACTTCACCACAACCATGACATCTAACTTCAGAGCGATCAGTGTTGCATCGGCCCTGATGAGCCTTACCGCAAACAGAACAGGGTGGAGGAGCATTTGACTGAAAGCTATAAGCTTGGGACCAAGATTGAGATCGCGATCTAGCTTGGGATTGAGCGTATCTCGGACTGAAATTCCTAGAAAATTGTTGTGTTGGTGCAGATATGGCACCTTAAATTCGAGGTCGCTTGGCTGGCGGAGCTGGATTACGATCCGAGCGGGTCAAATCGTGTTCGCACCGTCGTGTAGATTCCACCGCTTTCTCAAACTCTAAAATATCATGATTGGCGACGACATCTCGAATCTCTGATCGCAATCCGTCTATAAAGTGGTCTACACGTTCCTGTTCTGTAGTCAAGAAACGTGTGGCAAACTGTGCTTTGTGATTGAACTCGGTCTCGTAGTCCACCACTGACATCTTTCCTTGATTAAGATCAAGAAACTTCTTCTCCAATCATTTTTGTAGATCAATTGGACAATACTGCTTGTTAAAACGAGTTTTGAAAGACTCCCAAGGCATACCTTCTTTTTCAGTTTCACCTAAAGCTGCAAAAGTAGCATTCCACCATATCAAGGCCCTACTTTGGAACATGGCCGTGGCGTAATTCATTTTATCATCACATAGCACTCGGGTGATACGAAAGACCTTCTCAGTAATCAATATCCATTCAAGTGCCTCCAACGGATCAACCTTCCTAGAGAACTCAGTAGCACCACTACCATGAAAGGTTTTAAAAGAGACTCGGTCGGTGTTGGGTTTTGAGGTGTCAGCCCTTTCTTTCTCCTTACCTTTACTTTTATCATCTTCAGACTTTCTATATTCATGTCGTTGTTGGGCTAATGTTTGCTGAATTAATAAATTCATACGTTGCATCAAACGTTCGCTTCAAGGAGACATCGGTGCCTCATCATCATAAATCTCCATGTGTGGAGCGTTTTCTCTTACATTGTCGTTAGATGGGGTATGACTAGCTTCATCACCGTCGGCCATCTTTCTGAAAGTTACGACGTATACATAACATTAAATAGAATCCTATAACAAATTCCCAATTCCCACCTAGGTTTCTCCTAAGTTCATATCCTGTTTAAATCAAAACATACTTACTACATGATACCGACACAAGGTTTAAGTCCGGATATCGTCATTGGTATCCAGTTCACTTAAACCACCACTCTGATACCAAATGGAAAGACTCGGTTTACATAAATGATAAAAGGTTTGTAATACCTCATTTCTATAAATGATAAACAAACCACCAAAAGTTATATTTTTAAACCTTTAGAAAGCAAACG
>NC_037530.1:21267670-21274222 GCF_001531365.2 Cynara cardunculus var. scolymus
GCTACCCGTTATCTAGATACTTTAATTACAACCAAAAGACAACTAATAATTTACAATCCATAGTTGTATTCGACTAACTATATAATACCAAAAGATTCGTGCTACTGGAAGCACAAAAAGCAAAGATCTCAATCTACTCGAGCTTGTTCTTTGCCTTATCTACACGGCCTATAAAAATGTGAACAACTAAAAGGGTAAGCACATAATGCTTAGTGAGTAAACGGGAACTACTAACTACTAAAGCTTTAGAAATGTAATCCATGGAAGTCAATGATCACGAATGATGTAAATCATGTAATAAGTAATCATCATTCGAGAATCATACATCTGAATATCAAAGTATGCAACAAATAGATTGTGTGAAASTCAATAATTGATATGTACTGCCACCGAGCTATCCCGGTCGTGGCAAGCATAACAAAATATATCATAGATATCATACCACCCGAGCTATCCCGGTCAGTGGAATGATCTTCCCACCCGAGCTATACCAGATAGCGGGGAAAATGACCGGACTCTAACACGGTCAAATACGCACCATACYCRAGTAATCTCAGCTGATATGGGCTTAAGCATGCCTCCCCGGGTGAAACACAAAGTAACCACCGAGTAGCATGTATGGAAGGACGGAGTGCAATAGCCAATAATCTCTTGAAATTGATAAGGAGGCATAACGTGGATGAGTATGGAAGGAAGTAGTAAATAGATAACACATGTCTAGCAAATAACAAGTTAAGTAGCCCCATAAACTCACAGTGTTTTTCGATACTAAAAAATCGAGCCAACTTAGGCTCTACGTCCATATACGTCTAAACATCGTCCAACGGTCACTCTAGAAGGACCAAGTGAGCTTATGTAACACCTGTAATATGTACCCAAAGTTTCATAAAGATCCGACAACAAAAACTTAACCAAACTTAATTTAAATTCATTTTAGGCACTATAATTCACAGCTCAAAATGAATTTTTTATCAGTTTTTAGATGCAATTATAACCAACCTAGAAGCCTTATATCTAAAAGGTGTATAAAGGACAGGTTTAGATCTACATATAAGCTTTTTAAAATGTCCAGAATCGTAGCAATCCGAGATACGGTTAAGAAGTTATCGCACATTCAAAACAGCATCTCGGATAGATTTGGTGCTGTCAAATTTTGGATTCAATCTTTATTCCAACAATCAAAATACCATCTAACCATGTTTATATTATTGATTACAAGATCAATACTCAAGAATTTCACCAAAATAGCCATTAATGAAGAAAATAAAAGTTCAACCTATATTCTTCATTTTCGAAAGCTCCAAATCATTAATCTAGCATCATAACAACTTAGTTAGGCTATAACCAATCTAAATACAGCATATTACTAATATAACTTAGATTAGGTTTCATTGATTTCATCTCTAACTAGCTTCAGATCAAGAGATTAACCAATGAAATAGTTATACCTTAATTGGAGGATGAATTTGACATAAAAATCAAGCAAAACCCCTTGAAACAACGTTGATTCACCCCTATGAAGCCAAAATCACCCGTGGTAGTAAGTTTTGGAGATGAGAGTCTGTTTTGGATGAAAAATAAGGTAAATAACATGTATAACCGACTTTTACGAGTTGGGACTGAGTTGACTCGGCTGAAAACTCGGTTTGACCACTAATCACTAAAAATCGCATAACTTTTCGCTCGGACCTCCGTTTTTGACGTGGTTTATGCTCACGCATTCGTAAAGAGATAATCTACAACTTACAATAGAAATATCTCAAAAATATCTTCCAATAAAGGTCAGTTTTTATGTATCCGTAACGTAGATATTGATGCTTTTGACCCGTTTCTTTCCAATTGTTTTACCCCGGGCCTCGTACGATGATTCCGACGATTTCATATATAGTTTATTGCATTCGGGTTTGCTTCCAAATTTTATGTTTTTTTATCACATAAACACGTATAAAGGGGATAATTGCAACGTATTTGCGAAAGTGTATGTTACAATAACAATGATTCACGAAGAGATTACACACACTTTGATCCTAAAATTAACACCAAAACACAAAAAAAAAAATTTGATCAAAATCAAAGAAAAATGGAGAACTCGAAGAACAAAAAAATGAAAAACACATAAATTCTAGAAAAAAATCTTCAAAAAATCTTCAAAAACACTGATTTCTTCTCTTGATTTCTTCTCTTGATTTCTTGCACACTCTGCTTTGATACCAATTGTGAGTCCACAATAATGATCAATCTTCAATAAAGCTCCATAATCATGGCAGATCTAATAAATCTTCAATAACAATATAGAGTGAGTTGAGAGAGAAAGTCAATGCTCTAAAAGTGGTCAAACTTCACTTTACGTAATTTGATTTTACAATGAGCTCTCTACTTCAAAATACAAGACAAATACCCTTTATATAGGGTCAAACATTAAAGTCCTAGTCAAAGTCAAACTTACAGAAAAGTCAAACACAACGACTTTTATAATTATACACAATATTTAACTTTCAAGAAGAATACAATTTAATACTGATTTTCAGTCCTAACATTAGCCCTCTTGGCTTCCTCTTGTTGTTGCTTCTTCTCCCTCTTTCTTTTCTTGTTTTCCTTCTCCTTTTTTCTTTTCTCTTTCTCCCTTTTCTCCCTCTCAATACTTTCCACATCCACTTGTACTTGTGCCTCCCTCTTAATATGTGCACGTACAACCTCTTGTTCTCCTTCCATGTTGGCTTATTCCCTTATGCGTGTGGGGATTCGAATAACTGGTTCTAGCGATTCAAGCACACGTCGGTACACTTTCCTCACCACCTTGGTCTTGATGTACGCCATGAGCTTCTTCAACAGCTGCCTCTCGTTTGGTTACCCGTCCTTGTGCATTGTTGAACGGTACATGGATAACACGTTCACGAGTGCTATGGGGCTAGATTACTGGAGATCTCGCTTTCAATGAGACCAGGCCTGAGAAGCAAGCTAAGGAACCTTGGAAATAACAAAGTAGGTAGATGATAGTCCACTTTTGATGATCAATCTTGAATCTTCATAACTATGGCAGAATCTCAGATCAAACATTCAAGAACACAAGATATACTTTGAGAGAAAAGGTCAAACATTCAATATTCAGTCAAACCTCTTATTACGTAATGTATTTTACAATAAGCTCTCTTCACAAGATTACAAAGACAAATACCCTATTTATAGGGTCAAACCTCTAAACAAAGTCAAAGTCAAACCTGCCTAAGAAAAGTCAAACACGATGATTTTTACAATTATAGACAATATTTAACTTTCAAGAMGAATACAATTTAATACTGATTTTCAGTCCTAACATTCTCCCCCTTTGTATTCAGACTTGAAAGAATTTCTGCACTTTAAGTCCTGTTTGAACTTTGAATCTTTAAGCACAATATGTCATCTTCAAAAGAAATCTTCAATTTGAAATCTTCATGCAATCAACTGTTGAGATAGATCTTCTAACATTCTCCCCCTCGAATGTAGAATATCGATGATCTTATCTTTTGACAATGTAGAACAGTAATTATCAAAAACAATGTACAAAATTTGATCTTCAAAGAATCTTCAGAATTAATCTTCAGTAAATTGTTGTGAAGATGATCTTCACATTCAACACCTCTCAGTCGTTGTAGCACATGATGAATAATCTTTCTGTAATTATCTTTAGTCGCACTTCTTTTGAGTCTTTTGCCATTATCGAAGTTACTCCCCCTTGATCTTTGCATCAGATTCCCTTTAAAAAGTTCGGAAATGAATATTTCATTCATTATTACATACTCCCCCTTATGATGAAATGAGAATCATTCCATCATACATAAGATGAATGAAATCTACCGTGTAAAACGTAAATTCAAGAAATTGTAAGTAGATCTTTGCAAATCCACTTGTTTAATCTTTTCAGATTAAGGGAATGAGAAGGTAACATCCAATTTCAACGAATGAAATTGTTTTCAATCTTATAAAAAGATTGGTCTGTGAGTATAACAGATATACTCAGTACAACGGTTGTACTGTATATATGAGACTTGTTGATGCTCATCTCACCAGGTCTTCCATTCAGTCATTGATAGCTAAAAATAGCATATCTATGAATGTTTTGGCAAATTAACATATAAAATGCTAAATCTGTGTAGTGTTGAAGAATAAAGCAACGTATGCTTCTGTTTAGGCTCAAAAAGATAAATCTGTTGAGAGATAAATGAGTAGTTGGTGGGGTTGTGACAAGAATTGGCTTGGGCTTTGCCTTTTTCAATATTAGTCTCCAAAGAATCGAGAACTAATAGATTATGTGGTATGCCCGAATTATGTATGTTTGGAACAGGATTTTCGTATTCTTTTAATCCTGACACAACTCTCGTCAATTCTTTTAGCTCACCACAACTACCCCTCCCTTTTTCATTTTAGTCTCAACACACAAACCCTTTTTGGTTTAAAGTTCACTCAGATATGGTCCTCTTAGGTAGGTCTGTCGGTTTTGACATTCCATAGAGGTATTTCTGATAAGCACTCAGTCCCTCCTAAAATTTTGCGTTATGCACATTTGATCACAATGGTTGATCAAAAATATTATTTCTTTAAAGCACGATGATCAGATAAAATTTGATCAAAAAAATTTGGCTTTAAGAACAATTAACGAAAGAATGATGCGACAACGATTCGATTATTCAGTATATACGAGAGAAATGAATAAAGATCTGTAAGAACAAATTTACAGATTCTGATATTAAAAAAATGAATGTATATGAATCAATGTAAAAAAAATATATCAGAAAACAAAATTGAATACAAACGAGTGTATTATCATCGAAAATGATTTTCGTATAAGAGACGTGATAATAACAGTTTGAAGAATAGTTGAAACAGGTATTAGAGTTATGTACGATGAGAAATTACACAAGTAAAATCTCAGAAAATACCTGTTCAGAGAATGCACTCGTTTCCAAAAAAAAAAATTGTTTCATTTAAAAAAAACATTTATTCAAAAATTATAGAGACTCCCCCTAGAAAACAGATTTAAGTAATGAATCAGTTAAACTAAAAAAAAATAAGAAAAATTGAAACATTTTAAGTACGGGTTCTAAACTTAGTGTTTAGAAACCACACTCGGTAAAGCACGGGTTCTGAACTGAAATGTTCAGAAGCCTCTGGAATAAATTACAACTCCCCCTGCATTGGTGTATCACTGAAATGATATTCTGATCAGCACAAAATTGAAACACCTGCAAAATCAAATCAAGTAGATTTTGGTACCTAAACGAACTTGGGTCCTAATATGTTAGTATCAGGTTGGGGTATGTTGTAACTTTGAAACCATTTATTTCTATAAGATATTTTCTTTTCAGCACTATGAACACGATGATCAGGAATAAAATATGCACCGTACCAGTAATTGTGATCATACCTGTTCTTACCATTCACTCAAAGCTAAATCTAATCCGTTCACTAATCCGGTCAAGTGTCCGCTCAAGAGTTGTGCGATGTAAGCTAAATCGCTCATAAAGATTCTCAATCCGGTCAAAAGTCCGGTCACCACTGTTCTAAATCAATTGATGTGTGAAACTTACCTATAAGCTGATGAAGTGTGAAAGTTGAACTCTCTTGATTCTGTTTGAACGATGAAGATGAAGACTCTATTGGTAATAAAACCAGATGTATTGCTAACCTTTTAAAACTGAGATGGGCCAAGGATAATGGGCTTTGATCGATGTATAACCAAAAACACAAAACCAAAGCAAAAGATTACAAAAATTGGATCAAAACACTGGTTTTTAAAAAAAGTTTAAGAACTCAAAAAAAAATTAAAAACACAAAAACAATCAAAACCTGAAAAACAGTTGATCAAAATGTAAATCTTTGTGTAAAACAAAGATTCACAACAAGATTTCGCACAAAATGATCCTGTTTTTTAACAAGAAAACACAAAATTATTAAAAAAATTTGAATCAAACTCAACAGAAAAATATGAACACGAAGAACATAAACAAATCAGAAAAAAAATCTTCGAAAACATTCTTCAAACTTTTGATTTCTTTCATAACACCGCTTTGATACCAATTGATTTCAGCTTCAAATTTTATTTCACATCTGAATTTCAAGAATTTAAACAAGTTGGTTTGCGACAACTTGGTCAAAGGAATCCCAGAACKGAAGTTTCATAAAGATCATGTATGCGGTGCTTGTGAAATGAGTAAACTGAAGAAAGCTTCTCATAAGCTAAAGACAGAGTTCAACACCAATCGTCCTCTACATCTTCTTCATATGGATCTATGTGGTCCTATGAGAATTCAAAACATCAATGGTAAAAAGTATGTGCCGGTCATAGTCGATGACTATTCCAAATATACATGGGTTCATTTTCTGCGGTCAAAAGATGAAGCAGCCGAGACAATTATCTCTTTCTTGAAGACAGTTCAAAATAATCTGCAACTTCAAGTTCAGAAAATTAGAATAGACAATGGAACTGAATTCAGAACAATACACTCAGTTCATATCTTGAATCCATTGGTATTTCTCATACATTCTCGGCAGCCCGAACACCACAACAGAATGGTG
>NC_037530.1:21277382-21309489 GCF_001531365.2 Cynara cardunculus var. scolymus
ATCTCATAAATCAGACACCTCTTGACCGATTTATTCTTATCCGGATAAACCTTGAGCGATTTAGAATTTGAACGGTTTTTGACTTTGACTATATATAGTCGACTCATTTTTACTTTTTACTTTTTATCCTATTTAACTATTCATCATCGTCTCCGCTCAACTCTGGTTCTTCGTTCAAGATCAACACAGTCGATCTTTAATATTCATCTTTCTTAAATCACGGTTTACATCGTTTGTTTTCTTATTCATATACCTTGATTGTATTGGATTATCATCGATCTAATGGACTGTTGGACGTTATATTCTCATAACTTCTTAATTGAACCTGAAAGTGGATAATAAGAAAATAAAATAAAATAAAACCGTTTTATCTTTGAATGTTTGTGTATTTTGATGTATTTTTGAGTGTATTTTGATCGTTTTTGAGTATATTTTCATTTCTTTTTGAATGTATTTTTGTTTTAGAGTGTATGCTTTTGATTTTTTTACTATGTGTGAATATGTGTTGAACGGATACTTCACCGGACAAGATGATCGGAGTTCAATCCGATCAATCTTAATCCGGTTGATGATTGTCCGATTTATGTGTTTTTGACTTAGAAAGTTTGTGTGTGAGTACTTTGTTGTCCGGACTTCTAATTCGGTCACAACTTTGTTTTTCTTTCCAAGTGTTAGTATATTTTGTAAGTTGTCCGGATTTCTAATCCGGTCAATCTGTTTTTCATTTTTTTTCTAAGTGTTGGTTGAAATTTTTTTCTCTTAATTTTTTTAGAATTTAATTTTTTTTTGTTGTGTGGGTTATATTGTGATTAAATAAATGGTTTCTAATGTGTTTAGAATTTTTACAGGTTAATGGCGGATCAACGACATCAATCTGACGAGGAATCTCATGTTCCTTCTGTCAGATCAGATAATATCCCTATACACCCGCCCAACCAACCTATTCCATCTGAAACCATTTTCCCTCAAATCCAATACCTTCATATAAAACCAAATAACCACGTCTTCTCTTTTGTTATGCCAGCTGAATACCCAATCATTATAGAAATCCTGAAAGGCCATCCAATTTCTTATTCTTTATCTGCAAATACACCAGTTCCAATGGTGTATTTACAACAATTTTAGAGCACTTTGACCTTAGAAAAAGACGGGGATACTATCTACTTTCAAGGCGAAGTTGACGAATTTGTCAGTCATCTGACACTGAAGCGTCTTAGAAGAATACTTCGTCTGCCCGGACCAGGATCTACTGGCTTTGAAGATTTTATATCAGACGAACAATTGTGTCTAGATATCAAGTGCCTAGGATACTCGGCTGTTCTGAACAATCCAACTCAGTTCAAACGACGTTTCCTGCCTTCAATTTGGCACTTACTGTTCTCTATCTTGAATAGATGCCTGACGTTAAAGACAGCGGGCATAGACACATGCAGTAGCTCATTTATGAAGTTCTTTCATGGTGTCGTCTTTTCAAGAAATTATGACTTTGCCTTGGTCATACGGAATGAGTTAGTAGAGCTAGTCAATGCCAAAAGATTCCTGTCAAAAGCTCGGAAATTTGTGCCATTCCAGAGATTTCTACAATTATTTATTAAGGCCATGATGAATGCCAATGAGGATATTCCGRCCAGATCTAATTCTGAAAAAGGGCCAACATTCACAATGACCAGATCACACAACATACTGAAGTGGAAGACCTGGATTCAATAATGCCAGTACCAGAAGAATTGATTGCCCTAGCTGATCAGACTGCTTAGAGCGTAATAGACTATAGGAGAGTGATAGATCCAATAGTTCAACCAGAACYGGTTGAACTTGCCCAAGKATCACCCCATGCSTCAGCTGWGAGAGAGCGGTTAGAATTAGAAGAGAGTGTTCAGGAACAGGGGTTACCTGAATAGGGAACTGAGCTGAGAGAAAAAGAATCTGAGAGGGGTGAACAGGCAGGGGGAGCGTCTGATCAGCAAAGCACTCAAATTGTCAGTACTTCCTCAACTTCAAGTTTGGAAGCTATTGAATCTGATTATGGGGAACATTCTGGTAATAGTCAAGATGATGATGATGATAATAACGGAGCAGATGATCGTGATCAATCCATTCCTGCTTAAAATATTGCAGTTGGCACCATTGTTGATGACATTGACGACATGTTTCCTGAGTATTCTACTCAGCAACCATGTCCAAGCTTGCATTCTTTATCTTTCAACGTGGATGAATGTGATGATTATGATCGCATACTTCAAGACATACCGGATGATGAAGGAGATGAGGGTGTTAATGTTGAAAATGAAAAGAGGATGAGAGAAAGGGAAGCAGAAAAATATGGAGAGGGTGAGAGTGGAGCAGAAAAAGAAGATCAAGCTCCTATCCAAACTGATATACTTAGCCGGGCAAACACATTTGCTACTGACATTCATCCGTTGAATGTTAGTATTGAACAAGACATAGCTAGCCCAGCTATGCATTTGCACACCCCTCCTATCCACTCAATTGGTTCTCAACAACCAATTGTTTCAATTTCACATGGGGATATAGCTCATACGCTAACTACTTCTCAATTGGAGAATGTAGTTATTAAAACAAGTATGCCATTGCCCCAGCCTACGACTTCGATTCTGTGCACCTCGAGTCTAGAGCCGATACACATAGGTACACATGAGTCAGAAGCATTTGTTGCTCCAAATGCAGTTCTTAGTGAACTAGCCAGAACGACCAGAGTGGTGTCTTTTGACATTTCATAAGGACAGGTTGGAAGTCCTACCAATGCTAATATTATGCCAGCATTGAATGTAGGCACAACAGTTTATTCAACTGTTGTTACAACTGATATTCTAAGTGAATCAGGAGTTACTTTACCCGACTTTGTGTCAAGGGAATATCTGGACGGCGCCCTAAAGGCTATTCAAGAAAATTTTGATGTTCAAATGGCTAGTCTCAAAAGAATTTTGAAGGGGAAGGAGGTTATAGAAGAAGAGCCACCGTCTGTGCCATCACCACCGCATGTTCCTGAACCGTCTATACCAAATCAATCGGTGGATGAGCTAAAATCGTTGTTGTATGCCAAGTTGATGGCATCTCAGAATCCAGATGCTGAGGACGCAGATTTGGTTGGTCTCCTACGTCAACAATTATACTTGAGCCCCGTTGTTAGAGCCTCAGAGTTTTTGGCTTTTCAAGATGTGGTTACTTCTAGCTTTTCCAAAGTTAGCAAGTTGATCACATCTAAGACCTAAAATCTTAAAAGTTCAATAGACGCCCTAGCTGAACGGTATCTACATTAGAAGAAACCTGTAGGTCTCAGGCCATATCTCTCAAAAGAAGGCATGATGATCAGGACGATCCAGATAGTCATGAGGGGGAGAGAAAGAGACAGAGATGGGCTGAGACTTCTGAACAAGGTGCAAGGATTGGTGAGGAGCCATCAACTCAAGACTTTACTGCTGAAGCTTTTGACCCGAAATCAGTTCGGGAAAGAACAATTGAGATTGTTGAAGTTGTAGATGAAGGTTTGGAGACAAGTCCTACGATCGAGCCAATGGTTGAAAAGCCGGCGGACTCCACTATAGGAACAAGGATGCTTTTGGACTTGTCTGCCAACGTTGGTTTCAACGAAGTGTTCTCTAAAACTATGGGTAGAGAGCAAGACTTTGGAGAAGATATTGACAATATAAACGAATCGACTAGGATCTATTTTGACTTTGATACCAATTGATTGTCCCACTTTTGATGATCAATCTTCAATATTCATAACTATGGTAGAATCGCAGATCTAACATTCAAGAACACAAGATATACTTTGAGAGAAAAGGTCAAACATTCAATATTCAGTCAACCCCCTTATTACGTAATGTATTTTACAATAAGCTCTCTTCACAAGATTACAAAGACAAATACCCTATTTATTGGGTCAAACCTCTGAACAAAGTCAAAGTCAAACCTACCTAAGAAAAGTCAAACATGATGACTTTTACAATTATAGACAATATTTAACTTTCAAGACGAATACAATTTAATACTGATTTTCAGTCCTAACAGTAGATCTTTCCCATAGACTTTACCAGGTTCTTCTTGGCAACAACACCATGGAACTCTGTGTAGAGGATGAACGAGTAGTCCACTGGCAGGTCGAAGTAGATTTCATATTTCAACTGAAGCATGTTTGTACTACACATGTCCATACTCCCAATTTTTCCAGTTAGGGCTCTATTGACCAATGTGAATTGGACATTCCACATTCGGGGTAGGAATTGGCGCGTAAACTGTGAGGGGTAGTTGATTTATTTGTTTAGACAAGGAACCTCAGAAATCCTATGATTTTGTCACTGGTTGGTAAGGGTGCATATTCAGGAAGGACTAAATTTGTTTGGTGGGTATTTAGAGAACAAAATAGAACAGGGACCTAAAAATTACCATTTGGCAGTATTTTTGAGTCTCTGGTACATATAACTCACCCACAACACCTCTCTCTCTCTCTCTTTCCATGAACTCATAGGTTTGACATAATTCCTGAAGAAATATTTCAAGAACCTCTTCATCCACATGACTTCAGAGTACTTCAACTCTGAACTTAAGCTAAACTAAAGAGACAAATCTCTGCTAACCCATTACAAGGAAGAAAGAGGACCTTCCGTGACCTTTGGAGGAAACGGAAAAGGATATACTAATGGTTTTGATATATTAACCAATGGTTCAACAACGTTGAAGCGAGTTGCATATGTTGAAGGACTGAAGCACAACTTCCTAAGCATCAGTCAACTGTGTGACAAAGACTACATAGTAAAATTCTCGAAGAATTCATGTCACGTCCTTGACAAAGATGATAAGGTTGTCCTAACTGGTTCTCGTCTAAATAATGTATATATCATCAATATGAATTCCTCTACCACTGAGAATAACTGTTTCTTCTCCAACGCCTCATCAGACATTAACTGGCTATGGCACAGACGTCTTTCTCATCTCAACTTCAAGACAGTCAGTGAGCTGTCAAGAAATGATCTTGTCACTGGTCTTCCTCAACACTCCTTTGCAAAGGAATCTCTTTGCACAGCAAGTGAAAAAGGAAAACACACAAGAGCTAGCTTTAATTCAAAGAAGATCTCTTCAGTGACTGCACCTCTTCAGCTACTGCACATGAATCTCCTTGGTCCAGTCAACATGCAATCTATCGCTGGAAATAAGTTTACACTCGTCATAGTTGATGAGTATGCCAGGTACATTTGGGTCTTCTTCCTTAGATCCAAAGACGAAGTACCTGAAGAAATAATTTCGTTCATCAAGAGAATAAAAGTACTAAATGACATCAAGGTACGATCTATTAGAAGTGACCATGATACTAAATTCAAAAACAGTACTATGGATAACTTCTTTGAGAACAAGGGAATCTTTCACAACCTTTCTTCAGTGAGAACTCCTCAGCAAAATGGGGTCGCTGAAAGGAGAAATCGAACAATCATTGAGGCTGCTCGATCAATGCTCAGCGAATCCCATTTTCCTACTCAATTCTGGGCTGAAGCTTTCAACACCGTTTGTTTCACTCAAAATCGATCGCTGATCTTAAAGAGGTTCAAGAAGACAGCCTATGAACTTTTTCATGGAAGAAAGCCTTCTATAAGTTTTCTTCATATATTTGGTTGTACTTGTTACATTCTCAACAATCACGACCAACTTGGAAAGTTTGATCCCAAAGCTGATGAAAGAATCTTTCTTGGATATTCTTTAGTATCCAAAGCCTTCAGAGTATTCAACAAACGAAGACATCCGATAGAAGAATCTATCCATGTTACCTTTGACGAATCTCAATCAGCTAATTCAAGACCCATCTTAAATGATGAGGATGAATTAGAAAAGTGGATGTTCTCTAACTATGGACAACCTGAAGCTTTCTACAGTGCTCCTCTCAACATTGAATCCCCTGAAGCTGAAGATGATCCACTTATCATTCCAGTTACAGCTAGTCACTCCAACGCATCTTCTTCAGAGATCGCTGCTGTGCCCATTAGCTGTATTCCTCCTTCTACATCAAACACTGATCAATTAGTGGATGAAATGCCTTCAGTGTCTGAAACTGTTTTAGTCGCTGAATCTGAGGCTCCTTTAGCAATAGTTCCTATTGCTGAAGACAMTGCAGCTGAAGCCTCATCTTCTGTTCTTGAACTTACCTACTCAGATGAAACTCCTCTACGAGGTCAACGATGGACTAAAGACCATCCAATTCATCAAATTATTGGTGATCCAGATGCAGGTATCAAGACACGTCGTGGTCTAGGTAATATATGTCTCTTTGTCAACTTTCTTTCTTTAGTTGAACCCAAAAAAATCAATGATGTTATCTCTGACCCTAGTTGGGTCCTTGCCACGCAAGAGGAGCTGATTTAGTTTGATAGGAACAAAGTCTGGTACCTTGTCCCATGTCCTTCTGACAAATCAGTGATAGGCACCAAATGGGTCTATCGCAACAAGTTTGATGAAGATGGTGTGGTAACCCGTAACAAGGCTCAACTTGTTGCTCAGGTTTATAGACAAGAAGAAGGGATCGATTATGACGAAACCTTCGCAATAGTGGCTAGACTCGAAGTTATTTGACTCTTTCTAGCCTTTGCTTCCCATAGAGACTTCAAAGTCTACCAAATGGATGTAAAGAGTGCTTTCCTAAATGGAAAACTTCAAGAGGAAGTTTATGTTGAACAATCTCTAGGGTTTCTTGACCCTATGTATCCAAACCATGTCTATTCTTTGGATAAAGCTCTTTATGAGTTAAAACAAGCTTCTCGTGCCAGGTGTGATAACTTTTCTTCATTTCTTATCTATGAGAAATTTGTCCATAGAAAGATTGACCAGACCTTATTTATTAGGAAAGCTAAGTGTCACATCATTCTAGTCCAAATTTTTGTCGACGATATTATATTTGGTTCCACTAATCCCTTTTTGGGTTTTTCGGTTCGCTGATCGCATGAGGAAAGAATATCAGATGAGCATGATGGGAGAACTAACCTTCTTTTTAGGTCTCCAAATCAAACAATCAGATAAAGGTATCTTTATTAATCAAAGTAAGTATGTTCGTGACATGCCAAAGAAGTTTGATCTATCAAACAGTTCATCTATGAAGACTCTAATGGCTCCTCTACTCTCTCTCAACAAGGATCCAAATGGAAAGCCTGTAAACGTTATTGTTTATAGAGGAATGATCGGCTCCCTGTTGTATCTAACAGCTAGTCGACCAGATATCATGTACACTACCTTCTTATGTGCAACATATCAAGCTGAACCAAAGGAATACCATCTGATTGCTGTAAAACGCATCTTCAGATATCTTAAGGGAACTCCTAACATGGGTCTTTGGTACCCTAAAGGTTTAGGTTTTGACCAAATAGGTTACTCGGATAGTGATTTTGCAGGTTGCAAAATTGATAGGAAAAGCACCACTAGAGGCTGTCAGCTTCTAGGTGGAAAGTTGGTGAGCTGGACAAGCAAAAAGCAAAACTCAGTGTCCACATCAACAGCTGAAGCTGAATACGTAACCGCTGGTAGTTGCTGTGCCCAAATTCTTTGGATGAAAAACCAGCTGATGGACTAAGATCTTCAGTTTTCTAAAGTTCTTATTTATTGTGATAGCACTAGTGCTATTGCAATTTCATTCGATCAGAGATCATGTTATGAATGGTGATATTGAACTTCACTTCGTTCCAACTGTGTACAGCTCGCTGACCTTTTCACCAAGCCTCTTGATGAGACAAGATTTAACATCTTGATCAACGAACTAGGGATTCTTAACACTGAAGAATAATCTTCAACGATTAACATCACTCAGTAAGTGAAATGATTCAGTGCTCTATCTCTGACACTGAACTTTTGAGTAAATGCTAGGTTCATTGATTCTCTTATCACTGACACTGATGCTTTAAAACTATCACTAAAGGATTCTTACTTCATTGATAAAAATGTTTTAAAAGGTCTTTTCAGTGTTTAGTTAAACACTAAATGACTCTTCCTTTTGTTGAAAACCTTTTCGTTTTTAAAATAAAATAGCTAATGAACCGTCTTAATGACGACATTCTTTATTTAGAATGCACACCGCTTTGAGACGTGCAAAAAGGTAATGTCATACGCTACCTCATTTAATGTCATCCAATCGTGGATAATAACGTGCCATTTTCTCATCATGGCCCCTTTCCTCAAGCGTCATCTTTTCTCTTTGGCATATTTTTCTCTCTCCTCCTACCTATAAATATGAGACCTCTCCTCCACTTTTCTCTTTACGCTTTCAAAATTTCAAAGACGAACCTCTGCTGAAATTACTAAGCAAGAAATTCTCTCTAAAATCTCTCAAGTTCTTCCACGGCCTTTCACTCTACAACTGTTAAGGCCACAAGTTCTTCTCTTAAATCTTCTTCTAAGAAATACGTTTAATAATTTTAAGAATATTGTTCTTTGAAAATGTTAAACATCGATGATTATTAAACCAACTCTCACTTGGTTATAATCACTTTTCTTTTAACACATTCTACTTGAAAAACCCTAATCCTTCTTCAAGGATTTTTCAAAAGAAGTTTTTTCTTGATTCAAAAACTTTTCCTATATACCTCTCCTAAACAAATCTTGGTTTTACTAACAGACTGTTTTATCTCATTCTTATTAAAAACAGATGGCTGCCAAGAACGTTGGATTCACCCTCGACGAGGTGTCCTTCAAGGCCAACAACCACATTGCCTTGTTGGACATCCCTTCATCCAAGGCATATTACCAATAGGCGACTGACCTCCTTAAACAATCGTCGCTCGGTTTTGCCCTTAACCATGAACCCATCATGGTTAAGGAACTCTTACAGCAGTTCTAGTTCACTGCTGAGGTGGTTGATGTCAAAGACAAGCGCGGCCGCCAAGTTGAACAAGTCAACTTCACCTTCAATCGCATGTCCGTGAAGTTTGGCATGAACACGATAAGGACGGCTCTTTGCCTTCCCAAAGGCCCCTTCGACAGCGAAGCCACAACGGCCGAGATTATCGAATATCTCGATGCCATTGGCTATCAATGGCCAATGAAGAAGGACTCAAATACTCCTATGAAGTCCTTGTCAAAGATTGAGTAGAACAAGATGTCAGCGATTTGGCAATACCTGTTCTCTCACTTCATCGAGTCTATGGGTGGAAAGACTAGAGGTCAGGACCAGGCCTCTAGGATTGCCTTGACGATTGGCGTTTTTATGATTGCGGTCATTTTCGATGAGCTGGTGCAAAAGCTGAACAAGTGCCAACGAGAAAAGATGGTGCCTTATACCAGGTTCCTTTCTATGATCTTTGCCAAGATCTTTGGAGATAAATACTCCACGGAAGGAAACCTTCAGGTTCCCAAGCTTGGATCCGGGATTCTGGATTATAAGCTGAAGGACAGTGATGTGACACTCTCTTCTATAGTGTCCATCACTACCTCCTCCAAAAGACCTTCTCAACCAACTCTTGGTTCTCCTCAGAGAGCCAATAAGGCCAAAAAGGGGATAGCCACATCTCTGGCTGAAACCTCTCGACAGGTTTCAGCTATTGAAACCAGCCTTAACCCCGAAGCAATTTTAGCTAACCCTCCTAGCTCTTCAGTGATTCCCCCAATCATTGTCGTATCAGTGGCACCTACCCTAACTGCATCAATGACCCAAACCACAGAATGTGAGAATATCAGCGCCGCCACCGCTTAACACCCACGTCTCTTCTCAACCATTTTCTTTTCTCCTCCTTCCTTGGTCTTTACAGGTGTTGATGACGTATCAGTGAATGTCCTCTCTGATACTAAAACACACACCACTGGACCTGAGGTTGCTCCTCTCGATGCTCCTTAGCATACAGATGCCCATCCTCTCGAGGACATATTTGCTCATGCCAGTGCCAATCCTTTGGATGTCACTGATGGCCGCTCAGGTACTCCCTCTTCCTATCCCTTTATTTCTTCTATCCCTGAGCCTTTTATTGCTCACCCTTCATCTCTTGCAGGTCCTGCTTCTATGCCCCAGTCCATGGACGTAGAAGAGGAAGATGAAGACGAGGAAGAGAAGGAAGAAGATGGGGAGGATGACGCCATTGACGATGAAGATGACGAAGATTATGACATGGCGTCAGATGTCAAGCTTCTTCTCCCTGCCATCGATTCCGTTTTCTACAAGATGGCTGAAGTTCACCAAGAGATGCCTTGCAAGGCTGACCTTGATGTAGACCTCTCAGTTATCAAAGTCGATGTTCAAAAAGTAAAGAGTTATCTCTTGACTCTCCAAGAAGCTGTTCGAGCCAATGCTGAGGCCATTGCTGTTCTCTCCAGCAGGGCCGATGATGCTCATGATCTATCTCTTCAGCATACGGGACTTCTTTAGCAGATCCTGGATGCTATCCATCAACCTGCTCCAGTGATCCCACCTTCCTCCTCTGCTGATGATCACGCTCAGCTCAGTAATATGCTTGAAGCAATGAAAACTCTAGCCAATGCTCTGTCAAGGCTAGAGGAAAAGATGGTTCTCCAACATCAACGCCTGGATGAACCCTCTTGCTTATACTCCCAAGTCTTATTCAAAGAGGGGGAGATGAGGTCCAATGCTACTGGACCATCTATTGCTGCAGCTCCAGCAATTCTTGCAGCTGAAGTTGAAGCTCCTAGAGCTGAGGCTGAAGGTGCTCCTGTAATCCCAACCTCTGATGAAGTTGCTACAGCTGAGGGAGTTGATGCCATCCCAAGGGATGATGATCTTCCCATAACCTCTGCACCCAATGCTGGTGATGATGAAGACGAAGACGATGAAGATGAAGATGACGAACCTGATCTTCCAGACCCCGAAAGTGACCTAGATGGTGATGATGACAATGTTAACGAAGACTACTTCACCATCCAGTATCAAAAGCCAACAACCGCCACCAAAATCCCAGGAGGAGCAAAGGGAAGAAGATTCCGCTCCATCAACGAACCAGGGCCCTAAGTTGAAAGGCAAAGCAGTTGCTAAAGAAGGGAATCTGAAGGTATTGTTCAATTAACCTTAACCCTTACTAGAAGACTCTACCTCCCAAGTACTAGTCACTGTTCTTTATCAACTTCAGATCCCATCAACTACTTGTGGTCGACTGGAGTGGGTTCCTGAAAACCCTGTCTCCAGTGCTCCCACCGACCAATAGATGGCTTAGCTAAAGGAGTCACTCGACCAGACTAGAGTAAAAATCCCTCTTCGTACCTCTAGTGGTGGTGAGTTTGACTTTCTTTCAGAAGCTGAAAGAGTCGAGGCATAAACGGCTGAAGAAGAGCTAGAGCTTCAGAGGAAGCAGACAGAAGACAACTTAAAGTTGGCCAAGTCACTAGCTGAGAAGATTCTCCCAAAGAGAAACTCCATGAAGAAGGTGAACGCTGTCCAAGCCCAGGCTAAACTTCGTTCCATTGCAGAAGCTGAGCATGAGAAGAACCTAAAGCTGGTCGAAAAGGACAAGCGTTGGAGTGAAGCAAAGCTGAAGAAGAGAGTCAGTCCCAACCCGATCATCAATGTTGGATCGATTAACTCATATTATTGGCAAAGATTACTTACTTGGATGATCTGTTTAACAGTGAGAATGCAGCGGAAATAATAATAATCAACCAAAGTAGAAATCAATAAACACACATGAAGATTATGATGAACACAAGAGAGAGAGCTTCAAATGATTTTCAATAGATGAAAATATTAACAATTACAATACTGAAGCACACTAAAATACAAGGGCCTACGCTACTTTTTATACAATTCGATAACTGTTTTCTGACACGACCTAAAGTAAATTAATCTAAGTCGTTCGATCAAAATAAGTTACAGACAAGAACACGTGATAAGCACGAGCAGCTAAAAGAHCTAAGTAAAACAGCTAAAGAAGATCTAGACAGAAGACATGCTGCAGACCCTCTGTGAGACATCACAGAGGCTCTGCTGGATATAACTTGAGAGCAYACTTGACGTAGAAGAAAACTTCCAGAACCTCTGTGAGACACAACAGAGGTTCTGTCACTTGGGACTTGTACGCTTAAGCATCTTCTGCTATTGGTCCTCTGTGGTCTTCTGTGACAAATCATCTTCTGTCAACCATTGGAGTATTACTTTTTCAATACTTTTACATTTAAAGAATGAGAGCTAACAATCTCCCCCTAAGTATGAAAAATTAAATAATGAAATTTAAATGCAGRGACATGACTTGATTGAAATTAAAACAAGAGGTGATAAAACATCATCCTCTGAAAGGTTTACAATTACAATGAAAGGAATTATAATGTAAAGAATTACAAAACTTAAATGACAAAAATTGAAGCATAGGCCGGGTTCTGGAACAGAAGAGAATTAAACCATAGACTCTGGGAAGTCGTCTACTGCGTAAACAAAATCTGACTCGACTGTTCTATAGACATTGAAGATGAACTCTCAGAAGTTGATTTGACCTTTAATTCGGTCCAAGAGAGGAGACACTTCACCAACCCTGTAATGTCCTCTATCCACCTCTGCCACTAAACACTTGAAGATCCAGTCCAACGTCTCTGATGAATACTTGTGAGCTTCTGTTGGGTCGAAGAATCTTAGTASCTCATCCTTGTCCAAATACACAAACCCAAAAACGGGATTGTGTAGAATGGTGTTTGGATAGTACTTAGATACCCAATTAGGCCTGCTGTAAGGAGGAGTGATCTTTAAATTCTTCTGTGCTAATCTCATGGCCAACTCRAAATCCTTCTGGCTATAATACATCACTTGTGCACGCATAACTTCAATCAGCCTCTTGAGAGAAATTTGGTATGTTTTCCTCCTCTCCATGTAGATGTTAAGGATYTTGTGCATATATATGACATCATACACGCAGAGGTTATGAAGATCTGCATCAGTGAACGTGTAGATGTTTCTGTTTTCTCTCCTTACAATGTACTGTGAGTAAAGCACGATCTTCTTTAATAGTTTCCTTGGTGAGATTGTCACCAAAGAAGTGATCATGTGGTGCGAGAAGACCTGCTCACGAGGCCTTGTTAACCTGGAGAAGTGGAATTTGGCTACGGCAGAGGGGATATCAGTGAGCTCTGGGTCATAGGGTGGCTCTGTGTCTGTTACAGAGTACTTCCAAAAAAGAATTCCTTCTGGGGTAGTGACAGCCTCTGTGCGAACGTTTTGTGTTGGAATCTTGCACATAGATTCAAGAATTTTAGAGACCCGTCCTCCCTCTGTAGGCTCTGTTATCTTCTGTTCTTCTTCTTCTTCTTCTTCTTGCAGAATCAGCCTCTGGGTCGATCCCTCTGCAAGGATGGGCTTAACGGTTCCTTGCAGGGCATCAAACGTACCCATGAGACCCTTTCTTTTAAGATTCTACAGCTATGGACTTTCCCTTGCCTGTAGGCTCTGCATCCTTTTTCTTGCCTTTGTCAGCAGCTGTAGACTCTCCAATCTTTACACCTCTGGCAGGTGCCCTGGCGGATGTCTTCTTCTTAGCTTCTGGGGCCTTGGCCTTCTTCTTTTCCTCCTTCTTCTCCCTCTCATGACGATCATCATCACCCTTATGATCGTCATGGCTTTGGATGGCATCAGCCTTGCATGAAGTTAGGGGAGCCCTCCTTAAATGATTCAGAATCTTAGTGGCCGCCTTGTACATTTTCTCTATCACCTTCTAGGCACCCGCAGAGGCATTCATCACATCAAGTTCTGTGGCCCATTTGAGTTTGGAGACGGTGCTGAGGACTTCTRCACGAAGGAGGTCACCTTCCTTTACGAGCTTGGAGGTGCATTCTTTGATGAGATCGTTGGATGTGAGGATCCCCATTTTAAGTGCTCCGAGATGACCGGTCACGGAATCCCCTAGGGCATCCACCATAGCGTCCAGTTCTCTGCGAGTAGCCAAGTGGTTGATGTTTGCCCTTGAGGTTGACAAGTCGATTCCATAGGTGACTGCAGAGGAGAACATCTCCTTGATTTCGTCTCTGAACGATTAGTAGTTCGCCTAGCCTGTAGAGACGAAATCAGCTGCAAACTTGGCGGCCATCTCTGTGAGTTCATCCTTGAGCGTTTTGATGGTAGAGGGGTTGAGTGACATCGCTTGGAAGGCCTCTGTCAAATCATCCTTCTTAATGACAGAGGTCTGAAGGGTTATCAAAGTAGACTTCAACTCTGCAGTGGTGGCGGATAACTCCTTCAGAGCCTCTGCAAGCGGCGATAGATCCTGTGGCTGCGAACGTGAGATGAACAAGCTTTCCAACTCGTCCATTTTTTTGAACAACTCTGTGGCAAAGGCGTTAAGCTCCCCCTTTGTCACATAATCATTCTGGGCACTCAGACCACCAACACATGGTGTTCCTTTGGCCTCGGAGCTTGAGGCGCTCTCAGCGGCTAGCATTTCGTAGCCTGCTCGGGGACTTCCATCGTATCCTCGCACATCTCCTTGAGGAGAGGCTAACGGTGTTCTGTAGATCTCGTGTCCGGTAGTTTCAGAGCCTAACCTGACATTTTGATCTAGTGGAGATAGAAGGTGTTCTAGACCCTCTGACTTTATGGTTCTCACCTGGGCCTCTGAAGCATGTTTTGGTTGATCACTCTGTGAAGAGACAACAAATGTCTCCGGGGGTACTGTCGAGTCCTTGGGCGATTGGACGCTTTTGGTAAAACCTTCACCCTTTTGAGAGGTTGAAGGAGTATGTTGTGTTTTCCCAGGTGTGCGATCCACAGAGAACGAAAGATTGTCCTCTGTGGCGGTAGGCTGGTTTGGGTTCGGCAAGTGTGTGCCATCTTCAATAGAGGTTCCCTCTAGAACAGGGCCTCTAGGAATGTGGGTTGCACTAGGAGGTGGGCTGGGATTTGTGCCTTCGGCATCTTTTGTGCCCTCACCTAACTCATCCACCTCTTCTTCTTCATCATCTAGGATGACTTCTGTCCCCAACTTAGATTGATCAATTGATGCCCTAAACTCCTTCTAGACAATTGACAGAACATCTTGAATTTGTTCTGTTGGGGAGACGTTGATGACCACCTTACGCAACCTTCTGCGTTTGGGTGTAGCTGCAGCCTCTGCCGGGCTTTCTTCTGCGATGGCCTCTGTGACCACAGGTTCTATGATCACAGGCTCTGTTGGTTCTGCCTTTTATGTTTTCCTCTTCTTAGGTTTTGGCAGAGGTGCAGTTGGCCCTCTTCATCTACGGGCCTCGTTTTCTTCTTCGACTTTCTCACAGAAGAGTCGGTACCTTTATGTGTCTTCGTCTTCTTGCGAGGAGGACTTGGGATTCTAGGGGGTTCCTCTCTCACCTCACCAGCCACTACTGGCTTCTCCGTTCGTCCCTCTACTCTCATTTTTTCAATTTCCACACCTAGGGGGACACCTATTCATGGCGAGGTTATAGGGACCGGTTCTGGTCGCCTGTTTGCACGTCTATAGGATTTTCGATCATGGTGGCTTAAGTACTTGAGCATGGCCTTTGATAGGGGTCTTGGACTTCTGTAGCCATGCTCGTGCTCTGTAGGTCTAAACTCCTTGAAGGGGTATAGCTTGGCATTCGGCTCCACAGAGGGCAATCTTGCTGCCAGAAGATCTCCAAAAGCCAAACCAAGGAAGCGTTGTAAGATGAGGTTTGGTTGGTTCATGTCTTCCTTGGCCTTCTTTTGGGCCTGGACCTTTGTCTTCTCCCCTTTGTGACTGGCGCACTTCTTCTTGATGAGGCCGACAATGTCCTCGAAAATCAATTGCGCGTAGTCCAGTGGCAGATTAAAGTAGATGCCATACATTATTGACAGCGTAGCATGGGATGATTGGTCATGCTACCTACCTTCCCTGTGAGGCAACAGTTGATGATGGAGAATAGAGTGTTCCACACAGGGGGTAGTCCCTTACGCCTGAACTGGGTCCTTTTGGTGATCGGTGTCGCATAGGAATGGAACTCCAAAAACTTGATTAGTTATTTGTCTGTAGGAGTGGCGGCATAGGCATTCAAGTTCAGTTCGATTAAAGTAGGCAAATGGAGAGCTTTTCTTAGGGTTTCCACATTTAGTTCGAGAGGGACAAGGGATTTATTTACAGGGTGAGAGGCGTAACCAACAATAGTCAGCCCAGTATTATCGATGGTGGTTATGTAGGCACTCAACAGAAATTGGGTAATGTAGGTTTCAGGAGTGGGTCGAGTAGCAGTTAAAGCATAGTAGAGAGGGTGGTTTCTTAGGATTTCCATTAGAGTGAAGGTATTTTCAGGAAATCCTGAGGGGACGAAGAAATAGTTATTAGGTTTTTTGCCTAATACGATATTTTCGTATTTATTTTGCACGAAGGACAGCGCGTGCGAGGTTAGGGCTTGAGCTTGTGTTACCTCATTATCGTTAACGGACTTAGCTGAGGCACTTGAGGAAGACATTGTTGCAGTAAGCTTTGAGAGTTGCAGGTTGCAGGTTCGTCTGTTTATAAGGGAGGTCTATGAGAGCGTAAGGTTTAATTTTGGGGGGGGGGGGAGGAGGGTATTTATAGGTAAGTAAATTCAAAATTGAATCGTCTATAGTACGAAAGGTCGTGTGATGAGTGGATTTGGGTGAAACGGTTCAAAAAAGATAGGACACGCCGTATTGGGAAGACGCGCGATTGATGACGTACGCTTCCTTTTACTGACACGTGCGTGTTTGTTCTTACCCTTAACCATAGAACCACGCGCACCATATCAATAGACAAGAACTATTAACAGAGTTTTGTCAGAGGCCTTAGGGTTATAAAGCCTCTGTGATATGTGTCGGGCCTTCTTATTGATGTTACACCTTTTTACCTAAATGGTTTTAGAAAATCCACAAAGAGATGAGTATTTGCTCAGCTCAACTCACAGAGCCTCTGTTAGAAGCGACAGAGGTTCTGATGAGATGACCTTTGAGAACAAGATACTTCAAACGTTTTTGCACCTTTTGTGGTTTTAATTTTGTTTTGAAAACTCCCCCTTTGAGCCAGCTTCCTTGGCTCCCCCTTGATTAAAAACCATTTTAAAATCCTTCAGAAGAAGTGTCCACAGAAGATCCGTTCAAAGAGCCTCTGTAAGCAGTTATAGAGGTTCTGTGAAAAGACTTTTGTGAACTAAAACATTTTATTCTTCAAAAGGTTTTATCCTTTTAAAACACAAAAACTCCCCCTTGAACCATGCATGCCTCTGCTTGGTTAAACCTGTAGGCTAAAGAATCAAGCGAGAAATTATTCAAGAAATTTAAATTATTCACAAAATTAAATTTAAAAGAAATAAAATATGTACAAAAGGAATAAAGAATTAAGACGACCACCAACTAAGACTCTGGACACGACATTCTAATTTTCTCAAAAAGAAAATTAAATCTTTTCTCATCTAGGGCTTTTGTAAAAAGGTCAGCCAATTGAAATTCAGATTTGACAAAATATAATTTGACGTTACCTTCCTCAACATGATGTTTAAGAAAGTGGTACCTTATGTCGATATGTTTTGTCTTGGAGTGTTGAACAGGATTGGCTGAGATTGCAATTGCACTTTTCGAATCACAGAGGATGGGGATCTTCTTAACAGAGTAGCCGTAGTCGCGAAGTTGGGTCTGCATCCACAGAGCATGTGAACAACAACGCGCAGCAGCCACATATTCGGCCTCTGCGGTAGAAGTTGAAACACAATTCTGTTTCTTTGACAACCAACTCACCAATTTTCCTCCAAGGAACTGGCAGCTCCCAGAGGTGCTCTTTCTGTCAATCTGGCATCCTCCATAGTCTGAATCCGTGTAGGCCACTAGATCGATATTTGAATGCAGAGGGTACCAAAGTCCAAGTGTTGGTGTCTTTTTCAGGTAGCGCAGGATCCTCTTGACTGCACAAAGATGTGATTCTTTAGGGTTAGCCTGATATCTAGCACATAAGCATGTAGAAAACATAATGTCAGGCCTGCTGGCAGTTAAATACAAGAGGGATCCAATTATTCCTCTGTAGAGTTTACACTCTACAGGTGGACCATTAAGATCCTTATTAAGTTTCGGGCCGGGGGCCATTGGAGTCCTCATGGGAGAGGCTTCGAGCATTTTATATTTCTTCAAGAGGTCATGCACATATTTAGACTGGTTGATAAATATGCCTTCGGCTGACTTCTTGACTTGTAGACCCAAGAAGAATGTTAGCTCTCCCATCATGCTCATCTCAAACTCATTCTGCATCAAAACTTCAAATTCTTTGCACATAGAAACGTTAGTTGCTCCGAAGATAATGTCGTCAACATAGACTTGTACAAGGAAAATATCATTATTCATTTTTCTATAAAATAAAGTGATATTAGTTGTACCTCTGTGAAACCCACTGGAGGTGAGAAAGTTTGATAGGCGATCATACCATGCTCTGGGAGCCTGTTTGAGACCGTACAGAGCTTTGTCTAAGAAGTATACATGGTTAGGATGCTTCTCACTTTCAAACCCTGGTGGTTGCTTGACATATAATTCCTCTTTAAGCTTGCCATTAAGGAAGGCTGACTTGACGTCCATTTGAAATACCTTGAACCCTCTGTGAGCAGCAAATGCTAGGAAGATACGGATAGCTTCCATCTTGGCCACAGGGGCAAAGGTCTCTTCGTAGTTGATTCCTTCTTCTTGGAAATACCCCTTCGCAACTAGCCTTGCGTTGTTCCTTACTACTACCCCTTACTCATCCTTCTTGTTGCAAAAAACCCACTTGGTGCCAATAGCGAGCTTCCCGGCTGGCAGAGGTACGAGTGTCCAAACTTGATTTCTCTCGAATTGAACTAGCTCGTCTTGCATAGCGTCAACCCAGAAGGTATCTGCCAGAGCCTTTGCAACCGTCTTGGGTTCAATTTCACTTACATAGCAAGAAAATAAGCAAAAGTTCGCCATGGCTCGTGTCTTTACACCCGCAGAACGTTCTCCTATGATTTCAGATTGTGGATGGCTTTGGGTCCATTTAGTGACATGATGTGGTGGAACAGAAGGCACGATTTCTTGTGCAATTTGAAAATGAGGTTGAGATGCAGAGTCTTGTTCAGGCTCTTGAGCTTCATTTGAGGATGAAACTGGAGGACTTTCATTTATTGGTGTAGCCTCTAGTTGAGAATCTTCTAGGGAAGGGGTCACAGAGGATGAAGGGAGGGGAGCGTCCTCTGTGAGAGGTGTTGTGGAAGGACTTTCTATGGATGCTTGATCTGGATGGGCAACTTCTACAGAGGGTCTTTCTGGTACTGCATCGTCTCCATACCACTCTGTAAACAGTTGCTCGAGTTCTGGGGTGATGGTAGTGTTTGGAGATTTGTTGGCTTGGATTTTCAACTCTTCTGTGAACTTGTCCTTCGTCACATGAAAAGAATCATCAAATCTTACATTTGTGCTAACCACCACAATTTGGGTCCTGGGGATGTAGGCTCTGTATGCGGCAGTATCCCACGTATAGCCGATGAAGATTGCATCATCCCCTTTGGGCTCAAATTTTCCCAGAGACTCTCTGTCGTTTAGAACATAGCATCTACAACCAAACACATGGAAGAACTTGATGTTTGGCCTTCTATTGAATAGAAGTTGATAGGGAGTATTCTCGAAGCGTTTGACCACCAAGGACCGGTTCTGTGTGTAGCAGGCGGTAGAGACAGCTTCTGGCCAAAAGGATAATGGAAGCCCAGAGGCATTCAGCATAGTTCGGGCAGCTTCGACAAGCGATCTGTTCTTCCTCTCCACTATTCCATTTTGCTGTGGAGTCCTTAGGGCTGAGAAGTTGTGTGTGATGCCGACAGAGGCTAGGTATTCTTCGATCACAGAGTTTTTAAATTCTGTACCATTATCGCTTCGTAATACCCTGACCTGCAAAGCATGAAGAACTTGCAATCTCTTTAAGAGATTGATTAGTACAGAGGGGACCTGAGATTTCTTTCGAATGAACTCTACCCACGTAAACCTTGAGAATTCATCTATGAGTACAAGGATGTGCTTCATTCCTCCAAGGCTCTGCACAGAGATAGGACCACAGAGGTCCACATGAAACATCTGTAGAGGCTTGTCATAGGAAGGATCAGACTTGGATTTATGGGAAGACCTTTTGAGTTTCCCCATTTCATAAGCCGAGCATAGATAGTCCTTCTCAAACTTTATGTTAGGTAGTCCCTTCACTAAACTCAGCTTTACCAGTTTGTCAAGAGTATGAAAGTTGAGATGACAAAACCTGGTATGCCAGAGCCAAGCTTCTTCGTTCTTCACAGAGGAGACGAGACTAACTTCTTCATTGCCATCTAATGAGTCAAAGCACAGAAGGTATAAGTCTCCCTTCTTTAGGCTCCCATCACTTCTATCAACGTATCTGCCTTGTACATGATACATTGTTTGACGTTGAACAGCACATCCAGACCATTGTCGCAGAGTTGGCTGACACTGATGAGATTGTGTTTAAGCCCATCCACGTAAGAGACCTGGTTCATTTTGATCTCTCCCTTCATGATTATCCCGTAACCCTTGATCTTCCCCTTCTGGTTACCACCAAAAGCCATAGAGCCTCCTTCTTGATGCAAATAAAAAGACAAAAGCTCTACTGTACTAGTCATGTGCCTCGAGCACCCCGAGTCAACAACCCAGGTAGACACATTTGTTGTAACTCTTGATCGTTTCTCATAGAGGAGTCTGTCTCAACATCAGCCATCCCACAGAAGAGTTCATCCTCTGTGTCTGAGTCTTCCCATGCAAGAAGACCCTTGTGATCATCATCGTCAGAGGATTCGTCTGTGAGTAGCTCACTAGATTGAGCTAGTAGGGACTTCTGTTGGTAGTACTCAGCCTTCTTTTTGTAGAAGGTTGCGTCTTTCGGACCCCTCTGAGGTGCCCTTGGTCCTTTGGACCAGCAATCTGCAGCATAGTGGCCAGGTTTGCCACATTTGAAGCAGCCATCTTTGGGCTCTTCCTTCCTCTTTTCTTCATCCCTCTGATAGGGCTTCTGCTCCTTCTCTTTCTTCTCAGGTCTCTCTCCTACTGTGAAGCTTCGGCGATTGAAGCTTCTGTACTCCTTTCTGTCTCCACCTTTCCTGTATTCTCTTGTGATTAATGCAAGAGTCTTCATCATCTATTTCATGGAGATCTCTTCTTCCTCAGAGCTATTGTCACTGTCTGCAAGCAGCACCACCTTTTTCTTCTTCTTCTCCTTCTTTACCTCCTTTGCCTCCTTTCCCTTACCCGAACACCCGTCCTCTGCAACTTGAGCCAGAGGGCCACCCAAGTTTCTCTTCATTTGCATAACTTGGGACTCTTGGCTTTTGAGAGATCCAAACAAATCTGCCAAAGTCCATATTTCCAAATCAAGGATGGCTTTCATGGACATGGTGATGTTCATCCATTCAGCCCCAAGGCTTTTCAAGAAAAGCCAGTTGTTTTCTTCTGCTGTTCTCTGGATGCCATACCTCTTATAGTTACTTACTAACATGTTTAGTCTCGCGTATGTATCCGACAAAGACTTGCCCTCTTTGGCCTTGAAACTGTAGTACTCGTGAATGCAGATAGAACGATTGTTCTTTAGCGTTTTCCTTCCACCTTCGATTTGTTTTTCCAGTTCTGCCCAGATTTCCATCGACAGTTGACAGTGATCAATACATTTGAAGATGTCATTAAGAATTGCCATGATCAATAATCGTTTACATTTGTTCCCCAAGTCGACGATAATCTTGTCCTCGTCGCTCCAGTTAGCTTCAGGACGCGGTTCGTAGTGCTCAGAAATTTCAGGTGTGGTTCCAGTTGCTGGAACTCTAGGGATTAGATTCATTGGGACGTAGGGAGGGTTGTACAGGAACTCACAGATTCTTGGATGAATCCCTTCAAGAAAGTTCACCATTCGAACTTTCCATTCTGGTTTTCTTCGTGAATGAGTGTAGGAGGTTTAGACTGTGAACCAGTACTCATAAAGGATGTATTGGCCATATTTTCCATTGTAAGAAGAAGAATCGAAAGAAAAGTGAAGAAAATTGATAAAACAGTGAAAACAGGGTAACTTGGTGAAGAAGATGACTGTGTGTTCTTGAGTGTATAAAGATGAATACCAAGAACAGTATAAATCAAATAAAAATTTGATTCCGGCTCTGATACCAATTGTTAGATCGATTAACTCATATTCTTGGTAAAGATTACTTACTTGGATGATCTGTTTAACAATGAGAATGTAGTGGAAATAATAATAATCATCCAAAGTAGAAATCAATAAACACACATGAAGATTAATGATGAACACAAGAGAGAGAGCTTCAAATGATTTTCAATAGATGAAAATATTAACAATTACAATACTGAAGCACACTGAAATACAAGGGCCTACGCTCCTATTTATACAAGTCGATAACCGTTTTCTGACACGATCTAAATAAATTAATCTAAGTCGTTCGATCAAAATAAGTTACAGACAAGAACATGTGATAAGCACGAGCAGCTAAAAGACCTAAGTAAAACAGCTAAAGAAGATCTAAACAGAAGACATGCTGCAGACCCTCTGTGAGACATCACAGAGRCTCTGCTGGATATAACTTGAGAGCACACTTGACGTAGAAGAAAACTTCCAGAACCTCTGTAAGACATGACATAGGTTCTATCACTTGGGACTTGTACGCTTGAGCATCTTCTGCAATTGGTCCTCTGTGGTCTTCTGTGACAGATGATCTTCTGTCAACCCTTGCAGTATTACTTTTTCCATACTTTTACATTTAAAGAATGAGAGATATCAATCAGCGTCAACATCAACGGACGTTCAAAAGATGGTAGAACACTGGTCTCAATGCTCATCACCAGGGACAATCTTGATTCCATCATGGAGTACCCTTCCTACCTTAGCCGTAATGGATACATCGAATGGCTAGAGATCAGGCAAGCCATTCAGCAATCCAAGTCAAGACATAAGCCGATTATTGAAGACATCATCAATGATCTTATCAAACGGATGTCCAGGTATGTCGCAGTCCCTGACAGGCCTTCTCTAAATAAAGGTGGGAGGAAGAAGAAAAAGCTCTCTAATCCTAATGATGGACCATTCCTAAGGAACAAACATGAAACAAGGTTCTTCTTAGATGAAATCCTAAAGGAACATGAGAGTATAGAGATTTCTATGCCAAATCTTGACTTGGCAGATAAGGGTCCATATACACCCAACTCTATGCATTTCAAACCTGAGTTAGGAGTTATATTCCTTGACTATGAAGATGAAGTCAGATTTCAGAGAATGTCAGAGCTACATCTATGTCCAATGGGTCATTTGGTTTACCTTTTACTCTGGATAGATGATAGCATGCCTAGAAAAGTCGTGGACCTGAAGATACGAAGAGAATGCCTACGTCGAAAGAACCTTGGTGAAGATGTACCTAGCTGCATAGATCTAAGTGTTCTAGATTAGTTTCTCTTTGTAATATTGTTCACTTTTTCTTTTAAATCTATTTACTATGTCTACTTTCAGTGATTAATCCTCTATTCTGTAAGTATTGGACATGTACCGAACTACTTGTAATATTTCCAATGATAATAATATAAGTATTTCTTGTACTTCACTGAAAAAGATCCCTGAAAAAAGTAATAGGGACACAAGTCTATGAGTTCCAGAGTTACTTTTTACATTCATTGACAATCTCTAAGTTAGTGAATAAGCTTTCCGTTTCAGTTTCTATCCTTGTAAGTTTTCTTAAATATGACTTAAGAAAAGACTGATTCACTGAAAAAGTTTCCAAAATAGTAAAAAGAGACATGCACTTTATATGTAACATTTCCTTACTGTTATTTGATAACACAACCTTTTTTATGGTGTCTTGTTATCATCAAATAGGGGAGATTGTTGATCCTCTCTCAGTGATTTGATGATAATCTGTTTTCACTTATATACAAAGTATTTATGTTTTTGTGTTTTCAGTTCCAGCGATATTCACTGAGCCTGTTCAGTGATCGCTGAAGAACTTGTATTGTAATTCAATCAGCGACAGTGATACTTCAAGAAGACAACACTCACACCAAAGAACCTTCAGCTAATGTCGAAGACTGAAACTGAAGATTAGAGACTGGCGAGTATGTGATCTGAAGCGGTACTCAGTGATTAGAAGCATGTCTACATATGTGTGAAGACTGCCCAAGCCTCAGCTAATGTTGAAGAGACCTTCAGGTTATTCCAGCATCCAACGATCAAATGAAGCTTTCAAAGCACGATTGTTGTTGTCTTATCTTTATACACACAAAGGATAGACCCATACCCTTTCTAAATGTTAGTACCGTACGGAGCCGACTAGTTGACTCTATTACCCACCAACTTTAGGTAAGGATGTTTGCTCATGAATAGGCTTTTAGTACTATTTACTGTAGCGAAGGACAAGCCTTGCCCTTAAGGCTTGACACACACTCTAACCTTACCATATTGCCTTAAATGTGCATTTAATGTAATGGGTATAAATAGAAGTGTTTCCTCTCTATGCAGAGTGCGCGCGCAACACACTCTCTTAACCTAATTCTTACTTCAAGCATCCTTGAGCTTAAGTATAAGAACTTACTTTCTTCTACAACAAATCTTTTCTTATTTGCTAAGATTTAGTGTGTAACCAAAGATTGTTTAGATAGGTTTTCTTACCTTATCTTTCAGCAAACAGTCTTGTAAAATTTGTATTGATCTTCTCTTATCAATATACATTTTAAATTTCAAAAATACTGTGTTTGTATTCATCCCCCCTTCTAAAAACTGTTATACATGTCTTGTAGACCTTTACGGGACCAACACTTCCTTCAAAAGTTCAAGGATCAGATGAAGATGCTCAACATGCTCTTCTTCAGATTTTGAGTATTTAAAAATATCCTCGATAAATACAATAACAAATTTATTGAGATATTCACTACATACTTGATTCATCAGATCCATGAAAGCTGCAGGAGCATTGGTTAAACCAAAAGGCATAACCAAGAACTCATGATGTCCATATCGAGTTCGGAAAGCAGTCTTAGCAACATCTTCTTCTCTGACTTTAAACTGATGGTATCCTGGCCACAAATCGATCTTTGAAAAGTAACTGGCTCCAACTAGTTGATCAAATAGATCATCGATTCTTGGTAAAGGATACTTATTCTTAGTGGCCAGTTTGTTTAATTACCGATAATCAATGCACATTTGCATTGATCCGTTTTTCATCTTGACAAACAGAACCGAAGCACCCCAAGGTGAGGTACTTGGTCTGATGAAACCCTTGTCAAGAAGATCCTTCAACTGTGTGACCAACTCTTTTAAATCTGAAGGTGCTAAATGATACGGAGCTCTTGCCACTGGCGTCGCTCCAGTACCAAATCAATCCTGAACTTGATAGATCTATCAGGCGGTAGACCAGTCAAATATTCCGCGAAAACTTTTGGATAGTCACATACAACCGGAATCGAATCTTGCTTACCCTTTTCCTTCTTTGAATCTATAACATAAGCCAGATAGCTTTGACATCTCTTCGAATACACTTCCGGACTGATAACAACTTGGTATGGTGATCCTCTCGATCGCTATAAATAACTATTGATCCTTTCCCCAACAGATTAATAGTGACCATTTTCTTGTTACACTGAATACTAGCCTAATTCTTTGCTAACCAATCCATTCCCACCACAACATCGAATTCTTTCATTGGCATAGGGAACGGTCGGATCGACAGCTCACACCACTCAATTTCAATTATACAATTATTGAACACATAAGCAACAGATTCTCGACTATTAGTAGTGTCAACTACTCACAGATTGTCAAGTGGCACAGAAGTCATGCATGCAATTTCAACAAATAAAGGTGATACAAACAAAAAGTTTGCACCCGAATCAAACAACATCTTAGCATATATGGAATTGATGGGAATGTACTTGTTACTACATCCGGTGTATTTTCGGCCTTACTTTTTCGTCATTTGAAATGATTGGCTTCGTTCCCTACTCTGGCCTCCCCTTGATGCAGTAGGCCACCCATGGGTACTTTGGGTATTTTCCTCCCATAGTCAAATAAGGAACCTCAATTACGGGCAATTCTGTCGAATATGGTCGGCTGAATTACACTAGAAACATCTTTTACGTACAGTGCAATCCCTTGATAGATGACCTGCCTCACCGCATCGATAACATCTCTTTGGTTTAGGTTGACACTTTCCCTGGTGCACCTGTTGACACCGCAGATAAGCTCTAACAAATGGTTGTTAAGAAGGGCGGGTATCTGAATTTATGAATTTGGGTCTTCGAAAACTAGCTGAAGACCCTTCCCATCTTCGTTTTTCTACCACTCTTTCTTCACCCTGCCGATTCTTGTTTCTTTCTATTACTTCAGCGGCATTCATAGCTAGAGAGAAGGTAGCAGGATCCATAGCAATCATAAATTCTCTGATGGAGCATTATCGGGAGACTCATCTCTTTCTTCTGAATTGGGGTGGGCGATCCTTTCAGATCTTCTTGATCGACTGGCCATTTGCAGATATTTTAGTATTAAATATCACGTATTCACATTTCCAAATATAATGAAGTGTTAAAGTTCATATATGTACCTGTAAATTCATAATTACATAGGCCAGATGTAATTCAAATATACCTTACACACTGTTCTCTTAACCCATCATATTTATTCCCAGTGATACGACCTATGTCCGGGCCCCTTAATATGCAAATGCTAGTTTAAGTCTAGGCATCATGCTTTAAATATCTAAATCCCTTAAACTCAAGCTCTGATACCACCTTCTGTAACACCCCATTCTCCACATTTGCATATTACACATGTTTCAAGGATTTTATATGTACATAATTTATATATGAAAAATTCAAAAAGAAAATCCATGCACTAAAACATGTATAACAACATCTATCTTAAAAAAATGAATTCATCATATTGGTCTTCATAAGCAGATAACATATAAGGGAATTAATTACATTTTCTCCTTCCCCTTAGTATCCTGCGACCACTCAGTTCCTGTAATGCATTATTTTGAAACACAAAATGAGGGATAGACCAGAAGGTCTAATGAGTAAATCCCTTCCTTGCATATTGCAGAATGAAAATCACCAAAACCTGATAAAATATATTTTATGCAGATATAAATGCTTTTCAGCAAAAGAATGTAATCCAATTAGAGGGTCAAAATATAAGGCCAACAGATTGCTTCAACATATAATCCAGCTGTATTATAACCCAGAGTTAGTATAAAACTCCCACTCAGCGAGCTAGAGCTCCTCTAGCTCAACGGGCCAGAGTTCCTCTGCCCTTACCAACCAGAGCTTCTGGTTCTATTGTCCTGAACCACTGTATCTAAGTGATATAATACTCAAATAGAGGTCTTCTAGACCAAACAGAGTCTTCGGTCTAGAAGGAACTTTATCATAAATTTTAAAAGACAAATAAGCTAGAATCAGAGTTCCTCTGGTTCTTTGCTCTTTTATAAATATTTTTGAAGAAAATATAAATTGAAAAGACAAATTATGATATAGAACTCAGACATAGAGCTTAGGTACAAAACTTTAAAACAATAAGAAATATCCTTTCAAAATACAGAGCTTCTGACTCATGAAATTCCCAAAATATTTTAAAGTCTTTTCACATAACAAGAGGTCCTCTGGTTATTTTAAAAGACCAACCAAAGCCCCTCTGTATCATTCATATATATGTGTAGAACTTTGATAGAAAACTTTTAGGCATATCAAAGCTTCTGATGACAAACCATATTCCCTTTCTTAATAACATCTAAATTATTATTTCTAAAGAGAACAATACTTCTAATTCATCAAGTCACAAAGAAATGTTGATTTAGAATTATTATATCTAATTAGTGATAATAATAAGAGCTATATTAATATCTACATCTAACATTGTCACCCTTATAACCATAGGTACTCTCCTTGATATGCCACCCTTATTACTTCTTTAAAACATGGTTACTTGCCAGAACAGACAAAAGTTACCACGTCTAGAAGTACCCATCACCCAGTTCCATGCCAGAATAGGCCAATGTCACAACGTCTGGGGGAACTACCTCTTAAAACAAGTTTTATTCCACAACAGACAATTGTCACACGTTTGGAAGAAACATTTCTCAAAATATGGTTCTAACCAGAACAGACTTCCGTCACCACGTCTGGGAGAAACCTTTCCCAAAATATAGTTTCTTACCAAAACAGACTTACGTCATCACGCTTGGTAGAAACATTTCCGAAAATATAATTTCTAGCCAGAACAGACTTACGTCACCACATCTAGGAGAAACATTATCTTTTCCACTTTAAAAGATATAAAATACCCCTTTTCACAATAACAAATTTAAATCCAAATAATTGTTAAATTGTTAAATTTATAATATCAAAACTCAAATTTAATCAATTAAGTTGCACGGATAGGTTGTATCCGGATGATCTCATCCGGCCAACACATGTTCAGACAAACCTAATCGGACTCTCTATCCGGACAGCATAAGACAAACAACCAATCCGGTCATACCATATCCGGAAAACATATCGTACATATAACTATCGTGTAGCATAACATCCGGCCAACATTTTCCAAAATTTCAATAAAATGACCGGACAAGTCCTCATCGAACAATTCTTATCCAATGATATGATTCTTATCGGTCAATGTAGTGACAGGGTAAACCTTCTTCGGACACTACTATGTACGGACACAATCTTTAACAGCCATACTCCCTTAATCCGGACAACACGGTGTCTGGATACCTTCTAATTTGGTCAACATTGTGATTAGTGAGGTATCTCAAATCAGACAAATAAGGTATTCAAGAACTAATGAAGCATTTCAACATCACAATCTCAAAATTCTAAACCAGTATTCAAAACATATGTAAAGGATTGTTAGGACTGAAAATCAGTGTAAAATTGTATTCGTCTTAAAAGTTTATTTTGTATATAATTGTATAAAGTCATCGTGTTTGACTTTGTGTGTATAGTTTGACTTTGATTAGGCTTTTATGTTTGACCCTATAAATAGGGTGATATCTTGTAATTTTGGTTAAGAGCTTAATTGTAAATTCAGAATACGTATTAGAGAGTTTGACTAAACTTTGATTGTTCACTTTCTCTCTCTCGACTCCTTCTATGTTCATAAGAAATACTTTCTGCTATTGTTGATCTTGAAGCTATCATGGAAGATTGATTGATATTGGATACACAATTGGTATCAGAGCACGTTTGTAGGATATCTGATTGAAGAAATCATCACGAATTGTACAATTTTCTGGAATTTCATTTTTTTTCTTTGATGTTCATAAAAGTTATTGGATGTTCATAAAAGTTCTTGGATGTTAACAATAATGCAGTTATTGAATACTTTAGTAACAGTTTCCTGACTATTAGCAGTATCAACTACTAAATCATCATTAAGTATCACATAATGCAGACATGCAGTTTGAGCAAACAATGGTGACACAAACGAAAAGTTTGCACCAGTGTCAAATAACACCTTAGCACGTATTGAATTTAAAAGGAATGTACCTGTTACTACATCCGGTGATGCCTCTGCCTCGTTCTTAGTCATCTGGAAGGACCGTCCCCGTGCCCCTTCTTGCCCTCCTCTATTCACAGTAGGCCTTCCCCATGTACCCGACGCGTTACTCCCCATTGTTAACTGCGGAGTTCTTAACAAGGGACAATTCGGTCGAATATGATCTGGAGAATTGCAATTAAAACACCTTCAATTAGCTGAACAATTTCTAGACAGATGACCTACTTCGCCGCAATTATAACATTTCCTTGGATCCATCTTGCATTCTCCCTGGTGAACCTGTCGACACTGTGAGCAGACTTTTTCACTGATTTTCTGCTCAGATCTGTTATCATATCTAACAGTTTTCGGCCCTCGAAAAGATGAAGGTCCCTCCCATTTTATTTTCTCTACAACCTTTCCTTCTAATTGTCGGTTCTTATTTCTTTCGGTCACCTCAGCTGCATCTACTGTTAGTGGAAAGGTATTGGGGTTCATAGCAATAACAAACTCTCTAATTGAGGGTTTCACTCTCTATCTTCCTGGATTCAGTCAAAACATAATGTTCAGCAAAGCGAGAATATTCAATGAATCTTTCGGCATAATCTCGAATTGTTCCATTTCCTTGTTCTAACTCCAGGAAATCTTCCTCCATTTGTCTCACTTCTGTTTTAGGACAAAATTGATTCCTAAATCTATCCATGAATTCTACCCAAGACGGAGTCTGTAAAATATATGTTTTGGTATACGATTCAACTTCCCACCAGAATAAAGCATTTGACTTTAATACAGAAACAGAAAATCAAACTTTATCCGTTTCCGGACACCGAATGGTGTTGAACACAGATTCCATCTTCTTAATCCAACACATACCTTTCACTGGATCTCTCTCCCCAGAAAAGGTTGGTGGTTTGCATGCCAAAACATCTTAATATCTTCTTCCTTGTTATGGGTCACTGGAGTAGAGGGGTGAACTTCCACTCTTTCTGATTCTACTCTAGCTGGTATTCCCATAATAGATGTCAGAGTTTCCCGCAACTTCCCCATTTCCTCTGCCAACATATCCCTAGTTATATATTCAGGATGTGGTACTGATATTTCCTGAATATTCCCAGAGTGGGATTCTTCATGTTCATAATGTATTCCAGTCAGACCCCTTCCCTGAGACTGACTTCTTCCTCTGTCTCGTCCTCTTACTCTTCCCCGACCTCTATTTTCGGATGTACTAGTCGGTTGATTTACATGTGATCCTTCCCTTTCCTCAGATTCTGGACGATTCACTCTTTCAGATCTTCTAGCTCGGCTAGACATCTGCAGAGTTTAGTGTTAATAATCAAGTATTCACATTCCCAAATATAATGAAGTATTCAAGTTCAGATGTGTACCTGTAAATTCATAATTACACTGGCCAGATGTAATTAAAATTTACCTTACACACTGTTCTTTTAACTCATCATATTTATTTCCCAGTGATACTAATAATGTCCGGGTTTCTTAAAATGCAAATGAATGTTTAAGTCTAGGTATCATGCTTTGAATACCTAAATCTCTTAAACTAAAGCTCTGATACCACTTTGTAACACCCCGACCTATACATTGCATGTAACACATATTTTATACAGAAGAAATACATGATATTATCCCATTCAGGTCCCTTAGTACAAGAATCTATTATAATCAAATACAAGGTCCAAAAATTCAAATACATTTCTTGTACTAATCAATCAAAACTGTACATCACTACAGATCTTCAAGCAGAAATGCATATAGGAAAATATCAAATTTTCCCTTTTTCCTTACAGTTCGAACCTCCTTCAATATATAGTTAAAATCACAAAATGAGGGTTAGACCGAAAGGTATTGTGAGATACCCTATTTATGTTATTGTAGGGTGAAAATCACCAAAAATCTTTATAGAAAACATCCTTTCATATATAACAAACATATGAACAAATAAGAACATAATACCAGACTTCTTCCACATTTCAATCAAAGCTTTCAATTATGCAAATTCCATAACTCTGAACCAATCAGGTTTCACATAATGCCACTTTTAACCTTTTTTTCAAATCAAGACAAGGTTAAAATAAAGTTTCAGGCCAAAATTGACGTTTTCTCCTCAATAACATTCAGACTATAATTTCCAATAAGAACCTTGATCCTAAATCTTTAAATCACAAAGAAATAAAGATTCCAAACCACGGTAGTCTTAAGGGATATAATAGAAAGAGTTATATCATACAACACACACATACAAATGCCACCCTTATATCCAAATTTACACCTCTCCTAGATATGCCACCCTTATCCCATGGTACACCTCTCCTTGATATGCCACCCTTATCCCATGGAACACCTCTCCTTGATATGCCACCCTTATTTCCTCATCAAAAATATTTCACAAAATAACTTCAAATAGACYGCAGCCATTGAAATTATTGTCAAAACAAAATCATTTATTTCAAAACTTCCTTTTTATGTCAATATAGCATTTCTTATCAAAAACACAAAATATAACTTCAAATCCGGTCAACCTAACTTAGTCGGRTTTCATCTCTGGTMAACAATCCGGACAACACCTTGTATAAGCTTTGTCCGGTTAACACTTAGGATTAAATCAATATCTTTGTCCAGATAACAAGTTCGGACAATACCCCGCTCACAACTTAACCGATTTAAAACAATCCGGACAATACATCGTCCAA
>NC_037530.1:21309499-21315896 GCF_001531365.2 Cynara cardunculus var. scolymus
CGGACAATACATCGTCCAACCTTTAACCGATTTAAAACAATCCTGACAAGCCTTGTCCAGATAAAACCCTTAAGCAAAATCCTTTGATTTCATTCCAATAATAAACAAGATTCATATAAAACTAGTAAAAGTTTTATGCAAAAGAGTTTAGAAATTACTCACCTTAACAAGCTTTTGAAATCATATACTTGAAATCAACTTGAATCTCGAGACAAGAAATAATCCGGTCAACCTCTCTTCTCTTTTAAATCACACAACTTTAACAAAAGCAAGAAGAGAAAATATGGAGGCTCAACCTCCCTTTTTATACTTTCCAAAACAAGAAACGCGACTAACTCACATACCCACACGCATGCATACACCATGCATATATGATTATATAAATATATACACACCCATTCAAGCACATATACCATGTATATATATATATATATATATATATATATACTTCCACATATGTACATATTCTCATACACATAATCACATTATGCACATAATTTTCACATACAAGCATGATCAAATGTATCAATTTATCATGCTATCACGTAATCATTTAATCAGATAATCACATATTAATTACCTTAGGTGATAACCAGGATCTGGTTATCACACCACATAATCTATTAGTTCTCGATTCTTTGGAGACTAATATTGAAAAAGGCAAAGCCCAGGCCAATTCTTGTCACAACCCCACTAGCTACTCATTTATCTCTCAACAAATAAGTGTTTCAATAACACTTGGGGCACGCAACTCATCATCTATCAATTTCTCATTCGGAGAAAGTTGATATTGAAATAGAAGGATATATGTCCCCCCTTCAAGTCTTTTTGATCACGAATTGAGTCTGATAAATTTGTGTAGTCCACACTGTTTATCTTGTTGAGCCTAAACAGAAGCATTAGTTACTTTATCGTTCTACACTACACAGATTTTGCATTTTATAAGTTAATTTGCCAAAACATTCATAGATATGCAATTCTTAAGCTATCGGTGATTGAATAGAAGACCTGTTGAGATGAGCATCAAAAAGTCTCATATGTACAGTACAGTTATTGTACTGAGTATATCTATTATTCTCACAGGCCAATCTTTTATAAGATTGAAAACAATTTCATTAGTTGAAATTGGTTGTTATCTTTCCATTTCCTTAATCTGAAAAGATTAAACAAGTGGATGTGAAAAGATCTACTTACTATTTCTTGAATTGATGGCTTATGCGGAGGATTTCATTCATTCTTGTATATGATGGAATGATTCTCATTTCATCATAAGGGGATTATGTAATAATGAATGAAATATCCAATTCCGAACATTATAAGGAGAATCTGATGTAAAGATCAAGGGGGAGTAACTTCAATAATGGCAAAAGACTCAAAAGGAGTGCGACTGGAGATGATTACAGAAAATTATTCCGATGCTAAAGTGTCTGAGAGTTATTGAAGGTGAAGATCATCATTACAACAGGTTACTGATAGAGATTTCTCGTTATAAAATAATGTTTGTGATCGTATCTGAAGAAATTCATTATTGGAGAGAATGTTTAAAATTTGTTGCTGAAGATTGAAGATCGTTATTGTTTCTGATCTACATTGTCAAAAGAGAAGATCATCGTTGTTCTACATTCGAGGAGGAGAATGTTAGAAGATCATTCTCAACAATTGATTGTCTAAAGATTTCGAGTTGAAGTTTGGTTTTGAAGAAGACGTAATGTGCTTAAAGCTTCAAAGTTCAAACGAGACTCAAAGCGCGTAAATTCTTTCAAGTCTGAATACAAAGGGGGAGAATGTTAGGACTGAAAATCAATGTAAAATTGTATTCGTCTTGAAAGTTTATTTTGTCTATAATTGTATAAAGTCGTCGTGTTTGACTTTGTGTGTATAGTTTGACTTTGAATAGGCTTTTATGTTTGACCCTATAAATAGGGTGATATCGTGTAATTTTGGTTAAGAGCTTAATTGTAAATTCAGAATACGTAATAGAGAGTTTGACTAAACTTTGATTGTTGACTTTCTCTCTCTCTACTCCTTCTATGTTCATAAGAAATACTTTCTACCATTGTTGATCTTGAAGCTATCATGGAAGATTGATTGATATTGGACACACAAGGATGTTTGAAAACACTCACCTTAAAAATACACAGAATTTTGGAGATGAAAATACCAAGTATGAATCCAACTTCAGCTTTCAAAATAATGCAAGAAAAATCCACATAATCACTCTCTCAGATTTTCTTTCTAATTGTGGCAAGAAAACTTGCTTTTTCTTAAAAGTCTCATATTTATACCCTTCCTTTAAAAGGAAGGCGGCTGAAACATGAAGGGCTCACATGCATGCATACCATATTCATGCATACACACATAACATATATTCACATGCACTCACACATGTATCTAAAATTTCATACATAAAATATACACGTATATTTAATCTCATGTTATACCATGTAAGCATGTATCCACATGATCAATTAATCACATATTCACATAGTCACATATCAAATAATCACATAACTGTTGGATTTGAGTAAGAGCTTTAATGTTGTATTCAAGTTTCTCCTTAGTATATTTGCTTTGTAATAGTGTAGCTTTACTATTTTCTAGTATAAATAGTATTTTCCTTGTAATTGTCATTACCAAGTCATTAGCAGATTGTAATCAAGATTAGAGTTGTAATTTCTCTCTCTCAATCAAATCAGTAACATTTGATGATCTGTGACATTCTGTCATTTCGGAGTTTCAGGTTAGCATTTTATTATAGATCCTAAATTTAGAAATTATATTTCTCTAGGATCTGTTCTCAGCGATTTGAATTCTTCTGGCTTAGCTTCCAAGTTTTATTCGATAGATCATGCCTCAATGAGAGATAAGATACAGTTAACTCATGTAATGCCAAATATTTTAGATATGCTTTTAATAAAATAAAGTTGATATTATAAACTTTTAAGTTAAAATACAAAAGTCCCATTTGAATGACCAATTGATTTATCAAAAGTTGGAGCTTTGGACTTATTAATGCTATTATATTAATGTTTGGGCAAATTATATAGCGAGTTTATTTGTATTAAGAAAATAAAAGTCTTGTTTGGGTTTGGGCTTTTAGAGGCCAGCCCATTTCCTTTCCTTAAAAATCCTCATATAAATACCCCTCATCCTTTGAAAACTCTCATTTCCACACATTGCCAACTTAAAAACTCTTTGTGTCTCTCTAAGAGCAAACACTCTCCAGCCGATTCCATCTTCAAGCAAAAAATTCTCTCAATCTTGAAGATTATAAAAAGGTATGATACTAATCATTTTACTTTTGTAAAACATCATAAGTTTGCATCTTCTTTCTTCCACATCTTGATCTTTTAGTTAAAATTTTTCCGAAGAACTAAAGAGGGGAGATTATTAATCAAAGACATGAAAATGTCTTCAAAAAGGATAATAATCTATGATCCGTGTTCTTTGAACTTCAAAATGGGAAGAAAAACTCTTTGCATGTGAAGCTTGAGYATGTAAAATTTAGTTTTGAAGTGATAAATCTTGCATGCATCTTTTATCTATCCTATCCTTATCGAAAACACAAAGGAATCGAGAAAGATTCTTCCCTGGAGATTTATATTTATTTTTCTAGCTTGAAAATAGTGTTAAAACTTGGAAAATGATGAGTTCGACCCCAAATGACTGCCACTCGGTGAGCGTGCAATCTGTTTCGGGGGCTGTGTAACTCAAGGTTGTAGGGTAATGATGAAGAATTTAAAACCTACTCAAACATCTTGGTATTTGGAAATAGTCGGCTGAGCTCATTATTTTTAAAAGGATGTGACAAGTTGGGCATAAAGTGACTTTTGGAAGGTTCCTATTTTTAGAGTCATGTGAACCCCAAAAATATTTTGAACATAATTTATAATCTGTCCAAAAATCAGTTTTTGAGTAAAGGATTTTGATTTCTTTTACTTTAGATAAATTTTGGGCTGTTTTTAGATTAAATAATAAAATATCAACCTTATTTCATAAAAATCCGATGGCATTACATGGGATTCAACTTGACTCTATCTTCGTCAAGAACCCATAGGTGATCTGTATGTTGGATGTTGGTCTATTTAGGAAGGCAAGGCAGGCATTGAGAGCTTCAGACTCCGTTCTCTTGGATATTCATCATCACACCAGTGAGTTCTCACGACCCTACATTTAATGCTTTGTTTATTGTTTTGTGGGAAAAGCATGACATTAAGTAAAATATGCATGTTACTTGTTTCAAACCATTGGACTAAGGAACTGCTTAGTCAAGCTTTATTTGAAACCATTGGACTAAGGAACTGCTTATTCAAGTTTATTATGTCATGAAATATTGACTGTTACTGCAGTTTAAAATAAATGCTAAATTGATGTGCTTGAGAGTATATTTTCCAAATAAAGTCCCCGTCCGTAAACGCTACTTGTTAACTCGGGTACATTCCCGGGCCGTGGTATTGTGGATAGCCGCTATTGTGTTGATAGTCCCACCCAAAAAGGGGTGCACATTGCCTATGTTTTCTTGTCTAATCATGTGGAATTTGGACCACTGCTGAATTAGTACATCTACGAACTGTGGGACCTAACTAAGTGTACGGGCTACTTATGGTCGTTCGTAAATTAATGGGGCAAGTTGGTCAGGTAAGGCTCAGTAGCGTCTCAAGTTTTTATATCGTGGAAGATTTACATTTTTTAAGTGCAAAAGATTTGCATAAGTTTGCAAATATTTGGTTTATGCATTATAGTGTTTTATGCATATGAAAACCCGTGAGCTCAACAACTCTTTGTAGTTGACTCGTTTTATGTTCCATGCTTTTCAGGTAATAAGTAAGAAATGAAGTATTTTGGGAGCATATTTGTGGCAAAACTGATTAAGTTCGCAATGGAAGCTTTTGTAAAAGAAGTATTTGTCAAAAATTTGGTTATGATGTTAAACTCATTTTATTTTGAAAAATTGAAAAGTGTTATTTATTAATTGATRTTGTGACTCGCTTGCCTGTTACATCTTGTGTTTCCGCTTTAGCGGGGTGTGACAGATTTGGTATCAGAGCAACAGTTATAGAGAACGCTGGTTTTCCTTAAAAACCATCGACTATAACCAAAAAACTTCAAAATGGAATTTTCAAGTAATCTGGAATCATATGATTTTTAAAGCGGGTCACATTATTATATGTCGATTAAACAAAGCCTGATCACTTGTGTTTAACTTACATATAATAAGAAGAACTTAATCGGTTTTACTAAAGATATGCTCCCGTAAAGAAATTGTTATGAAAAGCATGATTTTATGTGTTATACTCACTATGAATATCAATTGCCCTAGAAGTACCAGAGATGATGGGTAGAAAAACCCTTATTTTGTTAAGTGTCCATGTTGGACCAGAAGCTCTGGTTTGAAGGACCAGAGGCGATGGGATAGAAATTCTATAAAATTTATGTGTTTAAGTGGCATCAGAAGCTCTAGTTAGAAGGACCAGAGGCAATGGGATAGAAATCCCATAAACTATAAAGTGTGTATGTGGTACTAGAAGCTATGGTTAGAAGGACCAGAGGCATATGAACTCCTTAAATTTGTTTGAGTTCATGGATGCACCAGAAGCATTGATGAGAAGGAAACCAGAGATCGATGGATAGGTTACTTAGTGCTTTTCTAAGTATGAAAGTTGAACTAGAGGCTTTGGTCTTGTAACCAGAAGCTCTGGTAAGTGCATTATGAGGAACAAGAGGATCGATGGACGAGAAATCCATTAATATTCTAAGTGTGGATGTTGAACCAATGGTTGATAGAATAGAATTCCATTGGTTTGCAAGAGGACCAATGGATGAGAAATCCTTTCCTAAGGATTTTAGTTGAACCAGAAGCTCTGGTCATGAGACCAGAGGCTCTTGTCATGGAACCAGAGGCTCTGGTAGTACAACCAGAGACTTTATATTTGAGAGTCTAGTTTGATTTCCACTCTTAGCCTTGTTTAGAAGCTTTGTCTATATCTCTAAGTATTTATAGATGACATATTTAGTAATTAATGTTATTAGTGTCGCATATCACTATGGCGTGATCCAATTCTAGTGAATACTCAGTCGATGAATCTGGTTACGTGGTTGGCCACTCTAGAAGAAACTCAGCCCATAATGAAGAGATAGACCCGTATGAGCAGGACAATGCGACTAGTGGAGCGTCTGCTTCTCCACAAGCATTCTTCCTACCCCCATCGGAGCCAGCACCCGATGTTCCACCACGAACCTATCATGGCTCAAGGATCAGAGTCACGCCAAGGAAGAGCATTCCACTGCTGCATAGTATGTGTTAGCTCTCATTTCCTTAAATGTAAAAGTATAGAAAAAGTAAACTGCGAGTTTTGACAGAAGATGATCTGTCACAAAAGACCACAGAGGACCAACA
>NC_037530.1:21315996-21331055 GCF_001531365.2 Cynara cardunculus var. scolymus
CTATTCTCATTCTTACTTCAAGCTTCTTTCAGCTTAAGTAAAAGAATCTATTAGCAATATCTTTTCTTATATTTGCTATTCTTTTTGTGTATCTTAAGATTGTTTAGATAGGTTTCTTATAACTTATCTTTCCGCAGACAATCTTGTAAAATCTGTATTGATCTTCTTTATCAATATATATTTTAAAWTTGAAAATTGTGTTTGTATTCATCCCCCCCTTCTACAAACTGTTTAGTATTCTTGTAGACCCTTTGGGACCAACAGAAGGCCTATCTCATTTCCTAATGTGGATTGTGTGATCAAAGTGTTTCCCAAAAAGGGTTTTGCTAGTTCTAACAAGAACAATATATCTTGGGTAAATGACAAGTAATCAATAGAAATATTGGGCTATGATCCCATGTGTAGCAGTCCTCAAATCAAGTGATCATGCATAAAAATAAGACTAAAAGCTATAAAAACTGTCCCTGACTCAAAAGAAAGAAAATATGGAAGCTAAAGAAAGTGGTTAGAACCTGTCCTACTCCGTAGGAGTAGGCTTTGAAGCCTGAGCTGCCATCTCCTTCTTCAATTTCTCATTCTCTTCAAATAGACTCTTATTATCCACCTTGATGGCCTTCAGAATGTTTTCACAAAAGTTGATGTTCTCACCTATTATGAGACTAAACAAAAGCACCAACCTTTCTACAAAAATGGAGCTGTTATAATTAGTCGATGATTAATAATGTCTAATAAGGCTTATCCAAATATTCTTATCAGAGGACAAATTGGCAGCCTTAAAGGTTTTCAACATGAAACGAGTGTAAGGCTTCCAATCAGTCTCAGGCATCCTAAGGAAAGTCATGATCTCAACCAAATATGCCTCAAAGGTCGTGTGCAAGAGTGCATCATTCTCAGAATCTATATGAAGTGAGAGACCAAATAATTTATTTACGGCTATGTCAAAAGTAGACACCTTTCTTTGTGGCTCTATGGATGTGAAGTTATTGTCATTTGGGATGACTTTATGTGAAAAAAAAGAAGAACTAATCCCCTTTTGGTCGTCAATGATCAAACCCATAGCTTATGTGTGCAACTTCAACATATCAACCAACTTCTTTTCTTGATGCAGTCTGCAAAGGATAGATGATATGTTGACAGACAATTTGCCTTCTTCTCCTAAAAAAGCATACTTCAAATGGGATGAGAGTTTTTTCAACTCCTAGTCATGTGGTGATACAATGGATGGGGTGAAATTCTTTTGCTCACTATTTTCCAGCAGCTCAAATGCTACAGCATCTTTTGTGACAATATTATTTCCTACCGCCTCTAATTCCTCAACAATCTCTTCCTCTATTACCTCATCACTCTCTTCTTTCAACTTAAGGTTTTCCTTAATTACATCTTCAAGGCACATCTCCTCTATTTCAGCTATTCTTGAACACTTCTCCAAGTAATCAGGGTACTTTAAAGAGTTGAAAATATTAAATGTGACTTTTTGGTCCTGAAGTCTCATGGTCAACTCACCTTTTGGGACATCTATCAAGGTTCTTCCGATGGCTAGAAATGGTCTCCCTAAAATAAGAGGAATGTCTTTATCTGCCTAAAAGTCTAGTATGATAAAATATGCAGGAAATATAAACTTATCAACTTGCACTAACACATCCTCAATCTTTCCCTTAGGGTATGAAATGGATTTGTTTGCCAATTGGAGTGTAACCATGGTAGGTCTAGCCTCTCCTATGCCTAAGGTGTTAAAAACAGATAAAGGCATGAGGTTGATACTAGCACCTAAGTCACACAAAGCTTTCTCAATCTCTTTCCCGCCTATAAAACAAGGGATAGTGAAACTTCCCGGGTCTTTAAGCTTAGGAGGTATCTTGTTGGTCAGAAGTGCACTACATCCTTCAGTAAGAGCTATGGTTTTATATTCGATCAACTTCTTCTTCTTACTTAAGATGTCCTTGAGGAACTTAGCATAACTAGGCATTTGACCGATTGCCTCAATAAGTGGTATGTTGATGTGCAATTCATTGAACACATCCAAGAATTTCTTAAAATACAATTCCTCTTTCTAGTTCCTCAACCTCTGGGGGTAAGGAACACAAGGAGGTACTGGTTTTTTCACATTCTTGCTTGGATGTGTTGAGCCAGATGGGTCTTGAATGCCTTGAGTCTTTGTGGTGCATTTTGGAGGTTCAGACGGAGTCTTAGCCTCAAGCTTAGGGGTCTCTAAATCCTCAATCTTTTTTAAGGGATAGTCTGATCTTGGGGGAATAGAAGCGGTGGTCTCAAATGCTTGCTTCTCTAAAGGTTGGACCAGTCTTTCTTTGGCAGGGACCAATGTTGTAGCATCAATTTTCGACAAAATTGGTTCACGATCTTTTTGCATGGCCTCTGTCAATTCCTTCCCACTTCTCAGAGTCACTGCTTTCGCATGTTCCTTTCCTAAGGCTCTTGCGACTTCTGTGTTACTAGGCAAAGTACCCAGGACTCTATTAGTCTGATTGAGTGCAAGTTGACTGACTTGGGTTTCCAGATTTCTGATAGCAGCACTTTGTTGATTAAAAAGAGATTGATTTTGAGAGTTTTGTTGGGTTATCAAAGCTTGATTTTGAGCTTGAGCATGCGCAAATAACCCTTTTATCATTGCTTCCAAAGAAGATGATAAATCAACCTGTGGAGGTGGCTTGTTTTGAAAAGGTGGTTGAGCAGCTTGAAAATTTTGGTGATGATTTTGGGAACTACTCGTATGTTGTTGGGGTTGAAAATTAGAGGTTCCTTGCTGCTTAGGTGCGGGTGGATTTAAACATGGATTGGTCCAAGAAAAATTCGGGTGTTGTTTCCAACTTGCATTGTAATTGTTGGTATAGGGACCAGATCCATTATGAACAAAGATTATGGATTCAGAATTATGAGGACAATGTTCATACGAGTGTTCCCCACCACAACACACACATTGCCCAGAGAGGACTGTTGGAACAGGTGTATTAGCAGCTTGCTGCACTCCCTGACCAGAAGTTAGATTTTTCAGCATGTTGGTCATAGAGGTGAGCTGAGCTGAGCTGTCAATGCAGTATATGCATCTACATAATGTACCCTAGCAGTCTTTTTCTGTGATTGAGCACGTGGATTGGCCCAATGCCCATTGTTTGCTGATATCTTTTCCAGGATTTCATATCCTTCATTATAGGCCATGGCTGTGAAGGCTCCGCCTTCAGTCGCATCGAGCATTTGTTTTGCCATGGGATTTAACCCATTGTAATACGTCTCGAGTTGAATACATGTGATAACTTGATCCTGGTTATCACCCAAGGTAATTAATATGTGATTATCTGATTAAATGATTACGTGATAGCATGATAAATTGATACGTTTGATCATGCTGATATGTGAAAATTATTTGTATAATATGATTATGTGTATCAGAATATGCATATATGTGGATATATATATATATATAATATGTATATATATATATATATATATTATTTTACACACATGCATATTAGGAAATGCATGGCATGTGTGGATGCATGCATGTGCATAAGAGTTTTTGTGGGAAGGGGGCTGTTAGCCGACCTTCCATTTTTAGAAAAGTATATAAGGAGGGCTTAGCCTCCATATTTCTTCTTCTTGCTATTTTGATAAAGTTGTGCAATTTAAAAGAAAAGAGAGGTTGACCGGATTATTTCTTGTCTGGAGATTCAAGTTGATTTCAAGTATTTGATTCCAAAAGCTTGTTAAAGTGAGTAATTTCTAAACTCTTTTGCATAAAATTATTACTGGTTTTATATGAATCTTGTTTATTTTTGGAAAGAAATCCGTCTTTTGCTCAAGTGTTTTATCCGGGTTTTAAACCGGACAAGGTTTGTCCGGATTGTTTTAAATTGGACAAAGGTTAAACGATGTATTGTCCGAATTGTTTTAAATCGGACAAAGGTTAAACAATGTATTTTCCAGATTGTTTTAAATCAGACAAAGGTTAAACGATGTATTGTCCGGATTGTTTTAAATCGGTCAAAGATTGGACGATGTACTGTCCGAATTGTTTTAAACCGATCAAATGTCGACCGGGTTATGATTGGTAAGAATAGTTATCTTTTTGAACTGAGAAGTAGGAATACGACCATTTGGTTGCCGGATTGTTTTAAATCGGTTAAGTTGTGAGCGGGGTATTGTCCGGACTTGTTATCCGGACAAAGATGTGAATTTGAAGTGATGCTTTGTGTTTTTGATAAGAAATGTTATTTTATCATAAAAAGTATGTTTTGAAAGAAATGATTTTTGTATTGATAATAATTTCAATGGCTGCGGTCTATTTGAAATTATTTTGTGAAATATTTTGATGAGGAAATTAGGGTGGCATATCAATGAGAGGTGTATTATGGGATAAGAGTGGCATATCAAGGAGAGGTGTACCATGGGATAAGGGTGGCATATCAAGGAGAGGTGTACCTTTGGATATAAGGGTGGCATCTGTATGTGTGATTGTAAGATATAACTCTTTCTATTATATCCTTTAAGATTACCGTGTTCCGGAATCTTTATTTCTTTGTGATTTAAAGATTTAGGATCAAGGTTCTTATTGGAAATCATAGTCTGAATGTTATTGAGGAGAAAACATCAGGTTTGGCCTGAAACTTTATTTAAACCTTGTTTTGATTTGAAAAGGTTTAAAAGTGGCNGTTTGGCCTGAAACTTTATTTAAACCTTGTTTTGATTTGAAAAGGTTTAAAAGTGGCATTATGTGAAACCTGATTGGTTCTGAGGTATGGGATTTATATAGCDRAAAGCTTTGCTTGAAATGTGGAAAAGATCTGGTATTATGTTCTTATTTATTCATATATTTGTTATATATATGAAATGTTGTTTTCCATAAAGATTTTGGTGATTTTTACCCTGCAATAACATAAATAGGGCATCTCACTAGACCTTTTGGTCTAACCCTCGTTTTGTGATTTTAACTATGTGTTGCAGGAGGTATGGACGATAAGGGAAAGGGGAAAATGTGATATTTTCCTATATGCATTTCTACTTGAAGATCTGTTTTGATGTATAGTTTTGATTAATTAGTACAAGTGATGTATTTGAATTTTTAGACCTTGTGTTTGGTCATAATAGATTTTTGTACTAAGGGACCTGAATGGAATGATATCATGTATTTCTTTTGTATGAAATATGTGTTACATGCAATGTGTGGTTTGGGGTGTTACAATACAGTACGGAATGCCATGGTGTGGGCATTTCCTCAACAACTCTTTGAACTTTTCCCATGCTTCAGGAACAGCCTCATCGTCCATTTGTTTGAAAAGACAGATCTCGTTCCTGGACTTAGCGTTCCTTGTTGGTGGGAAATATTTTTGCAAAAAAATTTCTACCATGTTACTCCATGACGGCACAAAACCCAGTGTTAAAAAGTTAAACCATGCTTTTGCCCGATCCCTTAATGAAAATGAAAATAAAGTGAATCTGAGAGCGTCATTGGACACTCCCGAAATTAGGAAAGCATCAGTGATTTCCATAAAAGATTTTAATTGCGAATGTGGGTCCTCCGAAGGTAATCCGGCAAATTGGCCATTCGTTTGTGGAACATTATCGGTTTTAGTTCGAAATGGAGAGCGGTCATATGTGGTCTAACTATCCCGGAATTTAATTGCTCAAAATCCGGAATAGCATAATCCATGATCCTTTCATTTTTGGAATTTGCCAAATTAATGATGTTCGGAGTTTGTGCTCTTTGTTGATCATTATGTTCCGATTTTGTGTCCTCGTTACCCAAATTATTATCATTATGTGGGTGTCCTTGTGGAAAGTTCGGAAATGTTGGTATTGGTGCAAAAGCTGGCGGTTGGTTTTCCAAATACGGTATTTTCGGAATGATTGGGGGAGGTAACGCCTTGTTCGGAGGGAGTAGCAAAAAATGCTCTTTGAGCCCTCCTTCTATGGTGAAACGTTCTCTCAATGTCAAGATCAAATTCAAAAAATTCCCCGCGACGTGTCTGTGGCATACACCACTTTTAAAAACGATTCCAACGGTACTAGAAAAATCAAATATTTTACTTTACTCAAAATAAAACTTTTAGCTTCTCAATTCCCGGCAGCGGCGCCAAAAACTTGGATCGGTTATATCTCACACCTTTAGAAAAAGGAATTGGGCCACAAAGCAAGTATACAATACGACCCAATATCGTCTTTCCAAGTAATAAAGTGGCACAAGTACTGGATTATCGTCCATGGAGATTATAGCAAAAGTTAAATGAGAGTCCAATGAAAGAGATGATTTCAAATGACGATTTTGAAAACTTCAGTTTGATGTTAAGGTGATTTAAAACATATTACAGAATATATAAAGATAGCAAGGGTGTAAGACTTGTGGTGAGACCCAAATACAAATTCCAGTAGTCAATGCTGCAGGAATGCTACAGCAAGTAGTGTTTCAAAACTTAGTTCCACCATCTATTTTGAAGGTATTCCTCTCGAAATTCACCATTGCATTATATTATAGCTTTCAACCCATATCTTTATGTGGTATCCGGACCAGGGATAGTGACAAAATGGTGTCTTCAAAATATATGGATAAACAAATCTTTTTGTTAAAATCACTCTCTCGAGTGGATTCTCATATCATTCAAGTTGGCGTGTGTTGTAGATAGTTCATCTCTGAATCTATCGCACTTTGACACTTTTAAAGAGTGACCAACCCGTCAGGAGTTAAGTTTGAAAGACACAAATGACAAGTCTCCTTGTCGGCAACTTTCTCAAGTCTACCTCTTATATCATTCAAGTTGACGTGCATTCAATGGCTTATCTCTAAATCCATGGCACTTTAACACTTTCAAAGTGATCAACTCGTCAAGAAGTGTGCTTGGTTGTTATAAAAACTTGAATAAAACAATGGAACGTTGTTTATGAAAACACTTAGCTACTTTATTTTGGTTTGAAAATCTCACCTTTTCGTCTCACACCCAAGCTATAAAAGCATAGCTACTCATAAACGGAAAGTAAATAACGCGTAAAATAAATGACGAAAAATAAAGACATAAATGTAAATAACGAAAAATAAATGACAAGAAATATAAATGACAAGAAAGTAAATTACAGAAATTAAATATCGGAATGTAAATGACAATAAACGTAAAGGAACATAAAGTAAAGAACAAAAATTAAAAGACAAGAAATTAAAGATGAAACGCTAAAAATTAAGAACTTTGTATTTCTTCCAAAAGGTTCTCACAAATCAGCCCTTGAAAGCTGATTTTGAGCCTTGAATTGTTGTTAGATAGTATGCATTGAAGAGCCAAGCACCTCCTTTTATATACAAAGGAGGCACAAAACAACAAAAGTTTTATCCAAAGATTAATACCCAAAAGTTAAACAAAGTGCATCTAAAATACAAGTAAATCTTAAAAAGTCTTATTCCCAGATTTTAAATTATCATTCAGCCATCTCCAGCTGTCCTCCATAAATCATCAAAAAGGTAGCAGCTTAATCATTAAGTTCTTCAAAAAGCTATGCACGTATCAGATCGCCGCTACTCTAATGTTGTAGCATCAAGCTGTTAAGCAAAAAGTTTCCATTAGCTATCTCCTTTGAGTGCCAACAAGTTAACCACAATATTTAGCTCTATAATAACAAAAGTATAAAGAAATTAATAAAAATGACTCAAAGTGGGAATGAAAGGAAACTAATTTAACTAATAATACATAAAACGAGTTCTTTATATATTGAATTATCAACATATATCAGTAATCCAATTGAGCACACTACATTTGCAAGAGAAAAATTCTCGAAAATGAAGTGTTGTTCATACCAGCACAAAGACCTTGAAAGGGATTATGATCGCATGTCAAAATGGTTTTATTGTCTTAGTGGACCAGATGATATGAATCTGAAGCAGGTATTTATGAACTCTTTCCCAGAAACTCCGGCAAACGAATCATTCAAGTTCTTATAGTTGAAACGAGTCACAGTTGCTCAAGCCTTGATAGGAGAACTCTACCAGTTGGTGTTCAATGCACTTGCTAAGCTCTACAATCAGAAAACTTCTTTTCTGATCTTGAAAAAGCTAACAAAATCCTTAGTGCAGCCTGTGATGTCAAGTATTTACGGAGAAATGTAAATAAAGTTATTCATGCGATTGTTCCCACAAAAGGAAGATGCCTAATTCTAAGAAGTTCCATAGTTCGGGTGAAAGAAAAAAATCATTCATTCCGCATAATGGTCAGAATTAGCGATGGAAATTCTTAAAGAAGAAATCACCTCGAGGCTGAAACACTGACAGATGCTGCATATGTAACAAAAAGGGACATTTTGCAAGAGATTGCCAAGACAAGAGAAAATACCAAGCACTAACTCATACACTCAACCAAATTGAGCCAGTCGACATCTTAGACCTAGAATCCCTCTATTCTCTTGATGATAAACTTAAAGACCAGGTATTATGATCAATTTCTTATTCGGACTCTTCAGATGAAGAATCCAATACCAATTTTTTATAATATCATCCTGTGATAACTGAGTCTTGGTTATCACCTGAGGTATTTAATATGTGCTTATTTGTTAATTGATTATGTGATAGCATGATAAATTGATATATTTGATCATGCTAGTATGAAAATTTTATGAATAGGAATTATATGCACAATGCAAAAATGCATATAATATATATATATATATGCATGACCTATATACATGGATATACATGCATGAACTGGGTGTATGAAATTGTGAGTGTATATGCATGGGGTATGTATGCATGCATATGGGGAAAGGGAGAGGAAGGCTGTGAATAGTCGACTTCTTTTTTAAGGAAGAGTATAAAAGGAGGGTTAACCTCCATTTTGCATTTTGCTTGCCAAAATTAGAATAGTGTGCGATTTAAGAAGAAAGGTTTGATCGGATTGCTTATCTATTTGGATTCTTGAAGTTGATTTCTCAAGAACATTTCATAAGGTGAGTAGTTAAATGCTTTCTAAAAATACTTCAAATTGTATGTTAAATTGAGGTTTGAAGTGGTTATTTGTAAATTGATAAACTTGATCGGATGGTGTTAAATCAGATGTGTTATCCGGATCAAGATAAACCGGATAAGCCTTAAGCGATATATATATATTTATAAACCTGATGAGTGTTAAGCGGTTTAGTATTAAACCGGACAAGACTTGGGCGGTTTACATATAAACCTGACAAAGGGTCACCCGGTTTAAGGATAATCCGATCAAGTATTGACCGACTTATGTAAACAAGCGATTTATGAACTTGAAATTATGTTGTGTTTTAAGCGGAGAAGTAGGAATACGACTAAGAGGTGTCCGGATTGTTAAATCGGACAAAATCTTAGTCTTCACCGGTTTATTTTTAATCGGACGATATGTATAGTGTTGTCCGGATATCAGTGTTGGAAATTTATTCTATATGTTAAATCGGACAAGGCATGAGAAGTGTTGTCCGGATTTGTTATCCGGACAAGGTTGACCGGGATTATTTAATAACTTGTTAAGAGTTGATTCTTTCAAACAATAAACGAACATTTTGATAAAGATGATTTTGAACTGATGATATTCCAAAAGAACATTTATGACTGCGGTCTGTTCTATATGGAATTGTTTGTAAAAGTATTGAAGAAGAATTAAGGGTGGCATATCAAGGAGAGGTGTACCATGGGATAAGGGTGGCATATCAAGGAGATGTGTACCTTTGGATATAAGGGTGGCAATTGTATGTGTAATGTGTAAAATAACTCATACTATTATATCCTTTAAGATTACCATGGTCCGAAATCTTTATTTCTTTGTGATTTAAAGATTTAGAATCAGGGTTCTTATTAGGGAATCATAGTTTGGATGTTATTGAGGAGAAAATAATAGGTTGGTCTGAACTTTGAATTAACCTTATTTAATCTAAAAGATTTAAAAGTGGCATTATGATATACCTGATTAGTAGAAACCTATTTGAATTTGATGGGTTGTTTACAAGCAGAGAATTTGGCTTGAAAAGTAAAAGGTATTGGTATAACATTCTTATTTGTTCATATATTTGCGATATGTATGAAAAGTTGTTTTACTTAAAGGTTTTGGTGATTTTCACCATGCAATGACATAAATAGGGTATCTCACTAGACCTTTCGGTCTAACGCTCTTTTTGTGATTTTAAACATGTATTGCAGGAAGTGCAGAAGGTAAGGGAAAAAGGAAAATATGATAATTTCCCTATATGTTTACCTGAATGAAGAATGGCTGATGTTATGTATAGTTTTGATAGATGAAACTAGTTTAGTGCAAGAATTGTATTTTGAATTTTTGGACCATGTATTTTGTATTGGTAGATACTTGTACTTTGGGACCAATGTGGTGTACAAACATGTATTTCTTGAATATGAAGTATATGTTACATGTAATGTGTGGAATGGGGTGTTACACATCCCGATATTGAAGTATTCATGGTAAAACCTTTCCCCATTTTTCAAGCAAGCCATCTTCCTCTTCCACACATTCAGATCCTCATCTCGCATTATTTTACCCCTGCAAAAATCACAAGCAGTACCTCTAGCCAAAGTCCACATCCTCATCACAACATATGCCAAACATGTCGCTGTCGTTTGCCTTCTTTGATACCGGATCTTCTGTTTCAATACTGAATCCCAATATCATACCCAACAGCTACCGGAGGTCACATCACCAGCACTTTAAAGCAGCCAATGATGATACTTTTGTCATTGACAAAATCGGTATCATGTGTACATCCAACGTTTCCTAAATGTGTGGTTAAACACAGACTATTAGGATCTAGTTCGCACGACAAGAACCTTCTCATTGTTTTCGACATACTCCACACTGTCGGTTTTAAGGTATGCAGAACATGGACTCCATTACAAAAGTTTCGTGAATTCATGGAGCTCTATTCCACGACTCTATATGGCATCAGATATTACTATAGATAGTCTCGAGGATCATATCGTTCAAACTTATTGTGCCTCGAGTCACACAAAGTTTCTTGAGAAGAATAATTTCCCGCTATGGTTAAATCCTTCGCTTTTTGTTACTTCCCATTCAAACAAAACAAAGATGTTAACCCTACAAAGGCGAGCCATCCTAGCATGAATCCATATTATTACCAGCTTAAAACTCAGGAATGTTCAGAATTGATTAACCAAGGTGTCATAGAGACCACCACATCACCATGGCCATGTGAAGCATTTTATGTCAACAAGAGGAGGGAACAAGTTCATGGCAAGCTTAGGCTAGTCATAAATTATCAGCCCCTCAACTAATTTTTAGTTGATGATAAGTTTTCTCTTCCACACAAAAAAGTCATTGTTTTAGTCTCTTACGGATGCAAAAGTATTATCAAAGTTTCATCTCAAAGCCGGATTTTGGCAATTAGGGTTAAAATGTGCTCCATCTGTCTTCCAAAAGGCAATGATAAGGATTTTTGAACCTACTCTCAACAACACTCTAGTACACATTGATGATATCTTTCTATTCTTCCTAGATGAAAAATCTCACATAGATTTACTCACAAAGTTCCATTTCATAGTCAAGGAGCATGGAATCATGTTATCCGAAAAGAAAATGGAAATTGAAGTAAGTTTTATTGATTTTCTTGGTATGAAAATATATGATGGGAAGTACCAACCACAACCTCCCATAGCTCAAGACCTACACAAGTTTCTAGGAATACATATGTCATAAAAAGAAATTCAACAATTTCTTAGGTTAGTAAATTGTATGGCAGATTTTTTACTTAAATTATCGAGCCACATTTTGCACTTATTCCCTATGTTGAAGAAAAGTATACCCCATTGGAGTGAAGAACAGACATTAACTATAAAGAAGACAAAGAAACTAGCTGATGTGATGCCTCCTTTAAAGATTCTCACTGTTACTAACAAAAGAGTCCTCCAGATTGGCACAAGCGATGAGTACTGGGGGGCAGTCCTAAGAGTTCAAGACAAAATTGATGTTATAACATTTTGTGGATACAAAAGCGACACGTTCAAAGATTCAGAACAACACTACCACTCTACCTACAAGGAAATCTTAGCGGTCAAGAGGGGAATAGAGAGATTCCAATCCCATCTAATCTATCACGACTTCAAGATTGAGATGGATATGTCTTCTTTCCCATGCATGCTCTGTTTTAAAGGAAAAATACTCGTGGAAGCCAACTTTTGAGGTGTGCAAATTGATTCTCCTAATGGAAATTCACCGTGGAACACATCAAATGGTCGGACAATATTATAGCACATTTTTTGTCCAAGCCAAAGGACTATAAATATGATGTCCCTAAAGATATCCAAATAGTTCACGAAGCCAAGGTCCTGGTGTTTCCCGTTGAGAGAGTAAGTTCTTCCAGTTCATTTACTCTAAACGCTTCTCGGCTCCATCACAAATCAATCTAATGAAGATGTCGTAACTCCAACACAAGTTCTACCGGATGACGTAATATAGATGATTTTCGACCTTACCTTAAGAGAAAGGTCTCATCTGAATTACAATACCTTCTTCACTATCACGATCAAAAAGCATGACATGTTCATGAGGAACTTTCAGTTTCACCCTGACTACCCTTTCCTTAATGTCTTCCATATCCTTGACTTACATAGGTTCCCAAGAGAAATACTTTGTTTTTTTTTTGTATTTATTCAAGTCTCACACCATTGCGATACCCTTCAACTCTGCCAAGCTACTCAGTTCCCTTTTCCAATGTCAGTTCGAGGATCCACCCCCAAGAGCACAGAATGTTTTTATCCTTCTCCAATGGTTCCTCCCAGCACATCAGTGAACGATTAGTTGTCTACTATAAAACTTACGTTGTAGTCATATTCAGGAGGCCCTACTCCTTCTTACCACATACGACTCTCCATCAGCAATAGTCATTGGTCTATCACTCTTCATCTTGGTATTCGGATGTGGTTGTTGGAGTTATAACACAACATTATCTCGTGTATAGATCCCAGATTCAAGTCATGAACATTTAAGATCAAGATTCAAAACATATAATAGATTCAAGTACGTCGGCATGTAAATTGATGTTCAAAAGGTTACAAAATGTTCTTGATGGTGTCTCTCACAATGATCTCACATATACAAAATGATAGATTGTTAACTACCATAACCAACAACCACCCTATTTATACCTAGAGATTACAAGGGAACAAGACTTATCTATAAAGCATGTAAACTTATATTATAAAGCATATTAAAACAGTTTAAAGCACAAGGACTTGAATACAACATTTTTTGTTTCAACAATTGGGACTGGTTGGGGGGAGGGGGTTAAGAGAAGGTAAAGTATGGTCGGGCTTGAGGGTCGGAGGTGAGTCTCCGTACAGGACATAATAGTCAAACTTGCTTGATGGTTCGCCTAGGAGTCCGACAGCAGGATCTCTTGATTCATATCTTTTCTTTAGCTTCTTTTTGAGATCCATCGTGATCAACTTTGTATGTTTCGTCTAAGCAATATAGACAGTTGCATACATCATACCAGTAATGTTGGTCTTGTATGATTGTATCAATATCGGTGACTCTACTAATTGGATTATACCAGTTTAGGGTTAAAATGTTAAAATTTGTTCTCATCTAGATTGTCCATTCAGAACAGTTACCAAACAACCATATTTCATTCAGTACTACATCATACAGAGCCTTTTAATCCTTCTGCATCGAACCATTCAACAACTGCCAAACAACTCATAAAATTGTTAGTAATTCGAGAACCACCCACAACGCTACATGTGACATATTTATGAGAAATATGTACATATTATTCATCATCAATATGTGATTCATGATGAATAACATGTTTATATTCATCATGAAGATGTGATTAATGATGAGTAGCACTTCCATATTTACCATAAACGTGTTATTCATAATGAATATTCATCCTGAATAGAGACACGTGGCATGCTGTGGGTAGTTCTCGGGTTCCTGATCAAATTTTGGGTTCCTAAAGGAACTTCCTTCTCTCTCTACATATATATATATATATATATATATGTCTGTGTGTGTGGGGGGGGGGGGGCTAATCAAATGAAAACTAATTCATTTATGGCAACCGCAAGATCCAATATGATCCAATCAGTTTATGATATTAATTTTATTACCTTAATCAATAGGTAAAGGGCATTTTAGTAAAATGATTAATTATAATTTAAATATTTTTCTTATTTAATAGTTATCAAATTCGGTTTCCTTAATTATCTCAACAAAATTGTATCACAATCGTGTATCACATTGTGGTTGTGTGTGGCCTAAAACTCAGATCACATCTATTATCAACCCAAGTTCAAAACGTTATCACAGTTGTATCACATTGTGTAACACAATTGGTTTTGTATCTTACTATTATATATTCTTGGGTATCACAGCGTGTATTATATTTGTTGTGTTTTACTGTTTGAAATTCTTGATGAGAGAGGGGGGGAGGAGAGAGCAGAGAGATTTTAAAAAGACTAATTTACCCCTATAAATTATCAATAAATTTAAATTATTTGAAAATTAATGAATAATTACCAAAAATATTACCAAAATTAATATGTTTAATAATAACCATTGATTATTAATAATGTGTGTTTGAGGTTGGATCTCACAGTTATCATAAACAATTGAGTTCTTCATTGATTAGACTCCTATAATATATATATATATATATATATATATATATGAGATTTACTTTGCAAATCACATTATTTATACAAACCGTACAAACCTCATTCAACCAATCATAATTTTTCATTTTGTTCATTTTTTTGTAATTATGAGAGGTTGATTAATCATTTTTATTGTGAATGGTATTAAACATGGATATTATTATCTTCATCATTTTAATTTTAGAGAAATACATGAAATAGTTTCATTAAAATTTCATTAAGTATTATATAAAACAATTTCATAACCATATATGAAACAACTTCATCAAATAAAGTATTATATTAAACAATTTTATGAAATTTTTACATAAGATTAAACAATAAAATCGACAGATGGAGGTGTTTTGCACGATTTGTACAAATTGGATGCTTTGCATTTGATCGCTTATATATATATATATATATGTATGTATATGTATGTATATAT
>NC_037530.1:21331125-21354323 GCF_001531365.2 Cynara cardunculus var. scolymus
TATATATATATATATATATATGTATGTATATATATGTATGTATGTATATATAGACTTGGGATCATGTAAAACCAATGATTTTTCGTAAGACCCGTAAGACCAATTCTGAACCTTTGGATTAGATCTACAATCAGAAAATCTAAACATCCATAAACGTCACGAGACTTCTCAATAATTACAAAATTGTCATTGTGCAAATTAGACCATTAGATCATTAATTTATAAAGTTGATCAATGAACATAAATTGGTCTTACGGGTCTCACGAAAAACCATTGGTCTCACGTGAACCCAATCCTATATATGTATGTATATATATATATGTATGTATATGTATGTATATATGTATGTATATATATATATATGTATATATGTATGTATGTATGTATATATTGAGAGAATACCCCAAATGAATTTGACTTTTCGTATGGTATTTCGTAGGAATAAAAGGATACATGGATAGCTTACAAAATCCATTTATGTATGTGAATGATCGTGTGAAAATATGAGTTAAAATAAGGTGCAAGAAGAAATTTGAACCCTTAGATCACTTTTATCTCACCCCACCCCATGAATCGCATTTGATACGAGAATTGATAGGGTGCATCTCGATACATCTCATTATTGTTGATCTTCAATTAAGATTAATCCAAGGGTGGAGATCCCTTCTTACCCTTCTCACTATAACTTCCATTCTCACCGAAACCAACCCTATATAGATACAAGGTTAGGTTTTGGTGAGAAAGAGAGTTAAAATGAGAAACGTAAAAAGAGATCTCTACCCTTAGATACACATTGGAATGTGATGCACCGAGATGAGGTGCATCAGATTAATACCCATATCAAGGGCGCTTGACATGTGGGTGGGTTTGAGATTGAAGATAATAAATGGTCCAGATCCCTTATTACAATTCTCAACTTAACGCTCCTTCTCACACGATCCTTCGCCATAGATATATAGGAGGAATCTTTTACAAACCCAACCATTAGTATAAACCATACAAATAAATTAGTTGAAATATTTATAAAAATAATGAGACTTTATTTTATTATTATTTGGATAATAATGGAAGATTATCATAGTCCGTTTACAATGTCTAACGGTTTATATTAAAAAAAATCGAGATATTCATTAGACTAGATGGACAGTTGATATTAGTTTGTATAGTTTATACTAATGGTAGGGTTTGTAAACAAAGCCACCCCTCTCTCTCTCTCTCTCTCTCTCTCTCTCTCTATATATATATATATATATATATATATATAACATGTTGCAAGTATTTCATAACATTGTTCCCTTAATTTTCCAATACTTACAAAATGAATTTGAATACAATCTTTGGTATGTTAACAATATCAGGAGCAGATTGGATTGGAGGCATGTATCACCATCTTCGTACCAATGATGTGAGCAACTGCAAAAGACATTAGACATTCTTTTACTCCTTTATTCTAAGTTTGTTCACATTTTAAGCCATGTAAAGATGCTAACTTATGTAAACCTCCGGTAACAAATTGGTACTGCACCCACGGAAAGAAAAGTTCCTACACAATCTCAATTCTAACTTGGAGACCTGGATTCAACAATCTCAAAAAGATTTAAGTATACGTGCGTGTAAGAAAACCAAAGCAAAGTAAACAAACCCAATAAACTCAGTAGGGTCTGTTTCAGTGAAGATCCCCGGGTTGCAAAAGCAAAAAATAGCAAGCGTAAAACAAGTGTGGTAAAGAGAAGATGATTATTAGAAGAAAATGTGAATTAGTTAGCCTACTTTTTTCCATAAATTACTGAAAATGAAAGTTACGACATACCTCAAATAGCTCAAATGCACTGCCACGCTTGTATATGTCGTTCTTCTTGCTCTTATCATCGACTAAAAGGTTGGATAGCAGTGCTCTCCATCCTACAAGTAACAGAGCGGTACTACCCATAGTAACCGCAATAAATCTCGTAGGAGGGATGTGACCCACACTTGCAGCCCTTATAAATATTCCCAACTGAAAAAGACAATAACTTGTAAATTATAATTATACAAGACTTGTATAACAGAAACAAAACAACATGAAAACAAGACTGGTGTTCTGTTATGGAGTCGCAACGTTATAACAATCTCGAGAATAACATTCAATGTTTTTGGTTCAAGTCCCTTAAGACGCTTGTATTGTGTTTCATCGTGTGCTTACCACCGGGAGAAAGTGTAGCATATCAAAGCTTACATTTCATTAAGATTGGAGTGTTTTGTATTGTATGTCGTAACTACAATAAAATTTTATGTTATTTTATACTACGGTAATTAGAGGATAAATGGCCTTCCAACCTTTGAACTTGTATAAATAGTCAGCCATGTGATTCAAGGAATAAACAGTCTCCTTTTTCGCCATCCTCTTTCATATCTTTCTGGTGCATACAAGCATGGCACGCTATGCCAAAATCCCTCTTCATCCCGTCTTACACCGTTACCAACATTCAACATGGAACAAAAGCCGCCTACTCCTCATGGGTGAACCTTTTTAAAGCGATAGATCCGATGTTCAAATCCTGAAACGAAATCAATGAATCTATGGCACTCTCCCCGAGCTGCGGCCTTTGAATGGAGTACGAGTCCAACACCATGAAGCTCAAAGTCCAAGGCCATCTCTCGATCGATGCCTATTGTCAACACCTCAAAGATCTCGTCGATCAACTTAATGACGTTGATAACACAGTTAATGAACAACACATGGTTCTAGAACTGGTTCATGAACTGCCTTTTAAGTTCGTCAATCAAAAGCCTGTTGTCTTTTTTATACCACCTGAAGCATGCTGCAATTAGAACAGCATCGGCATTTGGTATGGGACAGTTCGCAACCTCCATCGGCTATTCTCGTGCCCTAATCCGCTTCCCCAAACACCCAACATCCTCCCGGTCCCAAACCAGTCACGCAACAACAGAAATAGGGGACAAAACAACAGCCGGCATGGTGGCTGAATCCTTCGTGGTCTTGGTGGAGGCGGTCACAAATCAATGGAGACAACCATCACCCCTAAGCTAGTCCCCGACGGCAGTCTCCATGGCCAAACTGGTGGGTTGTATCCTCGACTCCTTATCCTACTCAAGCTGGCTGAACAATCCATGGCATGTAGGAACACACGGCTCATCTGGACAGCATACTCTACAGCCCTCGATCCACGATGCCTCCTCAACAACCTAATCAGATCCTACAACACACTAGAACCAACTGATTTCAGCAGCATGACCTTGACTCCACCCATGTCACAACAAATCCAGGTAATATTGCTCATCCTTCTAATGCTAATATTCGTTTTATTTGTGCTGGTAATCGTGTTTCCATTCTAGTTCGCGCAATTGGCTCCTCCGCCATTCCCTTACCTCACGACCGATTTCATCTACAGAACATCCTATATACTCCACATATTTTCAAAAACCTTATATCCGTTCGTCAGTTTATTAAAGATTATAATCTCTCCGTTATTTGATCCCAAATGATTTTTCTGTGAAAGGTAACCCTTTTACGGAGCAATAGTGTTGGCAAACTTCCTCTCGTGTCATCTCCATCTTTGTTCCTTGCCGTCTCCTTATCTGTCTTATGGCATAATCGTATCAATCATCTGAGTTCACCCATCATGAATAATCTTCGTCTCAGTTCGGCAACACAATTTATGTCATTCAAATGTCTTCCTTTTTATGATTCTACTTAAGTTACTTTACCACCGTTTAATATTGTACATGGCAACTTATGGACCTTTGTCGTACTAAGTAGAAGTGGATATAAATACTATCTCTTCCTCATAGATAACGTCACACAAAATGTATAGGTATATCCACACAAGTGGAAATAATTCTTACAGGTTTGTTCATGTTCAAACCCAATTCCAGCAACATGTCAAAAAAGACATGGGGTGAATTTGGTGTCTTTAAACAATTTGCAAACAACAATGGCCTCACCTTCTGGTTGTCGTGTCGTACATCCTCTCAAAATGGCAAAGTTGAAGGTATGATCCATCGTCTAAATGAACTAATACTCACCCTCCTTGTCATACCTGCCCCCACCCGGCATACTTCTACCACTCTCCCCACTAAACTTCTACACTTGGGATCACCCACACTCGACTTTTCTCCATAAAATCAGTCCTACAGTCATCTTTGGGTCTTCGGCTGCCCATGTTATAGAAACCCCTCGGCCACTTGCACTCACAAACTCAACTCTTGTTCCTCAGAAACAACCTCATCTCTTGATCCTCCAAAAAATGGGTCACAGTCTCACGGTCAAGTGTCGAGGCCATATACCTGTCAAATTCGGTTCACAATCTTCTACTTGAGCTCCACTTACCTGTCAAAACTGCAACCATGGTCTAATATGACAATTTGTCGGCTATCTATCTATTTATCTGGCAACCCAATTCAATACCAAGGATTTACTTTGTTCCTAAAAGAGTTCCAGTCAGTGCCATTCGCGTAATGCACATCCCTATAGAATATCAATACGATAACATCTTCATCAAAGGTCTAATGCAATGGCTTTTTACTAATCACTTGCTCCAAATCAAGACTAAGCATCCGCCCTCCTCTGACTCCATGTAAGGGGGTATAATAGGAATTGATATTGTAATTCTCTTGTGTATATCCTTTCCTTTATGTAAATCCATAAATATAGACTTGATCACCTGTAATTATAGTATCATTAGCTATCCATTCTTTGGAGATGAAATAGTCATCCATGTAACCTCATGTGACTCACGAAATAGACGGTGTTCAGATAAAACCCGGGAAAGCAAGGTTCTAACATGGTTGATACCATGATCATTGTTTCCCAAAATCCTATTTGCCCCATTTTGAAAGGGGGCTTATTTAGATTCTTAAACTTAGCTAGGCCATATTTTTCCTTCTAAATTGCTTTAACGAGTTGATCCAATATACTACGACGGTAACATTTCCAAAGCATATTTCAAGATCCAATGGGGATCACTTCCTTCATATATGTTCGCCTAGGACTTCTAAACCACCAAAGATTGTGTTGTCCGCATCATGTTCTGTAACTTCAACCACGTACACTTTAGTGGCTCTTGTGAACCACGAGCAACTTTTTTGTCTCTTCTGTTGCTTTCATGGCATTAGCTATAAGTTTGAAGGCAACTACATAAGTTGCCAAACTATAGATAACTTTGAGACAAAATGTTATGTTGCATCATGTGATCAACATTTGGTGATGAAGGTTCGGTAGGAATGGCTCATTCATTTGATGATTCATGATGGAAGGTGGACTCTCTTGTACAAACATTTTGGATCAAAGAACTCCGATACCAACATGATAGGAACCAAAAGTTAACACGTAAAGAGAGAGTACAAATTTTTTATTGAAAGAGAATAGGATATGTATCAAAAACTAAATTCTCCAATAATGCGTTGACAAAAAGGACAAACTCCAATACAAATGCTAAGAAGATTCAAAATGTTTTGCAATAAAACAAATGCTACTAAGGTATTTCCATACCACATATCCCCAGGGTAATTATTATGGAACATATGCTAGCAATAAGGAGAACATACAAAAAATGTTGAAAGTGGAGAAGTGGTGTCAAGAATGGCATGATGGATACATACCCCAACATATTAGAAGTTGGTTAGTGTGACAACCAGGTTTTCGGTTATACAAGTTCGGGGTGATTTTTGAAAGGTATTGATAAGTGGATGGATTTAAATTGTTTATGTGCTTAATTGTTTATATAATTCCACCGACTTAAGGTTTCATGTAGGAGATATTTGTTATATCTCATAGGAGAATGTGAATGTATGATTTTAAAACTATTAAACTCCACCGCCTATGAGTTAATTATGGTGGTATAAAAGTGAAAGATAGATTCATCTTATTTGTTTTGTTTTTGGAGAGAAGAAAAGAAAGAAAACCTCACCGTGTGTTTTCTTGTGTGAAATCCTACGTGATTCTGTAAGAAGAAGTTGATTCTGTGGTTGTATTTGGAAATTTCTGCTGTGTGAATTCATCTTCGTATACGTGAATATAACGTGAGTTTATGTTATCAACTTTCTTTATTTGGTATTTGAAATACTGAACCGGATGGTTCTTACATGAAAATGTGGCAAAGCTGTTTCTTGAAGTTGTTTTGAGTTTGATGATGAAACTGGGTTTAGAACTATAAAGTTCTTAATATGAGTTTCTATTATAAAACTTGTTTTGATGCCATTCTTGGCAAAAATGAAGGATTTTGTTATGGTTATAATTTATGTGGGAATAAGGGTGGCATATCAAGAAGATATGTACCTTGGGATAAGGGTGGCATATCAAGAAGATGTGTACCTTGGGATAAGGGTGGCAATTGTGAAATCTAGGTTTTGATTATATGTTTTGTTACCGCATCCATGGGATGCAATGACCTTGAGTTATCGCATCTATGTGATGCGAGGACTTAGGTTATTGCTCCCAATTGATGTGATAACGTTATTATGATGAGGAAGAAAATTGTTTATGACCAGAGAGGCTTTGAATGGTTGTACTTTTGAATTCAAGTTTTGGGTTGGTCTGGTTTCTGCATGGCTTTACTTCAAGTTATTTTGATAAAATGAAGGTTTGGTGAGGATCCAGAGGGGCTCTAGTTGGTCTTTATGTCCAACTAGAGGGCCTCTAACATGTCTTGACCCAGAGGGTGTGCATGTGCTATGCAGAAACTCTTTATCTTGGGAATTGAATTGTATGTCCGAGCTATGTGTTCGAGCTCTATATCCATGTTGTTAGTTCCAAGCAATTTTTATAACTAAAACCTTTTGGACTAAACCATTTTCATCTTCGTTTTTATGTTGGCATTTAGAGCCCAGAGCATAGTTCAACCAAAAGGGCTCTGGCTCTGGAGAGCCTCTGGTTGGCTTGGCCTCTGGACGGATTATTTTTATTTATTTGTTAAGTCCTTGAGAAAATATTCCAACCTTTGGTAGAGGACTCTGGTTGATCTTCATGTTTAACCAAAGGGACTCTGGTTGTATTCCAAATCTATTATTCTTTCAAAGTATAATTTATTTTTAGTTTCCATAAGCTCTGGTTGGTCATGCATCTTTATTTGGTCTTAAAAGTTCGAGACCAGAAGCTCTGGTTGGTACAGAGCCTCTCTAGTCCAGCAGGGCTCTGGTTGGCTTGCCTATGGATTCATTTACTTTTGGTCGATGACCAGAGCTTCTCTGGCTGGTCATGTGTTAAGCGTTGCTTTTGGTTAACATTGATTGGCCTTGTTTTAAGTTAGGCTTTGCTCTAGTTGGTGGACCATAGGAGCTCCTGTCCTTAAGGACCAGAGGAGCTCTGGGAGGTCTCGCCCTATGTGACACGAGGAAGTTTTATAAATCACTATATAATGCGGCAGGTTTTACTATGGGATAATTTCCAAGATATTGGATATTTGAATGCATAAAAAGGGATTTCTCACTAGACCTCAAGGTCTAACCCTCATTTTGTATAATTACAAATATGATTTTATAACATGTTTTGGTGATTTTCACCATGTAATTGCATAAAAAGGGATTTCTCACTAGACCTCAAGGTCTAACCCTCATTTTGTGTTTCAAAAAATGTGCATTGCAAGTCAGGTATTATCAAGGGACAAGGGAGAGGGGAAAATGTGAATTTTCCTTTTGTGCTTAGATGAATTATGAAGAGCATGTAATCTGTTGAGATGTACTAGAATGTTATGAATAAATTTGTTAACTACTTTTGTAATGTAGCTTGTTATATCTTTTTGGGATCGAATGTGTACTATTGTGTTTCTCGTTATATGAAATACATGGTTATATGCAAATGTGGATCTTGGGGTATTACAGTTAGTCCATGGCTTTCTTAAGGAAATCGGGAAGCACCACCTTTTTTCCCAATGAATAAGTGTCTAGAGGTGGATGCTTATCATTCATGTACTCTTTAAATCCCATTTGTAACAACCTATTATTAGGGTTAAAAAAATATATTAACTACCAAATCTTGTTAAAATACAAAATGATGATGGGCGGTGCCAAATCAAGGAGAAAAAAAGTATGATCTATTTATTAATCTATTGATGTTAGAATGCCGTATGATGGAATCGAAAGCTCAAGAAAAATGTAGGTAAGTTACAAATGATGTAAGGTTAAAAATAAATAGAACACATATTTAAGCAATTCGTATATTCTAAAGAAAATAAAAAAATAGGTGTTTATATTAAAATTTTGAAGTACATCATCCTATATAAAAAAAATTACTTACATTAAAATGTAGAGGTAAAATACACCATACTCAATGATGTAACTATTTTGTTAACGACAGAAAGTTCATAGCAAAATATATTAAAAGTAAATTATGGATTTGGTCCCTATGGTATTCGAAAATTATGACAACCCCTAAACTCGAAAAATTATGGATACAATCCCATGGTTACCAATTTTTTATGGTTGGAGTCCTCATTAACAGAGTCTATTAAACAAGTTAATCCAAGGGTAAACAAACTAAAATCCCCTTAGTTTGTCATTTTCCTACTAAAAATGAAAAATATAAATACTTATAATATAATATTTTTATATTATATATATACAAAACGCATATATATAGACCATACAACCTTGTCGGCCTCTCTTCAGTGAAACCACCCCACCGACAGCCTTCTTCCTCTACCCCCTCCTCCCTCCACCCCACTCCCCTCATCAATGTACTACCATTTCAACTTTATATATATATATAGAGAGAGAGAGAGGGGGGGGGGGAAGAATCATGCGAGAAGTTAAACATTTTGCAAGAAGGCGAGAAATTCCAATATCTATACTATCTTATTAAACATCTATACTCAAAGTCTTAAAGTCTTAATTTTTTTAATACCCAAAATACCCTTTCTTTCTTTAAACCATCCTTATCCTTAATTTTTTTAATAATAATACCCAAATACACCCATCCCTTCTCCCAACAACACGGCTTCCCTCCCCCCAAGATTCCTTCACCCAGCCTTAATTTTTTTAATCTATATCTATTCTATCCTTATGCATAGAGTACTCCAAGGCATCGATTCCTTCTCCATTTCTTTCTCCCAGACAGCATGCGGTTACTTCTCCGAGGCAGCATGCGGTTCCTTCTCCAAACCCACCTCCACCTCTGTTCATTCTTCTACTTATTTGGTTCATGGCAACCACGCATCGGAACCACTTCCACCGTCACATCCCTCCGCACCACCACCGTCAACTGCGCAACCACCTCCACTTCCACCCCTTTCAACTCAACCGTCGGCGACACCAGAACTGACTCACCTAAAGACCTAGACTTCACTACCCACCGTGTTCCGTCAAGTACTCCGAGTACACACCATGCCAGGACCAAAAAAGATCCTTGAAGTTCCAGAGAGACCGACTTATATACCGTGAAAGACATTCCTCGGAGAAAGACGAGCTCCTTAAATGCCGTGTGCCGGCGCCCGTTCGGTTACAAGAACCCATTTAAATGGCCGACGAGCAGAGATCTTCAAGGGACTGAGGGAGAAGTAAAGAAGAAATTTTTTACCTCTGTTGACTGTTGAGAAAAACCAGTGGAGTGAAYGTGTAGGGATAGGGAGAGCCGGAGACCATCGCTACCGGCGTAGCTGTCGCCGTCGCCGATTAGGGTAGGGAGAGCCGAAGAGGGAGTCGTATGATGTATCGCCGATTAGGGTAGGGAGAGCCGAAGACGGAGTCGTATTTTGTCAATAGGGATTTTGATTTCTGAGTTGGAAGGAGACGATAAGGCAAATACAATGGGCTGGACGCATTCTCTAGACTAAATTAACAGGCCAAAGTTGTCTGCTTGCTTTATGTGCTTCTCTTTCACTTCTCTCCATATGTTCTTTTTGTTACTCTCTTCTTTTCTACATATTCCACTACTTATTTTAATTATAGTTCCCTCTAATTTTCATTAATTTCAATTCATTATATCTAAATTATAAATCTTAATCAAAATATGGATGTAATATTGGTATCCGTCCCCGGCCCCATCCTCGGCTTGAGCCAAGCGGGGATCCCCATCCCGTTCCTGTCCCCGGGACCCGATTTTTCAGGGAATCCCCGATCGGGGCGGGTGGACCGGGTTACCCGACGGGTCGGAGTTCATTTTCATCCCTAATCTGCATACCAAACGCACCCTTAATGAACTTTTTATATCCCGCCGCATTGCGCGGGTAGACAACTAGTCATATATGATTACACACTCCTTTGGGTGTGTTTAATCATATATAATTAAGCTTGTGCATCATGAATGCAATCATATATGATATTGTAACTTCTCGCTTTCTCGCAAAATGTTTAACTTCTCGTTTGAACATGCCCCTATATATATATATATATATATATATATATACACGTCGGCCTCTATTCGGTGAAACCATCCCACTGATAGCCTTCTTCCTCTACCCCCTCTCCCTCCTCCCTCCACCATTTCAACTTTATCTTTTTTTTCTTTGATTTTTTCTATAGCAACACACAACCCATTTGGGAATGCTAACCATTTGTTTAAACCGATGGGCTCGAAGATGATGATGGGGCAAGAAGGTTACGACACAGGCTGTGGGTTTCCAAGCGGGTTGATGGTTGTAGAAGATGGTGAGGGGGGAGAGGGAGGGAGGTTGTAGGTTAAAGCTCTGGTAAGTTGGGGAGGAGAGCGATCAGTGTAGGAGAGTCATAGTGGGAGAGGAAGAGATCGATGTAGTGATGGTTTACGAAAAAGGGTTGGGGTTGTAGAGCTATGTTGTTACTACAGTCAAAATTTGAAACAGCGGTCAGGACCGTGATTTGATATACCAGTTATCGTGATGGTAAGGCGGTGGTAAAAACGATCCACGTGTAGCGGTTCATGTAATCATTACAATTATATATAAATGTATGAATAGATGCATAACATAATATATATTTTGAAGATGAACATTAGAACAGGTGAATAGAAGAGATGCAATTAATGTTGGAAGACAATGTTGTTGTGAAGAGAAGATGCAAAATATTTGAGGCTGTAAATCTATTTATGAAAATTACATGTATTGAAAATTTGGACATGCAATTACTAAGTCAGTCGATGGCTTTAGTTTTTAATATACATCTCAAATTTGTTGTGATTAGTGAACTGAAGAGTTGAAGGAGCTTTGGAAGACTACGTTAAAGAGTCCAGTATTGTCTTGGTTTGGTTATTAGATTTGGGAATATAAATTACATTTGTATAATGTTAAAATGGGTAGAAGTGTATACTGTAACTAAGATCCATCGAAATGGTTTTGTTCTAAATAATATCATGTTTTTAACTAGATCGCTTCCCCATGGGTTTTTTTTAATATATATTTCCAACTTATACAGATTTGAATTGTTTTATTTTAAATCAAGTACGTAACACCCTTCGTTATCTCAGTAAGATGGTGGAATGTGGGTGTACACCATTCATGGTTCTAAAAGGCGCCCCACCATGGTATGGAATGCGTCTCTGACACCAAGTTCCTGTGTAAGTTGTGACACGTGCATGGCTTTTTTGAGGCGCACTATGGCGCAAGTTCTAATAGACATGTTATTTGAATTTTTTCCTTGAAAATGTGCCCTACTTTTCATTTTTACGTTGTTATGAGCTCTTAATATAACACTTTATGTAAGCTATGTATATGATATCAATATATTAATATTATTTTTTTCTTATGTTTATATTAACAAATTTGTTCAATATCATTGAGTAACAGTTGAAAACATGTCAAGAACCAAGCTAATAGACCAAGGAAATCAAAGGAAAATGCTATTACAAAGTTTGAGTAAATTTCCAGATACCTAACCATCTATGACCCACCTGCTTACAAAATTAAACAAGTAACCGACTAGTAAAGTAAATTCCGTAAAGGCACTCAAGGAGGAATCCTTTGTGACGCAATCCAACAGGCTTGCTACTGATTTATTTTTCCCACCTCTGTGGTCCCAACCTTATTTTCCTTACTGCGAGTCGAGTCTTCCTCCTAGAATAAGTTAATTTAATTCGTGGGTGCATGACATTACCCCTCCACCAAAGAGTCACCTTGTCCTCAAGGTGGAAATTGGGAAATGCATGTTGGGTGGCAACCATATCCTCCCAAGTGGCTTAGAACTCCTGTAAATTCTTCCATTTTAACAACGCCTCCAGTTTCTGCCCTTCTTTTGATCGGACTCCCAGTAGGGCTTCGGGTTCGACCACCCATTCGAGATCTGCATTGATGTTGGGGGCATTGTTAGGGGCACAGGTTGTTCTCCTTGGCATGCTTGAGCTGAGAAATATGGAACAGTGGATGAACTTTAGTCATAGTAGGCAATTGTAGTTTATTGGCGACTGCCCCGATACGCTGGACAATCTCAAAAGGTTCACAACATCGGGCAGCCAGCTTCTAAAATGTTCGGTTGGCCAAAGTTTTATGGCAGTACGGTTGTAATTTTAAGGTAGACTTGATCCCCGACATCAAAGGTTAAGTTTCGTCAGTGCTTATAAACTTGAACTCTCATGGCTGCTGACTTCATAACAAGTAAGCACGAAGCTCGTCTAACACCGCACTACGTTCCATCAGTTGTTCTTTGAGAGAAGACACACCCGTGCTACTAACCCCTAGGCACCCGATGTAGGCATGGTGGGTCTCGGCCATATAACGCATTGAAAGGGGTACAATAGGTGGATGAATGATGGGACATGTAGTACCAGAATTCTGCCCACGGGAGCCAGTGAGCCCATTTGTACGGGCTGCCACTGATGAAGCACCTCAAATATGTTTCCATCGATTTGATAACAACTTCCAATTGTCCGTCGATCTATTAGTTGTAGGCCATGATGTGTAGCAACGAAGTCCCTTGGAGCCGAAACAGTTCCCTCCAAAAGAGACTCATAAAGACCTTATCCTGGTCAGATACAATGGAGGACGGAAACCCATGGAGACATATAAATTATCTGATAAAAAAGGTGGCTACTGATTAAGCCGTGAACGGGTGTTTCAATCCCAAAAATGGGCGAATTTGGCCAAACGATCAACGACCACCAGGACTGTACCCGGGAGAACGAGGAAGGCCCTCTATAAAATCCATCATAATGTCTTCCCATACCTGACATGGTATGGGTAGAGGTGGAAAAAATCCGGCGTGGTGAATATTGACAGCCTTTTGTTTGGAAGGTGGCGGAAGCCTGCACGTATTTACTATTTAGTGACCGCACATTTCATACCCACCCAAAACCATTCTCTTGCTAACCGCAGGTAAGTTTTGAACTATTTGGAGGTTCCCCCCCCCCCAATCACGGAATCATGGTATCCATGCAACAGTTTTGGTACGAGTGTCGAGGTCTGGGGTATGACTATTCGGCCCTTGTATGTTACCCGACCTTGCATCACCATGAATCCCACGTGCGACTTCCCTTCATTCTCGATGTCTTTCTTTATTATGAATGAGTCGGCTGTTATTTCCATGTCTAAGTCTGCCATGGGAACAGTCCAAGAAGACACCAAGGTGCCCAATTCTACCTCTGATGTAAACTTCCTGGATAGCGCATCAGCTACCCGATTCATTACACCGGGTTTGTATTGTATCTTAATATCATAACTTAGCAGTTTACCAATCCATTTCTAGTATTCTGCCCCCACTTCACGTTGTTCCATCAAATATTTAAGGCTACGTTGGTCCATACGGATGATGAAGTGTCGCCCTAAGAGATAATGAAATGCTATAACAATAGCCATTAATTCGCACTCATAAACCGACTTTAACCGGTTTTGGGACCCCAAGACTTGGCTAAAATATGCGACTGGTCGAGATGCATGAAGTAAGACCGCTCCTATCCCACTTCCCGAAGCATTTGTCTCTACAGCAAAGGGTTGGTTAAAATCCGGCATGGTCAAAATTGGAGCTTTAGTTAACGCCACTTTAAGCTGCTAGAAGGATTCTGTAGCAGCATCTGTCCACCCAAAGGAGTCCTTGAGTTGTTCCGGGAATGGGGTGGCTATTCGAGCATCCCCCCCCCCCCCCNGGCGGATGAATTTGCGATAGTAACCTATGAGGCCGAGGAGCCTACGTAGATTCCTTAGATTCTTCGGAATGGGTCAATCTACCATAGCCTTAATCTTTTCGTTGTCTACTGCACACCAGCCTCTGAAATCACATGGCCTAAGTAAGCCACCTCCCTCTTTCCAAACTCACATTTAGTCGGATTAGCAAAGTTGATGGGTCGCCAGTAAATTCAATATTGATTCTAAATGTTTCCGATGTTGCTGATTTTGGCTATAAACTAAAATGTCGTCAAAAAACACCAATACATATTTTCAAAAGAATGGCCGAATATATCATTCATCAATGATTGAAAGGTAGTAGAGGCATTGGTTAGGCCGAATGGCATAAGAAGGAACTCGTAATGTCCCTCAGAAGTTCGAAAAGTTGTTTTAGCTACATTCCCTTCTTTCATCCATATTTCGGTATTTGGTGGTATCCTGACTTAAGGTCGATCTTTGAAAACACACATGACCTATGTAGTTCGTCCAGTCGATAACCAGAATGGGAAACTATCTGGAACCGCAACACTGTTAAGGGTTCTATAATCGACGCAGAACCTCCGAGAGTCGTCTTCCTTTTTGACCAAGACTTGGCTGGAATAGGCGTTGTTTAAGTTCTGGATAATTTCCCCACTTTAGCATGTCCTATATCAGTTTTTCCATCTCATTCTTTTGCGCATGAGGGCAGCAGTATGGCTTATTACTGATCACGCTCACCCCCTTTTCAAGTTTAATCGCATGCACTTTTTCCCCATGTGATGGTAGTTCACCCGGTCATTCAAACACCAACTGATAACGGAAAAATGGTGGTGATTCAACAAATGATAAGGTTGTGAACTTCTTTCCACGTGGTTTAGTTGTACCAATTAACCTCGACCCTCCTTGACAGTGGACCAAATCATGTTTTTAAGAGTCACTCTAGACTTTCCCAACGAGGGGTCACCCGAAAAAGTCACTGAAATTCCATTTACAAGGAATCTCATGCTCTGCATTTTCCAATTGGTCGTGACCGCGCCCAATTTTTCCAACCACATAAATGCCGAGTATCACATATGAATTGCCCGACATGGGAGGAAGTCCTCTAGCACCTCTATGCCTTGTAATTGTAACAACACCCCCTTACATTCTCTCATTCCTTGTACTATTTCTCCTGTTCCAACTAATATACCAAACTCCCCTCTTTGAGTCACGTGAATGCCTAACTCCTCGATGACTGACTTTGACAAGAAATTGTGAGTGGCCCCAGGGTTTATCATAATGACGACCTCATGTTCTTTTGTGGTCCCCAAAAGTTTCAGGGTCTAAGGGCTAGTGATCCCCATAACCAAGTTCAAACAAATTTCAATATGATTTACTTCCATGGGTTCATCCACCCGTTCAGCATCACCCGCCTCCTCCTCATCTTCCTCCTGTGCGAGAAAAGCGCTCAATTCCCGATGACAGCATCAATGCGCCACGTTCCATTTCTCATCACAACGAAAACAGAGTCCCCATTCCCTCTTCTGTTGGAGTTCTTTATCGGATAATCGTCTCACTTCCCCAGACGGTTTTGATGATGTATTCACGGTTGTGGGAATGATGGAACTCAATGGCGAATTGGTGCATGATCCCGAGACCGTTTGGGACCATGTCAAACCCAAATTCATTGAAGTTGGGGTAATTCAGTTGGAATTTTAGATTGGGAATGATGGGGAGATTCTTGTTGTTGGATTACCGAAACCAAACGAATTGGAAGCGTACCCTTTTCGTCCCCCTTCCGATTTGGACTAACTTTCAACTTTTCTTCCACATTTGAGGCTAAGGCCATAGCTTGGTCCAAGGTTCGTGGCCTAAAAATCCTGACCTCGGCCCGAACATCAGCTCTAAGCCCATTTATGAACTAGCCCAGAGCGATATCTTCAGATACATTCGTTGACGGGGCTAATAACTCTATGAACTCACGCTGATAATCCAACACAGTACCTAGGTTAGCGACAACCATTGCTCGTGAAGGGAGCCCGACTTGGAGGGGTAAAATTGGCACAACAACAACGAATTAAGTTCCTCCCACCATTTCACCGGTCATCGACGATGCTGCCATTGAAACCAGAGGAGAGCGTCACCTTCGAGGGCTACGATCGCAGCCTCTATCTTATCCTCTTCAACTGGTAGAATCCAAAGTACCTCCCCATCCTCATAATCCAACCGTCTGAATTGATGCCATCAAATAAGGGCATATCGAGTTTCCGGTATCGCCAATTAAGTCAACCTCCTCCCATCGTTGCTCCTCGTGATCCGCTGCTTGAACTAAAACTGCCCACAAAAAGTTGTCCGTTGTGGGATTGGGTGGATTCAGTCAGAATAGTTTGAACCTCCTCTTGAATTGACGAACGGCGATTGACGTTTTCTTCTTATATCGATGAACGAAGGTTGACATTTTCTTCTTGTATCGATGAACGGAGGTGAACGCTTTTCATTGATCATTGATCATCGGCATTTGCTCATTGAACTGTTGTTCTAAGGCCTTCTAGAGACTGGTGACAGAGTTACGTATCGTTGCCATTTCTTCTTCCATAAAAACCAAGCTTTGATTAGTGGTTGGTAGTGCCATGGTTTCCTTAGAGAACAGTGGTTCTGATACCAATTTGTCAAGAACCAAGCTAATAGGCCAAGGTAATCAAAGGAAAATGCTATCTGGCAAATTTGGAATACTTAGAATAGCAAATTATGAAGAGGGCTAGCATTCAGGAGAGTAGACTCTCCTATTACAAGGCTTGAGTAAGTTTCCAAACATCTAAACATCTACAGCACCTGCTTATATAACTAAACAATTAACCGACTAGTAAAGTAAATTTCCCAAAAGGCCCTCAAGGAGGAATACTTTGTGATGCAATCCAACGAACTTGCTACTTATTTATTTTTTCCACCTCTGTGGTCCCAGCCTTATTTTCCTTACTTCAAGTCAAGCCCTCCTCCTAGAATAAGTGAATTTAATGGGTGGGTGCACGACAAAACATATACATAAAACTGTATAATAAATACGAACTTGCCTCCTTACATAACGCCTTGAAAAACGTCATGGCCTCGTCGCGGCTCCTAAGGCCTGACCTCACCGTCACGACACCCCTTATGCCATTTATTAGAACCCAAAAATAAACAACTTCAGTTTACCCATGAGCAGAGCCACTTAGGGTCAAGGTGGGCCCAGGCTCACCATCACATTCTATTTTTAACAAGAAATCAGTTTTATTTTTATTAATCCTCCTCCAACAAGAACTCCATCATCATTACTTTTGTAACATTTTATAAATATTAAAATATTCATTTTTAAATTATGTTCAAAAAACTTTACTTTAATGCTTTATTGGAACCCAAGACCCAAGTAATTATGAAGCACCAACTCGCTATCTTGTTTGATGTTTATTAAATAGCTTGATTGCTTATGTCATTTCTTTTGTTCGCTTATTTGCTTCTAATTGCTAACCTATAGACATAAATCTCCGTTTCAATTTGGATGATTTACATCAATCCATCTTCCCATCATGAAATGGAAGTTAGAATTGTGTTGACAAGTGATTCTTACCAACCACAAGATTTTACTATAAACATGATATAGTTTTATGTCTCCTCTTTAAAATTTTCTAACTTTTGTCACTACTGAAGTTTTGTCTTTCTTGTTTTTGTTTTTAGATCTTAAATATTCACATTCTGATATTTGAATAAGGTTGTATACTTCTAGTAAACTAAGTAGTTTAACTTCTAACAATTAGGGAAAAATACTTAACAAAGAGAAACACAATTATGGTTTAGTGATAGAAGACTAACGGTGATAGTTATAAACAAATTTGTAGAAATCAACTTAGACAATCTTTTTGCAGATCTTGGATTGCAGAGTAGGATTTTTATATATTTGTTTCTTGTTTATCTTATTTATGAATTGGCATGATAACATTAACAAGGACGAACTATAAACCCAAATTCTGGCTCCGGCCCAGGGTATACCACTGCTCCTACTATCCCACCTTTACAAATTGTTCAACTACATGCAGTAACTATTTCCATCTTACAAATTTTTGCTCAGGTGCTCCAACTAAAGTTCATTTGCAAGCAAGAACAAGAATCTAAGCAATGCAAGCTGGTACAATGAAAGCAAATAAATAAGTGGAAACAGTAAGGAAACATATATAACTACCAATTATGAATGCTTTCTTCCCCAAAACATAATGGTTGTACCTTTGGGAAAGGCAAAGAACAGAAGATGCAAATAAAGTAACTTACAGGAACACCCAAAGCCCAAGACTTGACAGCAGCGGTAATGGCTTTGCTCTTACCATTCACCCCTCGGCCATCTTCTCCATATCCCCCAAGAAAATAAGCACTTAAAAACCACCCTGATAAAAGTCTATACCCGTTTTACCATACCATGAACAACTATCATAGCTAAAACTTAATAATAGTTTGAACAGAAGGATAGTCATACCAGCAATAAAAGGGTCAGCGGTTCGCAAAGTTTCAGCATCAAAAACTGAGAAACCATGACTAAACCTTCCTATGGCGGAGAATAAAAGTATCGCCAACACATCTCCACCAGAAAGTAAAGCCACATGGCTGAATTCACAACGAAAAAACAGTGAATAAGAATAAAATCAACATGGGAATTTCAAATTATAAGTATAAACCGTTAAGCACATGAACATCCCACTTCTCACGCAATACAAAATTTCCATCAAATTAAGCAAGAAAAACAAGAATTCTGCTCTTAACCCAATACATGCATAGAGAAATAGAAAAAACGGAAAAAAGTAAATTACCCCCATCTCCTGAAACGGGAATTCGTATCGGGTTTTTCAAATTGGATGACGCCTTCAAGAGGAACATTTTCTTGGCTGACGATGGAGATGGGTTGGTCTTCGGAACCGGTGAAAGAAGCGGTGGCGGGTTTCGATTTGTTTGTCACATCAGCATTGACGACTACAGTTCTGAGGATGGATAAGGATGTGGTAGTAGCTAAGAATTTGGGGCGGCGATTGGAGAAAAGAGGCGGAATCGGGTGGGTGAACTTTGGGGGATGAAGCGTTTGTGTGGATAAAGTGGAAGCAGCTCCGCCGGCGACCTGACTTAGATGCAGATACATTGTTTCAGTTTCTTCACCGAGGAACTCGTCTCCGGAATTTCCTCTAATCAATTTTCAGCCGTCCGTCTCTATGCTGGTTTCTTTCTTGTTTTCACCCAAAACAAAAGAAGAGTAAATTACGTTTTCGGTCCCCGTTGTTTGTTGAAGACTTCTATTTCGTTCCTATTTTTTTTAAAGTATGATTTTCATGGTTGTGGTTTATAATAGATTGTTGTTTGTTTTTATAATTTTCAACTTATTCTTGTTTTTATCCTTGTGGTTTTTCATTAATTGTTATTTTAGTCCATCATATTTATAAGTAATGGTGTGCAGAAAGTCCATCGATCAAATTTAAACCGACCGATTCAATTAGAATCGATCGGCCATAATAGGATATCCATTGTAATTGGATTGGAATGGATCCAAAATTTCAACATGCAAATTGGACCGGTTGATTTCTTGGATGACAAGAATACAATAAAATTGAACGATAAAATTCAATGACCATCCCAATTAGAAATCTAACTAGCATTCAAACTATATATAATTATTAACATTTTACTATATTGTTTTTTAAGTGATATTTATACGTAGTGGTTTCTAATAAATTAAGAAAATATATGAATATTTGGTTAGGTCAAAAAGTACACGAGATGATTGAAGATTGAGTTGTGCAGCTTATCAACTATAATTGACCATTCGAAATGAATAACGTAAATAACAAAGACATAAGATGTTTTGGTAATGCGGAAAACCCCATTATTAGACCCCGTCATTCTGATTTGTAAAAGTATGAAAAGGCTTCAAATGTGGAAGTCCAGATGCCTCATTAGGAAGAACCAGAGGCCGTAACTAGAAGAACATCTTGGAAAAACAAAGCCATTGGCCTCCTTCTGGACATACCTCTGGATTCAACTCTCTTCAACAATGAACAAGTGTCAAATGCATGTGCTACAACCATTTCCACCTAAAGTTTGTTAGAGCATTTTTACATGTGGAACCTTTCCATATGATTTAACTTTCCTCTTATAGACTATAAATTAGGATTCATGTTTAGTTCATTATAAGCTTTTGAATACACTTCTCTACATACAATATTTACGATTATTACGACCAAACCCTAAAGTGTAATTCAGATCTTCATTCAATACATATGATGACGATGGTGATTCAATCATTTTGGTGATATTCTTACAATTTCTCATCATTAATTGTTATAATTTGTTTTAGATCTTATTTGCTTTCGCTTAATATATCATTGTTATGATCTAATTGAGAAATCTGGAACCAACAATTGGTATCAAAACATAATTGAATAGCTATAATCAAATGATCATTTCTAGTTTTTGAAACAATTTCTAATTTTCTGGGTATTTCTTCAAATCCATGTTTCTCGAGTTAGAAACCCTGCTTTCACAATTTTTTGTTTAAGATCTAAAATCCTGTGATTATAGTTGGTTATTCAATTTTTTGAAGAACAATTAGTATTGATTTCAAATGGCAAATTCCAACTGGAATTCAGCTTATAGTGTAGGATCTCTTACAAAACCTCCAACTTTTTAAAAAGACTAATACCCTCAACAGAAAATATGTATGGTTAACCTCTTTGAAATGATGGATTGTGTTGGTCCCAGATGGATCTATAAGATTTTAAAAGTAACAGTTTGTAGAGGAGGGATGAATACAAACACACAGATATTTCACTTTTTAAAATTCTTTATTAATAAAAGAAGATCAATACAGAATTTACATATATTTACAGAATAAAATAAGATACAAAACTTATCTAAAACAATCTAAGGAACACACATGATACATAAAGCAAGGAAGAAAAGACTTGGTAAAAGAAGAAACAATAACTTCACTAGTGAAAGAGCTTGGTATTTTTCACTTAAAGTCAATGTAACTTCGAAAGGTTAAAAAGTATGTTCTTGTATGTGTCTCTCTTCTTGGGTATTTGATGATCTGAGATCTTGTTAGGTTTAAGTTGTGCTTAATCTTGTATTCAAGAGTTTCTCCATTTTGTAAATTTAGTCTTTAAAGCTTTGTTGGTATAAATAGTTTTCCTTGTAATTTTAGAGTTAGTTATAATTATTTGTAATCTTCAAAGAATTTGAATACAAATTCTTTGGTGAAAATTCTCTTTAAATTCATATTATGTTCTTGATTGATTTTAATCTGATTTCAAGATTTGGGATTCTTATTTGGTATCAGAGCAAACTTGTAGCGATTTTGATTAGAAAATCTGCATAGAATTTGAAAAATGTGCACAGAAATCTGGAAAATTGCACATATTCTGACTGTTTCTTCATGTGTTCTTGAGTGTTCTTGATCATATTCTTCATTTTTCATCTAAAATCATCTAATCTTTGTTGTTTGATCTTTGATTTACTGCTAATCTTGTGCGAATTATTGATTATAATCATTGTGTTCAAACAATTTGTGTAATTGATCGATTAATTGTCAAATTTTGAAGATTTTTTGGAGTTTCTGGAAAGTTACTGTTCGTATAAAAAATTCATAAATTTTGTGTGTTTGATCGATATTGTGCTGTATTTTTTTGTAGAATTTGTGTTTGTCATTCATCGCTCATTGAAGATATTCATCGAGCGATTTATATTTCAATCCGGTCATTGAATTTTGCTTATTGTCCGAATTAGTGATATCCGAACATTGAATATTGTTGGTTGTTGTCCGAATTTGTTCATATCCGGTCATTGAATTGTTTGTTATCCGAGTTTGTGGAATGTGGTCAAGTTTGTTGATTGTGTTAAGATTTGTTATCCGAATTGTATTTTGTGTTTGTGATTGATATTGGGTATCCGGTAAATACATTGTCCCGATTCATTTATATCCGGTGAAACCTTCATCCGGATTCAATTGTGAATATTCAAGTGTTGCTTATTACTTTTGTTAATTGTCCGTATACGTATTTCTTTTGGATAAGAATTGTCATTTTAAATCTAAGTGTCCGGAGACACCTTGTCCGGAGACACTTCGTCCGATAACTTGATTTGTTTGATAACATCATCTGGAGACATCATCCAGAGATATTATCCGGGTGGAATTAGTGTGACCGTATTCGTGTGCATGATAATTTTGTGTGTGAATTTTTTTTAATAAAGTCTTTCGAATATTAATTTTTTAATCAAAATCTTGAACTGCAAAGATCCATTTTCTTAGATCAGACATAATGAGTTCAAAAGAAGCTATGGCAATTGGAACAAATACAATACCACCTGTTCTTTTCAGAGGTGACTAAAACTAATGAGAGATCGTTTTCTGAATCTTATTGAGAGACAAAAGGAAGGAGAGTTGATCATGGAATCACTTATGGATAGTCCAGCTGTATTCTGGAAGGAAATACCAGCAATACCAGAACAAAACAGACCATCTGAAATTGTGGTCAAGGAATTAAAATCTAAATACAGTGCTAATGAACAAGCCAGAGCACATGCAGATGTACTGTGTAAAACATATATGATGCAAGCGTTAACTAATGATATTTATACAAGTATTGATAGCTATAAATCTTCAGGAAATAGTGTGTGGAAGCAGATTGAAAGAATGATGATCAATTCCAAGGTAGGTACTCAACTGAAAGTTACTAACTGTATCACAAGCTATGAAGAGTTCAAGGCTAAGGAGGGAGAGAGTCTTGATGATGTGTATGATAGGTTAACAAGACTTCTAAATGAGCTCACCAAGAATGAAATCATAAAAACAATGATTGAGATCAATGTTAAGTTTCTAAGGAATTTGCAGCCAGAATGGAAACAATTTGCTAATAATATCAGATATAACAAATCATTATCTGATATTGACATTCACGAGGTATATGAAACATTCAAGCAGAATAAAGATGATGTGATGGAGATTAGAGACCTGAAGAGAAGAAGAAGAAGAAGGAGAAGGAGAAGAAGAAGGAGGAGAAGAAGGAGGAGAAGGAGAAGAAGGAGGAGAAGGAGAAGAAGGAGAAGAAGGAGAAGAAGGCGAAGAAGGAGAAGGAGAAGAAGGAGAAGGAGAAGGAGAAGGAGAAGGAGAAGGAGGAGGAGGAGAAGAAGAAGAAGGAGGTGAAGGAGGAGGAGGAGGAGGAGAAGGAGGAG
>NC_037530.1:21355462-21359036 GCF_001531365.2 Cynara cardunculus var. scolymus
AAGAAGAAGAAGAAGAAGAAGAAGAAGAAGAAGAAGAAGAAGAAGAAGAAGAAGAAGAAGAAGAAGAAGAAGAAGAAGAAGAAAAAGAAGAAGAAGAAGAAGAAAAAGAAGAAGAAGAAGAAGGAGAAGGAGGAGAAGGAGAAGGAGGAGAAGGAGAAGGAGAAGAAGGAGAAGGAGAAGGAGACGGAGAAGGAGAAGAAGAAGGAGAAGACCAGATTTTTTTAATCCTAAGGAAGGGTTAGGTTATGAGAATCCGAATCGTTTAAAGAAAGTTTTATATTACACTCCTACAATCTATAAATTTGAATATCTTAACCTCGGTCCAGAATATCAAATCAGATTTATAAAATCTTCAGATGAGGTTGAGGAATAATAAGATTTGAATAGAAAAAGAAAGGATAAAATGCAAGTTTCTTTTGACTATTCTAAATTAAATGATAGCTATGAAAATCAAGTTCCTGCTCTTTCAACATATTAGTTTTACAGTTATTCTAAAGCAGAACATGAATCAAAACCCCTGGGGTTGTATCTCTGCTTCTCAATAGATTGTTCTTTATGTATCGCAGAGTTGAATTCGAATATTTAAAGTGTTGGTCTTCATGAAAGAACACCTTCTTGCCTTGTTCATTTTGGAAGACCACCCTATGTTCTGGCTCAAACAACATCGTCCAGGAAGGGATGTGCTTTATGCCTTCAAAATCTTCATTAGGCGCGGTGACACTCAGCTGGTCAATCCCCAAATCCAAAGCTATTTGGAAGTCAAGCTTGCTTTGAAAGTCCAAAAGGTCAGTCATCGTTTGCCTTATCATAGAGTTGGCAAGAGCATACTTCATACCTTTATCTTTCTTGTGGTCTGTAAGAAATACAAAGGAAGAAGATCCCAGGGATTAAGATTTATTAGATCGCAATCCATGAAGGTGCAGATCTGCCCATGGGATCGTTCCACTGTATACTCATGGAAAACTATCTGGTTATGGGCAAAGGTTCTCTTTCTGATGTCCAACATCTGCTTGATCCCGTCCATAGAGTGAATTGCAGAGATAGGCTGTGTGAACTGTCAGATGAACCTCTACCTGATATTTTCATGTGCCATTGGATGAAGGTTGATTTTCTGTGTTGGCACTTCATTCCTCTGGCTATATAGATATTGATATATTTCTTCATTGTTGGTCGTATCTTTGATAGGCTTTTCTCTTGGTATGGGCCTCATCATTGAGTCCATTTGATCCTTGATCTTTTGAACGCGATCAAAGGATGGTTTGGAGCTCTAAGGTCAGCTGCTGCTTGCTCCTTGATGGCTTACTCTGACTGGACCTTCCTTCCTTAGAGCAGGCGTTACGACTTTGGTCCCTTGAACAGGGGCCTTTCCTCTGTGTGTCTAACGGTGTGGTGGCGACTTGGCAACGGTTACTCTAGTAGCTAGTGGTGTGGCCATTGGAGGAGGAGCGTTCTTTATTCTACGTTGCGCCCACTCTGGCTCTATAACGTTTACCACTACTACCTCTTCTACATTCATCCTTGCGGGTTGAGCAGTCTTCATGAAGTACTCAGAGGATGATAAAAAGCTTGATGAAGAGGCATAGATAGAGAGAAGTTTAATTGCATCCTCTTCATCAGGCGTCTGCTCTGCCTGTGTAGCTACCTCTGGTGCAGCTGCCATCGGTTCTTCTCTTGTACCTCTTGTTCATGCAAGGCCCTAGATGTTTGTCTTGATGGCACTTAGGCTTGCTCTTGTTGAGTGGAGGCAGAGAGGGCAGTAGAAGGAGTAGCAGTTTGTGCTACAAACGGCTGTTTCTCCCCTTCTTGACGATTTTGAGGACCAGACTGATCTGGACCCTCATTATCGTCAAGCCTTCGCTTCTTGGACGATTCAGTGCATGTTGAGGGGTGCTTGACAATTTTGCGTTTAGGCTTCTACACGTCTGTGGGAGCCATGGGCTAGACCTTTGCATCAATGAGGTCCACGATGTCTGCTGCTGCCTGAGTGGCCTTATTGATTTCAATATCGGCCCGGAACTTGAATGCAACAAGGGAGCATCGCATTTCTGCAGCCACTTGCTTTGATGTATTGTTGAAGTCCGAGGTGAAATCGACCACTTTCTAAAGTAGGCGATCACCCAGAACCTGCATTTCCATCTGGGTGTGATAAGTGTTAATTTATTAACCTTATTACATCAATTTCTTAACCATTTTCCTTTGTTTTATTTGCCCATTAGTGTCTTTTTAAGTCTTTTTCACATATTAGTAGTTACATAGTATATCTAATGTTAATTCCCTGTTTTTACAGGTTTTTGATATTTTTGAGCCCAGTCCTATAGCAGTCCTATAGGACCAGGAGTGGCAAGGTCCTATAGTACCTGTCCGAGAGCTGAAATTCTGCTTGGGCCGTGAAGAAATGGGCTAATCCATAGAGGAGACGTGGTCAACGACCTTGGGCCCGGTCAAAGCCCAGTTTTGAAGGGACTTTTGTCTTATTAGTTGGCACCCACTTTATGAACTTCCTTAGCCTATATAAAGAAGGCTTAAGGCCTTTTGTTTAACCACCAATTACCAATTCACAAACACTTTTGGAGACTTTTTCATACTTTCTACCATTTAATCCTTAAGATCTTTGTGTTAGTCATCCTCAAGAATATTGCTTTCGGTTCCAAGCTTTCGGTTTTCTTTGTTTGTCTTATCAAGAACCGATTTTTGTAGTTGTGACTTCATTCTCAAGTTTTAATTTAAGTACTCGTATTTCATCTTCATCTCATTTCTGTTCCAAGTTACGTTACGTTTTCTTATCTTTTATGAATTACAAATTAGTCGATCGTTGTTGCTTTACATCGGATCTCATCCTTTGTGGCTCACGACTAATTTACGTAGTATAAATAATCAGTTTTTACGAGTTTGCAAGTAATCTTTCGGTCTTTGTAACGAAACTTGTTTTGCAAGTTTCGTTACTTGACTTGCAAGTTTTCTTCAAAAGTCAACCCCATTTTCCAAGGCTTTCATATGTCACCTCCTTATCACATCAAAGTACCACTTGTCATCCCATCAAGTACTTTCTTTCATTATTATTAGATTAATATTAATTAATATTATTTAGTTATTAATTATTTACATTTCAGTATTTATATTTCAGTCTTTATATTTCAGTCTTTATATTTCAGTCATTTATATTTCAGTCTTTATATTTCAGTCATTTATATTTCAGTCATTTATATTTTTATTCTTTACATTTCAGTCCTTTACATTTCAGTCTTTACTTTACTGCAATTTACATTTCTGTCATTTAATTTCCAGCAATTTACTTTCAGTCATTTATATTTCAGTCATTTAATTTCCAGTACTTTAAATTCCAGTATTTCCATTTCCTGTAATTTACTTTCTGCAATTTACTTTTTCGTACCGTTATTTATTTTTCAGTCCTTACATCTTTCGAGAGAAGAAACCAAGCGATGATGGGCTAACGCCTTAGCTTGGGGTGTAACGGGAAATTAAGACCAAAGCCGATGTGAAAGTACAAAGGTGTCTTATTAGCATTATAGTCTACTATTTATTTCAGGTGCTTAATATTTCATTTGATGATTAC
>NC_037530.1:21359471-21361362 GCF_001531365.2 Cynara cardunculus var. scolymus
TGGACTTTTGAAATAACTTTACAAGCTATCTCTGTGGGAACGATATCTGATATTTTACCATTATTACTTGTTACAAGACGACAGTATTTCGAGGTGTATACTTGTGCCAAGTTTTATTTTTATGTTGAAATCTAAGGTTGAATAAACCGACGAGCAGGGTGATATAATCGGCATGGACGCTAAGAGGGACGAGCCCCTTTTGATCATGGGAGTGAGAAATAGAAGTTGCATCCCTCTGTATATGAGCAAGAACCCGTTGCAGGGTTTCTGCGTTCGATGCCGTCAATGCTTGAAGTTGTTCGAGGCGAGAAGCATTTGTCAAAGACTCAACTCTCAATACTGCTATGGATGATTGAACTTCATCCAAAGTAGGTGCAGAGGGGGATGGCTCTGCACGTGCCATGTTGAGTCCTAGCTCTTCAAAGGAGCACAACACAGAGGTGGCAAGGGACTGGAACTCGTCCCTTGTGACATATGTTGTATCGGTAACCTCTTACTCAACACATGGGCCAGGTTTAGTCCTTGTTTCTACAACACCTTGGTCGAGGAAGGATTTCCAGCCGATCCTCGTGTCTCATGGAGGAGAAGGCACTAAGGCTGTTTTATCAAGAGGGACTTTCTCAACAGATTCAAACTCTGAAGAAGAGCCCTCACTAAGTTGACTTAGAGACTTCCCGAGAGTCTCTAAGCCATGTGCACCTAGACTGTTAAACCCCACAGTTCATAATGTAAAAAGTAATGAAAAACAAGAAGTGATGAAGAACCAGAAGACCAATGAAGACATCAAGGCAGAAACGACTAAGTCTGGAATTCAACCAGAGGACCGATGGATAGTTCAACCAGAGGACCGATGGACAGTCCAAGGATGCAATGGAAAGAGCATTCTCATTGATCCTCTGGTCATCAACACTTAGAAGATTTTCGAGCACTTCATCCAAGCATGCAATGAAGATTTGAAAATAAGGATGAAATCATCACATCATGAATGACAGCTGGAGATGACAAGTCAACAGCTGGAATTCGAGTTTATCTCAATATTAGCGCTTATCCATATAAAAGATAAACCTTATCTGTTAATAGAAGATTTGCTAGAAAGTAGCATTATATAGTTATCTTCTTATTAGCTGATTAGTATAAATAGGTGATTAGACCTATTGTAAAAAGAGTAGCTTTACGAATCACTCTTACGTTTCTCAGTTTATAAAGTTGAACTTTTGAAGCTCAAGACTGTTCATAATTATTCTTATTTTTCTTCTCGAGTCTTCATAACTTTCTTCATAAAATCACTATAATTTGGTTATTCATAACTAGATTATTAGTGTTATTGAGAGATCTGGGATCAACAATTGGTATCGGAGCCTATTGATTGATTTCCCAATCAAAACGATCATTCAAAAATCTCTTAATTTTTATCCTCATTCTCGTCATAAATTTACATATGCTTCTTCAACATTCTCAATGGCCAACTGGAATTCTGCTTATAATGTTGGCTCTCTCACAAAGCCTCCAACTCTTCAACGAGAGGAATATCCACAATGGAAGATCAGAATGGTAAATTTTCTGGAAGGAATGGACAAGAATCTCCTGCGATCTATACATGAGGGTCCCTACATTCCACAAACTCTAGTCCCAAGAGTTCCAGGAACAACCACCACAGCTGAAATTCCGGCCTACTACATGCCCAAAAATGAAAGGAATTGGGACGAAGATGACAAGGAAAGAGTTGAAATTGACAAAAAGGCCAAAAGATTGATAATCATGGCCCTACCCAACGAAATCTTCCAGTCCCTTGATACATGTTCCACAGCCAAGGATCTATGGGATGAACTAGCAAGCCAACTGGAAGGAGGAGCAAAAACAAAGAAAAATTGTAGAGCATAATGTCTCAACG
>NC_037530.1:21364357-21365465 GCF_001531365.2 Cynara cardunculus var. scolymus
GGGTCTTGAAGTCAGATTTCGCAAAGGTTTCTGTATCATAGAAACAAAGCCCGGTAACACAATCATCAAGGCAAAGAGAGAAGAAAATCTCTATCTTCTAGACTTTGAGTCCTCCATGGGACAAGACACCCTCTGTCTTGTGTCTCATAAGAGCGATGAAAATTGACTATGACATCAAAAATTCTCTCACCTCAACTTTGATGCACTAAGAAAACTAGCCACACAAAATTTGGTCAAGGGAATTCCTTCTCTCCAAATTCAAAAAAGATCATCTTTGCTCAGCATGTGAGTTGGGAAAACTAAAAAGGGCCTCACATAAAACTAAGTCAGAAACCTCCTGCACCAAGCCCTTGGATATGCTTCACATAGACCTCTGTGGGCCGATATCAACCCAAAGTCTCTCTGGAAATAAGTATATGTTGGTACTGGTCGATGAATACTCCAGATACACTTGAGTTGAATTCGTAAAGAAGAAATCAGATATTCTAGACCTATTCATTGGAGTGATGAAAAGGCTACAAGTCCTTCTACAACAAAAGTTAGTAAAGGTTCGTAGCGATAATGGAACTGAATTCAAAAATGCCAAAATCGATGACTATCTCTTCGGTGAAGGCATTATTCAAAACTTTTCATCAGCAAGAACTCCACAACAAAATGGAGTAGTAGAACGACGAAATCGAATCCTTGTGGAAGTAGCAAGGACCATGCTCGCTTCATCGGAGTTACCAATCACATTATGGGATGAAGCTATTTCCACAGCATGCTTCACCCAGAATCGATCAATCATCAACAAGAAACACCAGAAAACCCCATATGAGCTCATCAATCAAAGAAGACCAAACGTCAAATATATTCATGTCTTTGGATGCAAATGCTTTGTACTCAACGATAGAGAATATATTGGCAAGTTTGACAAGAAAGCCGATGAGGGAGTCTTTCTGGGCTATTCTCAAACCGCTAAAGCCTACAGAGTCCACATCAAAAGGACTAGAATTGTTATTGAAAGCATCAAAGTGTCCTTCGATGAATCTACCCCAATGACTTCTGGACACTACAGTTCAGAACTCGGACTTCAACGAAGAGCATCTGATTCATCACTTAGCAAACC
>NC_037530.1:21366702-21367714 GCF_001531365.2 Cynara cardunculus var. scolymus
TATGGTTTCCATTATGACAAAGTCCCAATCCTCTGTGACTCCAAGAGHGCYRTAGCAATCTCTGCAAACCCAGTACATCATTCCAAGACCAAGCACATCGATGTAAGGTACCATTTTCTAAAAGATAATATTGAAAAAGGTAATATAGAAATGTATTTTGTTCCCACTGAGATTCAACTTGCTGACATTTTYACAAAAGCTCTTGATGAGAAACGATTTTTATTCCTAGTCAGCAAGATGGGTATGCTGAATCTCACCACTTAGAGGCAATAATTATCTTCAAACCAGGGATCTTCAATATCTCATGGTTATGCCTATAAGTGATATAACATCTTAGCCATAAAATTCCAAGTATCCTAAACCAGAGCCTCTGGTCATAAAGACCAGCGCCTCTGGCTGTTTAGAATAACTTTGATTAAAATATGACAAATATTATCTTTAGAACCAGAGCCCCTCTGGTCCAAAGCAAATACTTGGTATTTTTTTTAACCAAGTCTTTTTCTTCAAACCAGAGCCTCTGGTTATATAAACCAGAGCCTCTGGTCTCCAAAAATTTGAGACGTCCTAGTCTTAAACCTTGGACCCTCATGCATCTAAATCTCATTCATTCTTTCACCCTTTGGTCCAAAGCTTATACCTAGTTCTCATCACTAAGTATAACTCACCAGAGCCTCTGGTTCCAAAGACCAGAGCCTCTGGTTCCAAAGACCAGAGCCTCTGGTTTCCAACACAAAATCTCTTTTCTTCCAACCAGAGCCTCTGGTTCTAAAGACCAGAGCCTCTGGCTTTAGACTCGTTGCAACCAGCGCCACTATGGTTTCAAAGAGTTTCCTTTTATCGCATTCCACATAGCCTTCACCATTTCTTTCCTCATTTACATTCATTGCATTCACAACCAGAGCCTCTGGTTCTAAAGACCAGAGCCTCTGGACTCGCAATCTTTCTAACCCTCCCATTACATTCATTGCATTCACAACCAGAGCCTCTGGTTCTAAAGACCAGAGCCTCTGGA
>NC_037530.1:21368249-21386311 GCF_001531365.2 Cynara cardunculus var. scolymus
AACTCCTCTGGCTCCTCACCCAATGGGTCATGCCTAACTAGAGCTCATCTGGTTCCATGACAATAGATTTTACACTAAAACTCATCTAAATTGAAAATCATTTTCAAGATTATACAAAATTGCAGCTTCTGTGACTAAAAACTATATAACATGGGTTTTTAGAAGACCAAAACTTCGTAATTAGTATTAATCTTACAATTAGAAGAGATTTTAAATTCAAAATATTTTTGGGAAATGTTTTCACTAAGATATTATTTGGAATAAATCTTTATTTCAAATAATGCACGACGTCATACTACCACGCGCCTGACACCATACAGGCTGTCACCCATGAGCTATTTCAATTTTTTATCTTCCCTAACCCCAGCTTGACACGTGTCAAATTCATTAATGGCACGTACTATCACAACGACTCACGTTCTTCAAATCAGATCACCCAAAACTTAAACCGCCAAAACTTTTCATGATTATTATATTTTAATAATCAAGAAAACGTTTCCTTTCCACCACCCAGCCCCCCCACCCCACCCTCAACTCACCTATAAATAACCTTCTTCCACATTCATCCTTTCTTTACGCCATCAAAACCTGCAACAAGACTCCGACGAACAAAAAACCTGCAACTTCCACAAAAATGGCCTCCTCCGCTTCTCATGAATCCAACAATAACGATAGCCAAGTACAATCAACAGGCGCTGATAGCCGGGCACTTGTATTTTTGCCCATGAAACCAAACAATCACGCCATTGAAGTGCGCAACACCCTATTCGACGACCGTTTTGCAATAATCATAGAGTTCTTCAAGAACTACATCCTCCTCCCCGCCCTCACTCTAGTGGACCCTGGCGTACCATTAAAGTACGTCCAACAATACTGGAAAACCTGCGAATTTCATCCAGCTAGTCATGGTATAATGGGGGATATGGATGCCCCAAATGATATGATATGCTCGCTAAAGATATCGCGAGCTAAAGTTTCTAGGGTATTATGCATTCCCACAAGAAGGGAACTCAGGATTGAACAATACGACGAACCACCAACCTCCGACGATATCCTCTGGTTCATAAAGATGCTAGGTTACAACCGTGACCTACGCAATGTTTCGGACTTCAAAGGACAATTCCTCCAACCAATATGGAATTTGTTCTTCTCCATACTAAACCGTTCCCTTACGTGCAAGCTGGGTTCCCTAGACCAAGGGAACCATAACATAATGACAATCATGTATGGGCTATTCTTCAACCTAAATCTCGACTACGCCTTCCATATTTACAACGAGATTCATGCGGCCGTGATCAAAAAATGCAAACTTCAATCCGCAGGAAAGCCCCTCTCTGCAGTTCTTTTTCCCCGCTTCCTCGCCCTCTTCATTGGGGACGCGATGAGGAAGCATAGTCTACCTGCTGCAGGGCCTTTCACCCCGGTCTACAAGATGCAAGGACACCGACCAACCCTCTCGAAGGAGGGATACAGCATCAATCGACCGCTGTCCCAGGCTATGCTCACTGTCATACCATCGACAAATGAGATACGCCAGACCTATGAACGCTCCATGCTGTCCCAAGAACCGAGGGCCGCTACCCCGGAGCATTTAGAGCCGCCCCCCTCCAAGCGAGGGAGCACAAGCGTCATCTTCATCGGATGATGAAGATGATGATGATGATGATGCTACTCGTGCTTCCCCCGGCCTTACTCATACAATTCCACAACCCACTTCCCAAAGGGCAACCACATCCACTACCCCTGGCGATCAAAGCCAAAGGGGTATTGAAACAGGACGACCCAGTCCAACCCCAACCCCAGCCAGCCATCCAGAGGCCATTCTTCGGGCCTCTGGAGATGGACAAGCCGATGAACCACGTTTACCATAACCCCTTTCTCAACATAGAGGTGATGAAGAGATAAGAACCCCTTCGCCTAAGGGCTCGCCACATCCCATCACACACACAGAAACATGTGTTGCTTCTGACGTTGAACCCATAGATCGTTCAGAGCGATCTTCCCTTCATGCACCTCCCCCTTCGATATTTGATCTATCAAAGGGGACACACATTCCCTTCACTTACTCGGCCTCTGAAACCGAGGAAGAGGAAGCTGATGTAGCAACATCACGAGATAGCTCYTCTCTCGAGGGCTATCAAGGACATGATGGAAGTCCTTCGAGGCCTACATTCGCACAAGGCCAAGAAGGCGCCTCAGGAACAAAGGCACAACCTGCAGCATCCATTGCTGCGGGTTACCCAACAAGCCGATTTGGTCACAAAGGTAGAGTTCCAAGCCTATGTCGATACAGTGACGCGGTCCTTGGATGACCTTAAACTCCTCATACAAGGGATAGTGGACAACTAACCCTCAACCGATACCTCAGACCTCCACTAATCCCTTGCAATCCTCCAACACCATCTCACCCAAATAGAAACCCAAACCTAAGCCAACACAACCCGCCTACAAATGCTCCAACAAACCGTCACCCAACACCACAATACCACATTCTTCCTAGCCACCCAAAGAAACCAAGTCCTTATCCAATCTATCGCAACCCTCACGGCTCAGGCAACCGAGGCTGATGAAAACCTCACCTATATTATTACCTAACTACAAACCATCCTTCGACACCTTCATCATATACCCACCTCCATCATCTCCAAAATCCCTCAACCTCAACCACCATCCACTTCATCACTCGATGAAACCTTCGCAACACTCGATGAAGACATGATGATCTAGTCCTCGATGATCAAGTTCTTTGACCTCATGAGGGGGAGAAAGAGGTGGCGACTACACAACACACCGAATCCGCTGCATCACAACAACCATCACCATCACAATAACCACCCTCTAGCGACCAAACCCAAGCGAGGGAACCAGAGGCTTTGCCCTCTGATGATGAATAAGATATGCATGTTCCCTTAGCTACAACCCCAAAACCCATAGTGTTGAGTTCATCAACCGATAAAGAGCCAACCACACCACCAACAGAAACAAACCAAACTTTCACTTCCTCACCCACAACAAACCTACCTTTAACCCCTTCACCAAGACCTCGCACAACTCAATCCTTTACCCTTTCTACACAACCAGAACCTATAACAAACCAACCATCGCCCCAAAAAACACAAACCCCAACAGAAACCCATGCACCAACAACCACCCAAGCCCATGAAATGAAGCCAACCAAAGAAACCTTACCCTCTACTCATACACAAACCCAAACCAAAACACAACCCCCAACCTGTACACAACCCTTAACCCATCAACCCATGGTGCATGCGGATACTCCCTCTTCTTCAAGGAAACCTCCACAGGGCCTGGTAGATGAAATCATACAAAGCATGGAGTCGATGAGGAGACGTCCTCAACTGCCGCCCAGGGAACCAGTCATGAGGGAAAACATCCATCAATATATGTACCAAGACCGTGATGAGAGTTTGTCCACCAACCCTCCAATCTTATCGCCTGAGTCTATGGACCTCTTACACCATCAATTCATCAGACAGACCACACAAGCACCCTACGCTGTCTTCTCGAATGATGGGATAAGGAGGGTCATAAACTTGAAAGTAAAGACATTTGCCAACCGAGCTATCCGGTACATCGAGTTCACCGTGGAGAGAGCACATGGACTAGTTAGCATGTTCAACCAAAACGACCTCATCAATCTCAACCCATACGACTTGATCGAGTTATATGCTTACACAGCTCAAAGGCAGGATCACGACATAAGATTTGGAATGGCAAACCAAGCAATAGTGAAGACGATGGAATCCCTGGTGAAATACAGAGCCAAAAGTGATTTTGAAATTGCTTTTAGGCTAGGCATTGAAAGACTATCCTGCGCTCCTCCAAACGAAGACTTCCAGGGCCTGCAAGAGAAACGATCTGCCTCAGTTCTGACTCAACCCGAACCTGGACTTGTTTACAAGAATGAGTTCGGGGTTAAAAAATTCTTCAGACTGATTGAAGCCTTCAAGTATTCAACATATACACTTGAATGGTTTCAAAAAATTATTAGAGAAAGACTGGACAGAAACCATGTGCCGAGGGAAGTAGGGAGTCAGCTCATCCATGAGATATCGACGGTCATCGCATATCGAAGACTGCTCCTGTGCTTCAGAGAAATATACTCAAGTAGCTTGTGATGAGTTAAAAGTTTTGTTTGCTTTGCCTTGATGTATTTTGATTCAAGTATTGTAAGAAATTTCATCATCCAATGAAAATTTAGAATTTGATGTTTTTCTACTAGACTAGTTTCTGTTCTTCACAAGTGTGTCTAGACTAGACAATGTTATTTCATTACTTAGGGGGAGATTGTTAAACCCCACAATTCATAATGTAAAAAGTAATGAAAAATAATAAATGATGAAGAACCAGAAGACCAATGAAGACATCAAGGAGAACCGACTAAGTCTGGAATTCAACCAGATGACCAATAGATAGTTCAACCAGAGGACCGATGGACAGTCCAAGTATGCGATGGAAAGAGCATTCTCATCGATCCTCTGGTCATCAACACTTAGAAGATTTTCCAGCATTTCATCCAATCATGCAATGAAGATTTGAAGATAAGGATGAAATCATCACATCATGAATGACAGCTGGATATGACAAGTCAACAACTGGAATTCGAGTTTATCTCAATATTAGCACTTATCCATATAAAAGATAAACCTTATTTGGTAATAGAAGATTTGCTAGAAAGTAGCATTATATAGTTATCTTCTTATTAGTTGATTAGTATAAATAGGTGATTAGACCTATTGTAAAAAGAGTMGCTTTACGAATCKCTCTTACGTTTCTCAGTTTATAAAGTTAAACTTTGAAGCTCAAGACTGTTCATAATTATTCTTATTTTTCTTCTCGAGTCTTCATAACATCCTTCATAAAATCACTATAATTTGGTTATTCATAACTAGATTATTAGTGTTATTGAGAGATCTGGGATCAACATAGACCTTGCTCTGAACAAGGTTGGGGAGTTTCTAGTGCAGAGGAAACAAATTCCCCTGTAGGGGAGAGTGGCATGACATGGGGAGACATGCCACTTATTTTTTTTCAAAGGAATCGTCCTTTTGAGAGGATGAGTCCTGCAATGTGGATTCCCTTTGGCCTATATGGCTAGAGGCAGATGCGACCTCTGGTTGGTTTGGCTGGTAAGGGTTCGAGGTGTGTGCCTTTGTTTCAATGACCCGTGTTGCTCAACCAACTGGATCAGATTGTGTGGATGCACTGGGAGTTGGGCTTGGAATATAGGTGTGCATATTTTAAGTCCTAGCCTGTGCTGGCTCTTTTTGAGCCAAGGCAGCACCTCCCTCTCCTCTCTCGTCACCCTCATCGCCCTTAGAGCTCTMTGAGGATGAGCTCTCATCATCACTCTCTTCCTAATCTCCCTCTGAGTCATTTGCCTCAAAACTTGAAGTGTGTTCTTATTGTTGATGTAGAGCCTCTTCTCTCTTCTTTCTCTCTTCCTCCTCCCTCTTAGCTCTCTCTTGTTGTTCTTGTTTCTCCCTCTCTTCCCTCTCTCTCTTTCTCTTTTCTTCCTTCTCCCTCTGTATTTTGGCAGCTTTCTCTTTCTTTGCTCCTTCTTCAAGCATTAAACGCCTGTTTTGTGACTGAGTTTCCTGCCTCTTCCTCTTCACCTATCTCTCTCTCTCTCTCTCTCCCTCTCTTGTTCCCTCTCAGCTAGAGGTCTTTCTACCTCTTCTCCCTCTTGGGTTGTCCCTATACGCGTCGGGGTTCGAGGCACTAGTTCTAGCACCTCGCATAGATGTTTGTAAGCTCTCCTCACCTCCCTCGTCTTCATGTAAGAGACCAATTTTGTTGGAATTGGTCGCTCAGATGGATAGCCATCCTTTTGCACATTTGGCTTGTACGTTGATAGCACATGTATCTTGTGCATAGGAAGGGCCGTGACGTTGATGTTCTGCTGTTCAAGAGTAGGCCTTAGAAGAAGACCTAGAAAGCGCAAGAAGAGCAGAGCTGGTAAATCCTTTCCTTTGGAGACATCAAGGATCTTCTTTGCCATTGTTGCCTTGAATTCTGTGTACAGGATCAAGGAGTAATCAAGTGGGAGATTGAAGAAGATCCCGTAGACTATCCGCATAATATTTGTTGAGCACATGTCGAGACTTCCTATCTTGCCTATGAGCGAGCGGTTAACCAATGTGAACAACACATTCCACATTGGCGGCAAGAACTGTTGAGGGTACTAAAATGGGTACCGGATCTGCTGGTTGTATCCCAACATCTTCAGAAAAGCGACCAACTCGTCCCTAGTTAGGAGAGCTGTGTACTCGTTCAAACCAAGATCAGTCTTGGTGGGTAGTTGAAGGACGCGGGAAAATAACGACCTTGAAATATGGATACTGACATACTCTTTGGTTGAAGGGAGATAAAACTCAAATCGATTATCCCACGTTGAGAGTCGTTTATGTCGGATTGCCAATATTCCTGAATAAAGCGCTCAGGAACAACGCCATCGATATTGGTGAGGGCAGGGTTGAGAAAATGGTGGTGGAGAATGTCCACAATAAGGTGGTACTTGGAATCGAAACTATCCAAGATTAGGTATAGGGAGTGGTTGTTGGATTTCAAGGGAAGGGGTATGATATTCTGGTTTGTTCCCTCGATAGATTTGAGAGTGGTGGTGTTGGCTTGTGAGTTGTTCGATTCGGAGGAAGACATGTTGCAGGTTTCTTAGAGAAGGGGGTTGAAGATGACTGTTTATTGTTTTGGGGAAAAAATTTATGGTTTACTGTAAGCATTCTTAATTTGATATTTCTCTTAGGGTTTTAAGAACTGGTAGGATTGCGAAGAACTTACTTGAAATCAAAGATTGATTGATGAACAGGGATGATTTTGCTGTTACTGGAGGTGGGTGTTCTTCAATGGAGGTCGGAAGTTTCTTGACGGTTCTTGAGAGAAATTTTGAATTTTTGAAGGCGTAAAATTTTTTGAATACGAGGATAGTTACTCCTTTAAATAAGGGATTTTCTATTGAGTACTTGAGGTCGGAAGAGTTTTCTTTGCAGAGCATGAGGGGAGAAGCCACGTGGCTTGACAGGCTGTGCGTCCTGCCTCCCTTATTTGAAAAATTAGGGTTACAGGCGGTGATCTTCCGTAAGTGACAACTCAAATTAAATAAAATATTTAAATACTCCTTCTTCAAAAAACAAGACAAGTATTTTTCAGCAGAGTGTTTGATAAGAGTGAAAAATACCTATGTGTTGAATCATAACACTTAGAATAAAGAAGAAATATACTTTGGGCCATAAATGAAGAAAATACCTAATATCTTAAGACAGAGGCTTTCCATAGTATATGCAGAAGCTCTGTACCAGAAACTTGATTGTTCAAGAAAACAAGCATTTGTCATATGTAGATACTAAGTTCCTCGGGTTAGAGCATTTGTATAGTACACACAGATGCTCTGTGTCCGAAGCTGGAGTTCTCAAGAGTGCGAGAGTCAGGAAGTCAAGGTTCTGGAGACAGAAGCGCTGTATAGTATATACAGAGGCTCTATACACTAGATTTGGGTGTTTTAAAAAAGCACGATGAGAACAGAGTATGGTGTAAGAAAAGTTACATACCTTTGGAGTAAATACAGAGGCTCATGGTTGGACTATATAGAGATTCTATCTTTTAAATTTGGAAATTTGATGAGACAAACGCTCTGTATAGTACACACAGAGGCTCTGTATGGTTGACGATCCGATGCTCCCCCTTAAATTGGGTTGTCTGTGCTTCTTCCCCTTGAACTATGCTTGGATCAAAGATTATAAAAAGTGTACTAGCGATAAAACAGGGTATAGAGACTCTGTATAGTATATACAGAGGATATGACAGCGAGATAATAGACTCGAGCAAGAGACTTTGCATAATATATGTAGAGGTTGGACTTAAAAAAAATCAAACAAAGATATGCTCAAGGAGGATGCAGAGGCTCTGAATAGTACATACAGAGGCTCTGACTTATTATCGAAGATTGAACATACCTAACTTGCTGACAAAGAAATTGAACCTCTTTTCATCGAGAGCCTTATTGAATATGTCTACAAGTTGGTGATCTATACTGAAAAAGAACATTTCGATCGTACCTTTCTCTACATGGTCTTTAATGAAATGGTATCGAACATCAATGTCTTTTGTCTTAGAGTGATGTACTGGATTGGCCGTGATGGCTATCTGGCTTTCAGAGTCACATATGATAAAAATCTTGTCAAACTCAATGTCGTAATCTTTGAGTTGAGTCTTCATCCAATTACTTGAGAATAGCATCTTGCTGCAGCTACATACTCTGCTTCTGCAGTAGAAGTAGATACACAGTTCTGCTTCTTGGATATCCAACTGATGAGCTTGTTACCAAACAAGTGACAGCTTCCGAATGTACTCTTTCGATCGAGTTTGCACCCTGCATGATCATAATTTGTATACGCGATAAGATCAAATCTAGAATGCTTAGGATACCAGAGACCCAAAAATTGAGTCCCTTTTAGGTATCGAAAGATTCTTTTGACAACAGAAAGATGAGATTCCTTAGGATTTGCTTGGTACCTAGCACAGAGACAAGTGGCAAAGATTATATCTAGTCGACTAGCCGTAAGGTACAACAGTGATCCAATCATTCCACGGTAAGTCTTGACATCCATCGGTTTTCCAGATGGATCTGTGTCAAGCTTAGTCCTCATTGCTATTGGTGTTCTTATGGTGGAAGAGTTGTGAAGTTGGTACTTCTTTAATATGTTAGAGACATACTTAGCTTGGTTAATAAAGATACCATCTTCCCTTTGTTTTACTTGTAGCCCGAGGAAGAACGTAAATTCTCCAATCATGCTTATTTCAAACGCACTCTTCATTAACACAAAGAACTTATCACAGTGCCTCTGGTTCGTTGATCCAAATATGATGTCGTCCACGTACATATGGACTAGAAAAATCTCACCTTTATGCCTCTTTATGAACAAAGTGGTATCAGTTTTACCTTTTTCGAAATCGTTAGATAAAAGGAAGGATGAAAGACGTTCATACCAGGCTCTTGGAGCATGTTTGAGTCCATACAGAGCTTTGTCTAAGAAGTAGACATACTCTGGGTGTATGGAATTTTCATACCCCGGAGGTTGCTGTACATAGAATTCCTCCTTTAGCTTGCCATTCAGAAAGGCTGACTTAACGTTCATTTGATAGACTCAGAATCCTTTGTGTGCAGAGAAGGATAGGAATAACCATATAGCTTATAGCCTTGCAACTGGTGCAAAGGTCTCGTCATAGTCTATGCCTTCTTTCTGGCAGTAGCCTTTGGCAACGAGCCTGGCTTTGTTTCTGACCACTATGCCATCCTTATCTTTCTTGTTCTTGAAACCCCACTTAGTACCAATTGCAATTTTATCCTTTGGTAAACGAACGAGAGTCCATACCTTGTTTCTTTAGTATTGTTGGAGTTCTTCTTGCATGGTATTGACCCAACTAGGATCTTGTAGAGCTTCATGAACTTTCTTGGGCTCTACCACACTTAGAAGGTTTACAAATAAGCATTCACTTGTTGTGGCAGCTCTTGTCTTTACTCCACTTGAAGGTTCACCAATAATTTGATGAAGGGGATGGTCTTTTGTCCATCTTGTCATGGGAGCTTGTATAGACGTTGGAGTCATAACATCTTGCTTTTCTGGTATGTTTGGCATTTTTCTCATAGAAGGTGATGATGGCTATGCTTGCTCCCCCTCGGGTGATGGTATAGAGGAACCAGGTTCACTGATAGAGGTAATGTTATTTGGATCTAAAGGACTGGGCTCTGATCTAGAGCTTGAGGGCTCTGGTTGTGGATCAGCTTCATCACCAGAGGAAATAGAGGTGTTAAAAGAGCCAGAGATGGATGTACTTGAAGTTTGTGGTTCTCCTTGAACACATGTAGAGTCATCTCCGGGTGCACATGCAAATATGTCTTCATCACCAAAGAAGTCTTCAAAAAGTTTTTTGAGTTCCAATTCCTTTGACTTCGATAGAAAATTGGAAGTAGTTGAGTTAAGATTGAGTCCAACATTGAAGTAATCTGAAGTCGTATGTTCTTTATCGTCGAACGAGACGTTGATACTCTCCATGACCGTCTTGGTTCGTAGATTGAAGACTCTGTAGGCCTTGGACTGTGTGGAATATCCAAGAAACTTGCCTTCATCAACCTTCTTGTCAAAGTTTCCAAGATGATCATGTTCATTTAAAATGAAGCATCTGCAACCAAAGATATGCAAAAATTTAACATTAGGCTTTCTTTGGTTAATGAGTTTGTAAGGAGTCTTCATATGTCGCTTAACCACTATTGTTCAATTTTGGGTAAAGCATGCGGTTGAGATTGCGTCTACCCAAAAATGGGTTAAAAGACCAGAGTCTGCAAGCATTGTTCTTGCAGCTTCAACTAATGTCCAATTTTTCCTTTCTACAACACCATTTTGTTCTGGTGTTCTTGTAGCAGAGAAGTTTTGAGAGATTCCCTCTTCATCAAGGTACACGTCGATTTTTGCATTCTTGAACTCTGTACCGTTATCACTTCTTAGCTTTTGAATTCTGCTCTGTAGTAGGACTTGAATCTTGATCATTAGTTTGATCAGCAGCTCTAGGACATTTAACTTCTGTCTTACAAACTTAATCCAAATATATCTTGTAATTTCATCAATAAGCACTAAGATATACTTCTTGCCAGATAGACTCTGCATAGAGATTGGACTGTAGAGATCTACATGAAGCATATGCAGAGGTCTAATGCAGGACACATCTGTTTTTGCCTTATGGGATGCTCTTTTGAGTTATCCCATTTCGCAGGCGGGACAGAGATGGTTCTTTTTGAACATTGGTAGTCTGTCAACCAATTTGTTTTTCACAAGCTTCTCTATATTTTGAAAATTTAAGTGGGAGAGTTTGTGATGCCAGAGCCATGCTTCTTCACATTTGCGAAATATGAGAGAGAGAGTCTCTAAATTATCTCTAGGTAAGAAGTTCATAAGGTATAGATTACCCTTACGGTTGGCTCTTAACAACTCTTGACTTGATTCTAACAATATTGAACAAGATTCCTTTTGGAACTTGACATTATAGCCAGAATCACAGAGTTAACTTATGCTCAGAAGGTTATGCTTAAGCCTAGAAACATAAGCAACTCTGAAGACATAAACCTTACCTTGATAAATATCTCCATAGCCTTTGATTTCTCCATGCATATTATCTCCAAAAGTCACTCGTCCTCCAATTTTGTCTCTGCATGAGGAGAGTAACTCTTTGTTGCCGGCTATGTGTCTTGAGCATTCGGAGTCAAGGTACCAGATGTCCATATGCGGCTTCTGCAAAACAAATTATAGGGATTTAGGTACCCATTTTCATGATGGGTCCTCGATGATTAGGCTTTGGAGTCTCGACTTTTGGTTTAGGGAAAGGGTCTGCCTCATCACCTGATTTTCCAGACTTCTGGTCTGGTTTGCCTAATTTGGCCTTAGGAGTTTTCTTCTTCTGGGTCCTTTTGAATTTATTCTTTGATGACCCATAGAGAATGCAATTAGGACTAGAAAGGTGCTGCTTTAATTGTTGCAGCAGAGAAAGACATTTGCAAGTATGAACACAATTTGATGACAAAATGATTCATTGGATTCATAAAACAAATTATTACAACCGTTCCTAGCATTGTTTGTTCGAATGAACTCCCTATCTAGTTTTGATTGTTTTGTAAAATTGGCCTTTGTCCTCTCTGGCCTGCCTTTCTCTCCTTTTACTCATTTGTCCTTCAGAGGCCTCTATGAAACAGAGAAATTTAATTTAGAATTAGAAGTGGGCTTTCCTTTCTATTCCGGAGTGAACTTTATTGGCTTTTAAAATTTGGACTTCAGAATTTTAGATACAGAGGTGGTAGATTTAGATTTCTTAGCCTTGTTTTCCTTCTCGAGCTCAAGAGAAGACTTGGCTTTCAAACACATGTCCATGAAATCAGGACACATGGGAATCCTTTTCTTTGCTCTATTACTGGAACAAATTTATTTGATATCCCAGTTTGAAGTTTATTAACTTCTAGTCCTTGTTCCACTATCTCTGTCTCAATTTGCTCTGTACTCGAGTCCACCTATGATTCAAAGTCAGAGTCAAGATAATCCTTGCATGGATTTTGAGTTGTAGAGGTTTCATTGAGATTTTGAGATTTCCGTAGACATGTATCGATGCCTTCGTTCTTCTATTGCATCGATGAGGAGCTTCCAAAAATTTCTGAGGAATTACTCTCAGAATTGTTTGCATGAGATACAAAGGGATGATTTAAGGCCTCAAGTAGATCTTGCTCAAAGACTTGTCTCACCTTTTCTGCAAATTCATCCATCAATTTTGGATCAAGAGTTTTGAAAAGATCATCTTTCGATGCACTCGTTGTCTCTTTTGGTTTAGTTTTAATTTCCCACCATTTGATTTCAAATGCTCAGGATTATGAGTACCAAAACAAAAAAATTCTTCTGTCTTCTGTATGTTTTTTAAATCAACTGGATGCATACTTTTAGAAGAGTAAGAAATGTTTTCAAACTTGAGCATACGATCTCTGGCCCCATATTCAAGTTTAATTCTTTTAAACGGTGAGGTTTTAGGCAGAACTGGAAAATCGGATTTTTTCTCTGCCCCTAAATGAAACACAGACCCAAGAGTAGATTTCTTCTTCCAAATGAGGTCTAGGTCTATATAACCTATTCCTGCTTTATCCTGTTGAGAATTTATCTTTTCATACACCTGCTGATCATCTCCATACTTTTTAATCATGAGCTCTTTTTTTTGTAAGCTCTGGTGTAAGAATTACCTTTGTTTTTGAAAATAATTTTTCAAGGCTAGAGAATTTAATCTATCACCCTCTTTTTCTATTAATTCTTTATCCTTTTTATGAATAGCCTTTTTCAGCTCTGAGCACTTTGTTATTAGACTATTTTCTATGGAGAGTTTGGTTTTTAAAATTTTATCTTTCTCCATAGAAAGCTACTCCTTTTCTACAGACAAAATCTCTGTTTCTCATTTCAAAAAAAATCTTTTATTTTTCTAAAGCTTTTCTTTTTGCTTTTTCGTTAGAGAGTTTTTGTTGTAGTTTTACAAAATCTTGGGTTAAAATAGTGATGTTTTGCTCCAGTTCAGAATGAGAATAGCCAGAGATAGAGCATACCTGAGAGTCGGAGCCGGATCCAAACTCTTCTACATCACTGTCAACAGTCATACCATAAAAGTGAGCTTGGTCCTCTTCTTCTGATGTAGAGTCAGAGACCCAATTCTCTTGTTCGGCCACAAGACTCCTCTGGGGCCGATTGTACTTGTATTTATTTTTATAGTACAATTCATCTTTGACCAGAGGGCCTTTGCACTCTTTTGAGTAGTGGCATGTTCTTCCGCATATGAAGCATCGAACAACATGCTTCTTCTTGTCCAGTTGTTCTTCGTCCTTCTTGATTAATTGAGAAGGAGGGTTCTTTGGCTTGTATCCTCTATCTCTTCCCCTATCACTTCTGTTGCCTTTCTTTTCAAATACCTTCTTCCCAAACTTCCTCTGAAACTCTTTGGTGATAAGTGCCAAGGATTGTGCAAAGGCATTTATTGTAACCCCCCCAAACCATACATTGCATATAACATATATATCATACATAGAATACATGTTATCTCCCACATAGGTCCATAATACAAAAGTCTATAAATTACATAGACCAAAAAAAATTCCAAAAGTACATGCTCTTGTATCCTAGCATCCAAGCTTCAATATATAACAAAGCATATAGGGAAATAATTCACATAATGCTCTATCCCTTGTTATCATTACCTGCACACATATTTTTGAAAACACAAAAATGAGGGTTAGACATTAATGTCTAGTGAGGTTCCCTTTTTTGTAATGCAGGGTGAAGATCACCAAAACATATATTTCAAATACTCCACCAAAACATATATTTCAAATACTCCATAGGTAACAAATTCTAAATCATAATCCATTTCGGTCCATCGGGCCTCTGGTTCCAAACACCACATTTAGAATTATTTTACTAAACATGACCAGAGCCCTTCTGGTTCCTTTACCAGAGCCTTTGATTCCAAACCACACTTGTAATATATTTCAAGAATGAGGACAAGAGCTCCTCTGGTCTCTCTACCAGAGCTTTTGGTTTCTCGACCAGAGCCTCTGGTTTCTCGACCAGAGCCTCTGGTTTCTCGACCAAAGCCTCTGGTTGCACTGCCAGAGCTTCTGGTTTAAAAGACAAGACCAACTAGAGCCCCTCTGGTCTGTTTTTCATAAAAAGATTCTAAGTATAAAATTCTTTGAATTATCTTTTAAAATGTAAATTTGACACAAAGCTCATTTCTTACAAATACAGAGCCTCTGGTTTAACTAAAACTTTGTAAAAGACTTGTATAATTTTCAACCCATTATCCAGAGCTTCTGGTTCTATATTGAGGTCCAACCAGAGCCCCTCTGGTTCCTTACAAGGAACAACCAGAGCCCCTCTGATTCCTCATAAAATGAACATTCGTATCCAAAACACTTTTAACCAAAACCAATGACCGTAGGCCATATTTTCCCATAACCATAACATCAATACTACTATTTCCAATAAGAACAACATCTCTGAATCCTCAAATCACCAAGAAGAGAGAACTCCAATCTGTTGTAATCTTATTAGATATGATAGCAARAGTTATACCATGCACACACACACAACGACCATTCTTATTATTTCCATCAATCCCCTGTTTATAGCAATAGCTATCCACCGCACAAAACGACCATCCTTATTTCTCCTGAAATTCATATGAACTATTTCATCCAATGACAGGCTGCAGACCTTTTTGTCAGAGTGAACCTCGTTCATAGTTTTATCCAAAATCTATAGACTATTTCATCCAATGACGGAACAAAATCACATACATCAGAGTGAACCTCGTCTATAGTTTTAACCAAATCATATTCTCAACACAGGTATATATTCAATCCTTTCAATCCATTAGAACAATCTGTTCTTCATATGATTTCTCAATCGTCTGTTTTTGCTTAATCCTCAAAACAAAATACCAAATCCAAACTGTTCCTTCAAACACAGTTCTTGCTCAATTCATAAAACAGTTTCTTTTAAAAACCGTTTAAACAGTTCTAATGGATTCTTTTAAATTTAAACCCATCAATATGTCATAATTTATAGAATCAAACAGTAGATAAAACTCAAAATTTCTAATTGACGGTAGTTTAAAACTCACAGGTTATATCAAAACAGTAGTTAAACTCACCTTAAAATAACAGATTCTGCAGATTATCACGCAGCAAATCACAGAATCTTTAAATAGCGATATTCTTCAAGAATATTTTTCAAGAACTTCTTTCAAGAACACTTTCACCGTCTTTAAATTTCTCTTGTATATTTTATAAAATAGTGAACTGATAAGGTCCTTACCTTATCCTTTTTCTTTTATACATAGGATGAAGCGGTGGTAAATATCTTTCAATATAAAATCATTTAGGCGGTGGAAAGATAAAATTTTATAATCAACCTTTCTTAACCATGAAGGTTTGGATTATAATATTCCCACATATTATTATCATATAACCGCTTATAAACTTTCCACATGCATGCATAATATCCAATTACCACACATGTGCACATAATTCATGCATTTATCTTTAAGACAACATGCATGCTATCACATAATTCACATAATGAACACATAAATTTACCTCAACCCAGGTTTGCAGATAACCTAGTTATAAAATTTATGTCGTCATCTTTAAAGCTTGACGCTCTGTCTTCATCACGCTCTCTACTACCAGAGCCTTCTTTCCTTCTCTTCTCTCATCTCTCAATCTTCGTTCTCTGGATGGTTGGCTCGATCCAGTCTCTTTGGAGTCAAAGACTAGGGCTAGAGGTCCACCCAGAGCGAACTTGTTCTTCTACACCTCTTGTTCTTGTGCCTGCAAGGTGCCGTAGACGTCATGAAGCATCCACTGTTCCAGATCCTGATTTTCCTGTAAAGACATTGACAGGTTTCCCCACTCGTTATTCAACCTTTTCAAGAAGAGCATATTATTCTTTTCTTGAGTTCTAATCTCGTCGCATTTTTTGCACTTATTGATTAGAGTGTTGAAACGATGATAAGTCTAATCGAGAGACTCATCGGGGAGAGCTTGAAAGTTATTGTACTTATTTAGACACTGAGCATGTTTGTTCTTCTTCATTTTAATTCCCCCTTCAAGCTGATTTGCCAACTGATCCCAAAAATCATTGGCGGATTCATAGGCATCAAGAAATTGAAAGATCTCGTTTGGAAGAGCCATTATTAAAAACCTTTTGGCTTTTTAGTCGACTTCCACTCGTCTCTTGTCTTCATCGTCCCAATCTCTTCGGAGTTTTGGAACGCGTCTTGCAGATATTTCGACAGCATCACCAGCAGTTGGAACCCTAGGAATTAGGGTTGTAGGTACATATGGACCATTGGGAATAGATTCATACAGTTCAAGATCTAGACCTTCGTGGAAGTTTATCATCCTAATCTTCCATTGGGGATATTCTTCCCTAATGAGAGTAGTAGGTTTTGTGAGGGAACCGACACTATACATAGAGTTCCAAGATTGATTAGACATTTCAAAAGAAGTTTTGTAAGGATATTTAACAGAAAGATGAAAAAGTTGAGTTTCTGAAACTGGCAGTTTCGGAAAATACTTAAAGCAAACGTTTTTAAAAGAATTGATCTGAGATCAGAATGAAATGCATTTTAAAAATGAATAACCAACTAAAGAGGAATATACTTGTTGGATATAGATCGACTAATCAATTGATTTGATTAGAAGGCTCTGATACCATAGTAAAATCATAGATTAAATGAAAGCGAAACTATGTAACTAGAAAAGGTTTAACAAATTATTCAAGATGACAGTGAGAATGAAAAACAAACTTGAATAAGTCAAAAGCTTTATTAGAGTTCGAGTATAAAACAACAAACTCTCAATCTAATTAGTACTCTTACAAGAACTCTCTATTCTGGCACGTAGTCTAATTTGGCACTCTTTCAGGTAACGTATAACCTAAGGAGGATGCATCCTTTTATATGACTATGCTAAACAAAATCTCCTAGATTCTAGGCTTCAAACTCTGAATTCTTGTTCAGCGTCCTTAGCCTTCACGTCCCTTGGAAAGTGGAACGGATTGAGTCAATCGTAATATATTCTGTTAGGAGTCTTGCGGATAAGTCTGAATCAAGTGCGCAAACCAAGAGAGTAGGAGACTCAGAGGCTCTGCATGTACTGTGTAGAGGCTCTGTGCCTTGAATGTTGCTCTGCATCAAATAATTAAGCTTTTGACGCTTAAGTCTTGATCTTCCTCTAGGTTGAGCACGGGCTCTGTATATATGAGGTACTTAGATCTTTGAGTTAGAGCTCTGTCACTTGGTATCTTCTGCATAAGAGCTCTTAATCCAGACTGCTTCAAAAGACTAAGTCCTAAATGACTAGTGTAAGAGGCTTCTTACTTACACTTTTACAAGTTGGGTTTTAACACTCCGTCCTTGACAAAGATGATAAGGTTGCTCTTATAGGCTCTCGTCTAGAGAATGTGTATAACATCAACATGGATTCTCCTCTAACTGAGAATAGTTGTTTTCTCTCAAAAGCCTCTTCAGACATCAACTGGCTATGACATAAACGACTTTCTCATCTCAACTTCAAGATGCTGAATGAGTTGTCTCTAAAAGATCTTGTCATTGGCCGTCTTCAACACTCCTTTGCAAAAGAATCTTTTTGCTCAACATGTGAAAAGGGAAAGCAGGAAAAGGCTAGCTTCAAATCCAAGCAAGTCTCTTTAGTGACTTCTCCACTTCAGTTACCACTACAACAAAAAAGGGGTTTATAGAACACTTTTTTGGGACACTTTTCAAGATCCGTCCTTGAAAAGGTCTAATACGACACATTATTTTATGAGTCCTATTTGATTTAATTTAATAGGACTCTTACTTTTGATGTCTGTTAGCTCTGTTATTCATCTCTTGTAAAAGTATAGAAAAAGTATTCTGCAAGTCTTGACAGAAGCTTATCTTCCACA
>NC_037530.1:21386646-21388359 GCF_001531365.2 Cynara cardunculus var. scolymus
AGATCTTGTCAGTAAGGTCGTTAGGAACTAGTATAAATAGCGGCTAAGGCCTTTGTAATCAGAGTGCTTCCGTATTGTAATCGTCAATTTTCAATTGGATGAATTGAAAAACCTTTGAAGCTATTCTCCTGTGTTCATCTTCTTCATCATCTTAATTGTGTGTTCTTGGTTTAATTACTCTATTATGTTCTTATAATTGTTTTCGCTGCACTTTAATCGTCTTAGAGTTCATTCAGAGTAACAAATCATTATCAAAGCTGAATTTTTAGGTCCACAATTGGTATCAGAGCAGGAATTGAATTCTTATTCGATTCATTCTGTTTTTGGTATTAATCTGCATTTTCTAGAACACCAGTTCTCTTCAGATTACCCTGTTTCATTCTATTAAATCAGTTTCATCTTGTTCTTATCTTTCTTCTTCTAATTTCAATGGCGAACTTGGCTAATACCTCGTTCATGAGAACTGGATCTCAATCAAAACCTCCCACGCTTATCCGTGAGGAGTATCCGCAATAGAAGGTGCGGATGATCAACTTTTTGGAGGGAATTCACCCTAGAATATGTGAATTTCTCTACAATCCTCCTTATGTGCCAATGAATTTAATTCCAAGAGTTCCAGCTACTGGCACAACCCCTGAAGTTCCTGAGCATTACGAGCCAAGACCTATTGCTAGCTGGAGTGATGAAGACAAGATATTGATTGATTTGGGCAGCAAATACAAAAGGTTGTTAATCATGGCAATACCTCACAAGATCTTCAAATGTATTGATCACTGCTAACTGTCCATGGATATTTGGTCAGAATTGGACAAACAGATTGAAGGAGGTAAGAAAACTCTAAAGAACAATCGAGCCATTTGCATTGATGAATACCACAGCTTCAAGGCTAAGGAGGGTGAATCCCTGTCGGACACATACTCTAGATTAAACACCTTAATTAGCAATTGCAAAAGGTATTGAGTAATGAGAATGGCTGAGGACAACAACTCTCTGTTCTTGAAGAGCCTTGGAATTGAATGGATGCACCTAACCATGTCTATGAAGGCCACCTTGGATTTGGAAGTTTGGACTTTGGCTGACTTATTTGGTTCTCTTAAAAGTCAAGAGCCTCAAGTACTTCAGATGAAGAAGAACTATGGTGGTCCACTTGCTCTGGTTGCAGAGGATGGCAGCTCTAGAAAGAAGGAAGAGAAGGAGAAGAAGAAGAAGAAGAAGATCCTGATAGCTGAGAGTGAGGAGAGTTCTGAAGAGGAAGTCTCGATGAAAGAGATGATGAAAACTCTGGCCTTGATCACCAGAGAATATAGAAAAAGTGGTGAAAGGAAGGAGTACAAGAGTTTCAACAGAAGAAACTTCACAGAGGGTGGTAGATTTGAGGCAAGTGAGAAGGAGCAGAAGCCTTCATAGAAGGTAGAGGAACAGAAGAAGGAAGAGTCGAAAGAAGGATGCTTTAGATGTGGCAAGCCAGGCCACTTTGCTGCAGATTGTTGGTCAAAAGGGCCAAAGGCTCCACAGAGGGGTCCAAGAGATGCAGCCTTCTACAAAAAGAAGGCTGACTACTATCAACAGAAGTCTCTGCTAGCTCAATCGAGTGAGTTAGTAACTGATGAATCCTCTGATGAAGATGATCAGAAGGGTCTTCTTGCTTGGGAAGACTCGAACACAGAGGATGAGTTCTTTTATGGGATGGCAAAGATCGACTCCGACTCCTCT
>NC_037530.1:21388459-21391324 GCF_001531365.2 Cynara cardunculus var. scolymus
TTTTATATGATTTATAGAACTGAGTTATAGTCATTGTGACCAAATTTCATGTATTTTGGGCATGAAATGATGATTCAAATAATTTATGCAATGCAACTTATCATAATTGAAATGGCTGTTTGCACCATGTTAGTAAAACACTCATTAAAAGAGTTCTAGTAGGTGTTCTGTAGAAATTCTATTTGGAGTGAAAACCTAACACTTATACGAAACTTTTAAACTAAAAATCACTCATTTTCGATGAGTTGATAGGAAGATATGATACCTTAAAGTCACATGCACACATCTATCATTAGTTGACAGATTGCACACTTGACTTAAATAAATAGGTTCATGCCTCAAAACATCATATGTTTGAGTGAAACTGTATGTTTGAGTGAAACTGGATTCAAATGAATCCTAACGCATAAAATAACGTTTTAGAAGAAGAATCATACACTAAGAACAAATAAGTAGAGAGATATTAGCATACAAAGTAGGAGTTCTCTACTGGTGGTTTCACAGTTTGCACACCTATAATGTTTTTAGGTTTTTGGAGATCAAAACTCCATAATTTCATGTGATTCCATTTGCATGAAAAAGATATCCCATATAGTTAACTCTCAAAAGAAGAATCATCCTTTTTCATCGAGTTTTGAAAGAGATATGGTCATTGGAACATACATATACAAATCTGTCAGATTCGGACAGATTGCATGTTCACTTTGTTTTGAGTAGTTAAAACCTCAAATCACCACAATATTGAATGAAATCTGTGGCATTTGAAAGGTAACTCATTAAACTAACATCGAGAAGAAAAATAAACTATTTTTAATGATTATCCAGAGAGTTATGGCTGTTTAAAGTAGGGTTTACCTACTGAAAAACTCTCAGATGCACATATATAATGTTTTGAGTATTTGGGGGGTCAAAACTCAATGTTTTTGAGTGAGATCAATTGTATTACAACCCCAACTCAATAAATAAACTTTTATAAGAAATCTCATAACATTTGAACATGCCATTTACAAGATATAGACGATTTGTGCACATGCACATAATCTGTCAGCACCAAAATATGACATTTTTAAGAAACAAACCCACATGGAACATAATCTTACCCATTTTCTTGAGTTATAATGTTTGGGTCATAGATTACCACCATCATATGAACATTTTTACATGTTTTTGGTGTGTAATCTCTTCTTAAAACTACCATTGATGCTCAATACAACAAGGAGACAACATCAACAACCAAATGTATTCAGCAACATTAGAATACCAATAAATATCAAGAACCAAGAGATCGAATCGGTATACATAACGAAGACAGTGCATTCCCCCGTCCTTGACCTTCCGGGCTCATGCCAAAGTCCGAGTCGGAATCATACATCACGAGAAACCTTGCACTGCCCGCCTTCCTCTACCGGGTATGTGCCAAGGTTCCCTACTCATTGCTCTTCTTCCTTTTTGAGCAATGAGTATTCACAACCGCAGAAAGTCTCTGTTAGCTTTATTTTTAAAGCTAATAATTAACTTGAAAAAGTTTCATGAAACAATCCAGAGCTAGAAGACGAACTGAAGAAGTATCTGCGCCAAAACGTCTAAAGTCTAGAAGACTAGCCTCTGTGCTAAAGAGTCCCGGATAACCAGAGCTTCTTTCAGAGACTACAGAGCTTCTGTGAAGACCAGAGCTTCTTTCAGAGACTACAGAGCTTCTATGAAGACCAGAGCCTCTATGAGGTTCTATGCGGAGCAGAATTCTTGGACTCCAAGTCCCTTAGACCAGAGCTTCTGTGAAGACCAGAGCTTCTGTGAATGCTCACAGAGCCTCTGGTGATGCTAACAGAGCCTCTGTTCTATTTGACAAGAGACTCTCTGGCTGTGCCGTCCTCTGTTATCTTTTAGATGACTACCTTCAGTTTCCTTTATCCGGATAAGGCTATTCATGTTCTGGATAGCATTAATCTTATCCAGGTTTGGTAGGTTAMTKCCTATAAATAGAGTGTTAGAGATAGAGAAATATGTACGAGAGCAGATAGAAAAACTTCATTGTAATACATAGATTCAAAATCATATGAGAGTCGATTAGGGTTTCTTGAGAGTTTGTAATCTCTATTTTCAATAATAGAAAAGCAGCCGCTATTTCTCTGTTTAATCTTCTTGTTTATTTACTCTTACAAACTTCTAGTATAAATCGTTCTACTGTCAGATCTGGGATATAACAGTCTCACCCGTCTAACCCGGGATCTTGACTTCGCCATAAACTTCCAGCGTGCCACACGAAGTAGTACCCGTACGATGGAGTACAACACAAGGAGCAAAACAAACAAGTCTGGATCCGGAAAGAAGACCGATGTACCGAGATAGTAATATGGAATCGACTCAAGAGACGGAATCAAAGACAAATCAAGATCGTGTGACTCCCTTCAAGACCAAAACATTCATATGAAAATATATATGCTTAAATCAATATGTAACAATTAACTAAATAACTCACCGGGCAACCGTATAATACCAAAAAGCTCCGAATTGAGCTCACAGAGCAAGTCCAATCTACCACACTTAGATTGCCTCCAAAGTATCAAAACATGTCTTAATTACCCCCTGGAGTAAATGTACAAAATCTCATAAGAAATCAATATAAGAAACCCATGATATATACATATCCTATTTGAACATTTTACCCAAATTTCTATGTACAGTTGCTGCATGCAGAACTGTTTTGCCTATTTTAATCTCGAAATCATGCCTTGATCATAAAATATGAAATAAACTAGACTCAATTATCTAACTAAGGAAATTGGTCTCACCTCATATTGATTTTTCTACATATTTTCAAAGCCTGCACACTTTCAATGCATTCAAAAGTCGAAATTCTCATTT
>NC_037530.1:21399529-21416268 GCF_001531365.2 Cynara cardunculus var. scolymus
ATCGTTCAAGTTCTACTCTGTCAATCTATTCTACTATTCCATCTTTGCTAATCAAGGTCTACATCATTTGATTTCTTATTCATATACCTTGATCGTATGGATTTATATTGAACTTCTGGACTGATTGGACATAATCTTCATATTACTTTCATAATCGAATCTGAAAATGGATAAAAAAAGGATAAACATAAATAAAAATGGTTTTATCTTGGTTTGATTGTGTATTTTGTGTATTTCGATTTCTTTTTGTGTGTATTTTGATCGTTTTGTTTGTATTTTGATCGTTTTGTTTGTATTTTGATTTTTATTTTGAAATTTTTACTCTGTGTGAATTTTTGTGTGTTGAACGGACATTTCACCGGACAAGGTGATCGGACGGAGTTCAATCCGATCAACCTTAATCCGGTTGATGATTGTCCGATTTAATTCCTTTTCATTTTGACTTAGTAATTTTTGTGTGTGAATGCTTTGTTGTCCGGATTTCTAATCCGGTCACAATTGTTTTTTCTTCTAAGTGTTAGAATGTTCGTATGTTGTCCGGACTTCTAATCCGGTCARCTTGTTTCATTTTTTTTCTCTAAGTGTTAGAATGGTTGGTATTAGTTTTTGAGGTTTTAATTTTTTTTTTCATGTCTAATTTTTTTTAAATGTTTTAATTTTTTTTAGAGTTTAATTTTTTTTGTTGTGTGTGTTATATTTTGTTTGAATAAAATGGTTTCTAATATTTTAAATGTTTTTACAGGTTAATGGCGGAACAGCGACATCAATCTGACGAGGAATCTCATGTTCCTTCCGTCAGATCTGATAATATTCCTATTCACCCCCAACCAACCTATCCCATCAGAAACCCTTTTCTCTCAAATAAAATATCTTGACATAAAACCCAATAACCATGTCTTTTCTTTTGCTTTGCCAGCCGAATACCCGATCATTCTAGAAATCCTGAAAGGCCATCCTATATCATATTCTCTATCTGCAAATACACCTGTTCCGATGGTGTACTTACAACAATTCTGGAGCACACTCATTTTGGAAAAAGATGGGGACACCATTTACTTTGAAGGAGAAGTTGACGAATATGTCAGTCGTCTGACATTGAAACATCTAAGAAGAATTCTTCGTCTGCCCGGACCAGGCTCTACTGGTTTTAAACACTTTATATCAGACGAACAACTGTGTCTGGATATCAAGGGTCTAGGATACTCAGCAGAATTGAACAATCCAACTCAATTCAAAAGACGATTCATGCCCTAAATCTGGCACTTATTGTTCTCAATTTTGAATAGATGCCTGACGTCAAAGACAGCAGGCATAGATACCTGTAGTAGCTCATTCCTTAAATTCTTTCATGGTATCGTCTTCTCAAGAAACTATGACTACGCTTTAGTCATATGGAATGAGTTGGTAGAGCTGGTCAATGCAAAAAGATTCCCTTCTAAAGCTCGAAAGTTTGTGCCATTTCAGAGGTTTCTACAACTGTTTATCAAGGCTATGATGAATGCTAACGAATATATTCCGGCCAGATCAAATTCTGAAAAAAGGGCCGACATTCACCACGACCAGAATTCGACAGCATACAGAATTGGAAGACTTGGATTCGATAATGCTAGTACCACCAGAACTTATCGCCTTAGCTGATCAGACCACTCAGTGCGTAATAGATTATAGGCGAGTGATAGATCCAATAGCTCAACCAGAACCGGTTGAACTTACCCACGGATCACCCCATGCCTCAGTTGTGAGAGAGCAGTTAGAAATAGAAGAGAGAGTTCAGGAACAGGGGTTACCTGAACAGGGAACTGAGTTGAGAGAAAAAGAATCTGAGAGGGGTGAACAGGCGGGGGGAGCGTCTGATCAGCAAAGTACTCCAACTGTCAGTACTTCCTCAACTTCCTCAAGTTCGGAAGCTACTGAATCTGATAATTTGGCAGATTCTGGTGATGATGAAGATGATAATAATGATGGAGCCGAAGATCGTGATCAATCCATTCCTACTCAAAACATTGCAATTGGTACTATTGTTGATGACATTGATGATATTTTTCCTGAATATTCAACTCAGCAACCTTGTCCAAATTTGCATTCTTTGTCATTCAACGTTGACGAATGTGATGATTACGATCGCATACTTCAAGATATACCTGATGATGGAGGAGATGAGGGWGTTAATGTCGAAAATGAAGAGAGGWTGAGAGAAAGGGAAGAAAAAGAATATGGAGAGGGTGAGAGTGGATCAGAAAAAGAAGATCAAGCTCCTTTCCAAACTGAAACACTTAGCCGAGCAACCACATCTGCTACTGACATTCATTCATTGAATGTTAGTATTGAACAAGACATAGCTACCCCAGCTATGCAAATGCACACCCAACCCATCCACTCAATTGGTTCTCAACAACCAATTGTTTCATTTTCACAAGGGGATATAGCTCATATGCTAACTACTTCTCAATTGGAGAATGTAGTTATTGAAATAAGTAGGCCGCTGCCCCAGCCTACGACTTCGATTCTATGCCCCTCGAGTCTAGAGCCGATACACTTAGGTACACATGAGTCAGGAGCATCTGTTGCTGCAAATGCAGTTCTTAGTGAACTTGCTGGAACGACCAGAGTGGTGTCTTTTGACATTTCACAAGGACAGGTCGGAAGTCCTACCAATGCTAACATTACRCCAACATTGAACGTAGRCACAACAGTTTATTCAACTGTTGTTACAACTGGTATTCTATGTGAACCAGGAGTGAGTTTACCCAACTTCGTGTCAAGGGAATACCTGGACGGCGCCCTAAAGGCTGTTCAAGATAATTTGGATGCTCAAATGGCCAGTCTTAAAARACTTTTGAAGGGGAAGGAAGTTGTAGAAGAAGAGCCACCATTTGTGCCATCACCACCACATGTTCTTGAACCGTCAGTATCAGATCAATCGGTGGATGAACTGAAGTCGTTATTATATGCAAAATTGATGGCATCTCAAAATCCAGATGCTGAGGATGCAGATTTGGTCGGTCTCTTATGACAACAATTAGACGTAAACCCTTTTGTTAGAGCCTCAGAGTTTTTGGCTTTTCAAGATGTGGTTACTTCTAACTTCTCCAAAGTTAGCAAGTTGATCACATCTAATACCCAAGATCTGAAATGGATGCCCTTGCTGAACGGGTGTCTACCTTAGAAGAAACTTGCAGGTCTCAGGCCATATCTCTCAAACGAAGGCATGACGATAAGGATGATCCAAATAGTCATAAGGGGGAGAGAAAGAGACAGAGATTGGCCGAGACATCTGAGCAAGGTGCAAGGGTTAGTGAGGAGCCTTCAACTCAAGATGTTACTGCTGAAGCTTCTGCCCCGAAATCAGTTTGGGAAAGAACAATTGAGGCCATTGAAGTTGAAGATGAAGATATGGAGACAAGTCCTACGATCGAGCCAATAGTTGAAAAGCCGGCAGACTCCACGGTAGGAACAAGGATGTTATTGGACTTGTCTGCCAACATAGGATTCAACGAGGTGTTCTCTACTACTCTGGGTGGAGAACATGATTTTGGAGTGGACATTGACAATATCGATGAGTCGACTGGGATCTATTTTGACTTTGAAGCTGATATAGATGATGAAGATCCAGTCTATCCTGTTCAAGAAGAACGTCAGTCTGTTCCAGAATCTTCCACTGCAGTTTTACCTGCTCAAAGAGAACAAGTTGATCCAACTAAAATCTTCACCAGAGATTATGTTCCATTCCATATTAGAGCAAATTTTCCTGGATATGATCGTGCAAGGATCCGAGAGCCATATCTAGAAGATATCTACTTTGGAATCTTCATCCGTCATAGAAAAGTTCTAAGCGGCGACAAAGTTCTAGGTATTCATAAGCAAACAAAAGAATACCGTATTGAATACCGACATCTTTTGAAAGCCAAGTGCCTATGATAAGTGAAGTGCGTACAAAGCATCAGATTGTAACGATTAAACAAATTGATGCTCAGAAGTTGTTAAGAATCTGGTATCCTGTTTTCACAGTAACAAGGCAGGATGGTCAGATCTGGAGGTTCAACGAAGTAGACTTTTCAAACTTATATTTGGATGACCTTGAGTATATGTACTTTGAACTCAAAAACATGATGATCAGAAAGGAAGGAGAATTGATTGCTCTTGAAGCTATCAAGAGATTTATGCCCTGTCATGTAAAACTGGCGATGGTCATTGATGTGCAAATGGGTCTTGAAGACAATCAACGAATCATCAATCTTAAAAGACCAAACCAAGAACTAGAAGACATTGAAGGCTATCCAATCTATATGGTTCTTGAAAGTCCAGAGTTCGGGGTCATCTACTTCACTCAACTTCAAGTTAAGAAATTTATGAGATTTAGCGAGCTGAATAAATATTCCAATGGCACGATAAAATTTGTGAGAAGGGCACTAGACTTAAAAAGGGTGATGAACGATAAAGCTGCTGAATCAGAATGGATGAGCTCCAAGGAAAGATATTTGCTGGTCAACGTGATAAATTTGCTCGAGGAGAAGATCCAATATAGGAATGCTCTGAGAAGATTGDAGAAAATACTTGGACTGCGAAAGACGAAATTCACAAGWGTCCAAACTTGAATCCAAAGGGGGAGAATGTTGGGTTTGAGTTAGAGCGTTAAAGTTGTATTCAAGTTTCTCCTTAGAATAGTTTTACTTTGTAATAGTGTAGTTTTACTATTTCCTAGTATAAATAGTATTTTTCTTGTAATTGTCATTACCAAGTGATTAGCAAATTGTAATGAAGAATTTCAGCTGTAATTTTTCTCTCTTTCAATCAAATCATTCTTTGAAGATATTCTTTCTACTATTCTATTCATCATAATTCTTGAAGATCATATGATGTTTGTATGATTTTTGGACTTCACAACAATCTCCCCCTATTTGATGATAACAAGATAACATAAAGAAGGTTATCTTATCAAATAATAGTAAGAAAAAGTTACATATGAAGTACATGTCCCTTTTTACTATTTTGGGATCTTTTTCAGTTAGCCAGTCTCAGCTTGAAAATTTTCCTTAAGTTATATCTAAGAAAATTACAAGTACGAAAACTGAAACTTAAAGCTTATTCACTGACTTATAGATTGTCAGTGAATGTGAAAAGTAACATCGGAACTCATAGACTTGTGTCCATATTACTTTTTTCAGGGATCTTTTTGGTGAAGTACATGGAATACTCATTTTATTAATCATAGAAAATATTACAAGTATTATAGTTCATGTCTAGAACTTACAGAATACAAGTACAATCACTGAAAGTAGACATAGTACAAGAAGTCACAAGGAAAAATGGATTGTTGTTACAAAGAGAAACTATTCTAGAATTCTTAGATCTATGTAACCAGATACATTTTCACCAAGTTTTCTTCGACGTAGGAATTCCCTTCGTATCTTCAGATCTACGACTTTTCCAGGCATGCTATCATCTATCCAGAGTAAAAGGTAAACCAAATGATCCATTGGACATAGATGTAGCTCTGACATTCTCTGAAATCTGACTTCACCTTCATAGTCAAGGAATATAACTCCTAACTTAGGTTTAAAATGCACAGAGTTGGGTGTATAGGGACTCTTATCTTGTAAGTCAAGATTCAGCATAGAAATGTATGTACTCTTATGACCCTTCAGGACTTCATCTAAGGAGAACCTTGTTTCATGTTCGTTTCTTAGGAATGGTCCATCATTAGGATCAGAGAGCTTGAGTTTCTTCTTCCCACCTTTCTTCAGAGTTGGCTTGTCAGGGACCTTGACATACTTGGACATCCTTTTGATGAGCTCGCTGATGGTGTCCTCGATAAGTGTCTTGTGTCTCGACTTGGATTGCTGAATAGCTTGTCTGATCTCCATCTATTCGCTGTATCCATAACGGCCTAGGGAGGAAGGGTACTCGGTAACGGCATCAAGATTGTCCCTGGTGATGAGCATTGAGACCAGCGTTCCACCATCTTTAGAACATCCGCTGATGCTGACGCTGATAATCGGGCGGGGACTGACTCTCTTTTTCAGCTTTGCTTAGCTTCATTGCTTGTCCTTTTTCGCTAGCTTCAGGTTCTTCTAATGCTTAGCTTCTGCAATAGAAAGAAGTTTAGCCTGGGATTGGATAGCGTTCACCGTTTTCTTGGAGTTTTTCTTCGGGAGGACCTTTTCAGCTAGTGACTTGGCCAGCTTCAAGCTATCTTCAGCCTGTTTCTTTTAAAGCTCTAGCTCTAGCTCTTCTTCTTCCCTTTATGCCTCGAGTCTTTCAGCTTCAGACAAGAAGTCGAACTCACCACCACTAGAGGTATGAAGAGGGATTTTTACTCTAATCTGGTCGAGTGACTCCTTCAGCTGAGACATCTGCTTGTTGGTAGGAGCACAAGAGATTGGTTGATCATATGCCCGCTCCAGTCGACCGTAGGTTGTTGATGGAATATGAAGTTGATATTTTGAGGTAATCACTATCTGAGAGGTAGAGTTTTCAAACAAAGGTTATTGAGGGATATTGAACAATACCTTCAAGTTTCCTTCTTCAGCAACCGCCTTGCCTTCCGACTTGGGGTCCTGGTTCGCTGATGGAGTAGATTCACCTTGCCTTTGCTACTCCTGGGATGCGTAATCCCTAAGGGAAACACCCTTGGTGACGGCTGATGGCTTCTGGTACTTGATGGTAAAGTCATCTTTATCATCATCGTCGTCGTCGCCATCTAGATCATTTTCGGGGTCTGGAATGGTAGGTTCATCACTTCATCATCATCATCATCATCATCATCATCATCATCATCATCATCACCAGCAGCAGTATTGAAAGGGGCATCATCCCTAGGGATGGCATCGACATCCTCAGCTGGAGCAACTTTGGTGGTCGGGAATACTGGAGCAGCAACTGCTTCAGTTCTGAGAGCCTCAGCTTCAACTGCAACTTAAGCTGATATTGGACCAACAGCCTGAGAAGAAGTAAGCACAACATCAGATGATTCACCAGCATTGGACCTCATCTCCCCCTCTCTGGCTAAGACTAGAGAGAATTGGCCAGAGAGTTCGTCCAAGCGCTGACGCTAGAGAACCATTATATCCTCTAGCCTTTGCAAAGCACTGGCTATAGTTGTCGTTGCCTCACGCGTCTCATGGAGCTAGGCGCGATCATTGGCAGAGAAAGAAAGAGGGATCACTGGAGCAGGTTGACAAACAGCATCCAGGATCTGTTGAAGAATGCCAGTCTACTGATCAGCAATAGCCTGAGCATCGTCAGCCCTGCTGTGAAGAATAGTAATGGCATCGGTGTTGGCCTGAACAGCTTCTTGGAGAGTCTGGAGATAACTCTGAACCTCTTGAACATCCGCCTGGATGGCAAGGAAGTTCGCATAAAGATCACCTTGGCGGGGCATCTCTTGGTGGACTTTGTTGACCCTGCCGAGGACGGTATCAACGGCGGGAAGGAGAAGCTTGATATCAGATGACATATCATAGTCATCGTCAATCTATTCCATCATCTTTCTCTCTTTCTCTTCCATCATCCTTCTCTTTTTCTTCCTCTTCCACTTCTTGAGCATCAGACATATGCATCGAAGAAGGACCTACAAAAGAATAAGTGTGAGCTGAAGGCTCATGGTTAGAAGAAAAGAAAGGGTAGGAAGATGTAATACCTGAGGGGCCATCAGTGACATCTAAAGGATTGTCACTGGCATGAGCAAAGATGTCCTCGAGAGGATGGACATCTGTATGTAGAGCAACATCGAGAGGAGCAACCTCAGGCCCAGTGGTGCGTGTCTTAGTATCAGGAAGGATAGTCGCTGATACATCATCGACATGTGTAAAGACCAAGGAGGGAGGAGAAGAGAAAATGGTCAAGAAGAGACGTGGGTGTTCAGCGATGGCGGCACTGATATTCACACCTTCAGTGATTTGAGTCACTAAGGCGGTGAGGGTAGGTACCATTGATACGACAGTGATAGGAGAAATCACTAAAGAGCTGGGAGCGTGAGTAGAAGACGCATCGGGGATAAGGCAAGTTTCAATAACTGAAGCCTTTTGAAAGGCTCCAGCTAGTGACGTGGCTGTCCCCTTTTTGGACTTGTTGGCTCTCTGATGAGAACCAAGAGTTGGTTGAGAGGGTCGTTTTGAAGGGGTTTTGGTGGCTTGGCTAGACGAGGGGGGGTTTACCCTTGTCATGTTCACCTAAGGAGAAGAGGTAGTGATGGACACAATGGAAGTTAGTGCCACATCACTGTCCCTCAGCTTATGATCCAGAATCCTGGATCCAAGCTTGAAAACCTAAAGGTTTCCTTCTTTGGGGTAAAGATCATTAAAGATCTTGGTAAACACCATTGAAAGAAACCTGGTGTGAGGCACCACCTTTTCTCGCTGGCGCTTGTTCAGCTTGAGCACAAGGTCATCGAAAATGACCGCAACATAATTTATATTGCGAAGCTGAATCGCAGATACACCTATGATCAAGGCGATCATAGAGCCCTAGTCCTGACCTCCAGTTTTTCCACCCATACACTGGATGAAATGAGAAAACAGATATTTCCAGATAGCTGACATCCTGTTCTCCTCAATCATCGTTTAGGACTTCAGAGGGGCGTTGGAGTCCTTCTTTATTGGCCACTGGTAGCTAATGACGTCGAGAAACTCAATGATCTCGATGGTGGAGGGTTCGCTGTCGAAGGGACCCATGGGAAAACGGAGAGCCGACCGAAATGTAGAAACACCAAAGTTCACTTCCATGCGATTGAAAGTGAAATGGACCAGCTCCACCTGGCGTCCAGTCTTATCTTTGACTTCGACAACCTCAAAAGTGAGCCAGAAGTGCTGAAGAAGTTCTTTCACCATGATGGGCTCATGGTTGAGATCGAAGCCTAATGACGATTGATTGAAGAAGTCAGTCGCGTCTTGGTAATACGCCTTGGAGGATGGTATCTCCAACAAGGAAATGTGGTTGTTAGCCTTGATGGAGATCTCGTCAATGGAGAAGTTGACGTTCTTGGCAACCATCTGTTTTTATTAAAAAGAAGAAAAGCAAACAGGTTTGTTTCAAATAAACCAAGAGTATTTGGTTAAGATTATAGAAAAAAAGTTTTTGAACAAGTAAAAACTTCTTTTGAAAAATCCTTAAAGAAGATTTAGGGTTTTTCAAGTAGAATGTGTGTCAAGAAACTATATTATATTCAAGAAGGAGATGATTAATGAATCTTTACAGTTTAATGTATTAAGAGAACAAAGTTCTTAATCATATTAAACACATTTCTTATAACAAAGAAAGAAGGAAGAAGATTTTGACCTTTGAAGATTAAGAGGAAAGGTCAAAAAGGGTTTGAAGATTTAGAGAGACTTCATGCTTTGGAGAAATCTTAGCAGAGGTTCATCTAAAAATTTTGAAAGCGTAAAGAGAAAAGTGGAGAAGAAGTCTCATATTTATAGGTAGGAGGAGAGAGAAATAATATAACGGAGAAAAAAGACGACGGTTCGGGAAAGTGGTCATGATGAAAAATATACCACGTTCTCATCCATGATTGGATGACATTAAATGAGGTAGGGTAAGGACAGAACCTTTTGCGTATCTCAAAGCGTCGCGCATAATAAATAGAGAATGTCGTCATAAAGACAGTTCATTAACTAAATTCTTTTAAAAACAAATAGTTTTTAAGAAAACGAAGAGTCATACAATGTCTAAGAAAACACTGATAAGGCCATTTAAAATATTTTATCACTGAAAAAAATAGTGAGGGTTTTAAGGCATCAGATTCAGTGATAAGAGTCACTGAAACTGACATTTAAAAAAATGTTTTAATCACTGATAAGAAAAGATTCAGTGATTGTTTAGAATTTTAAGAAAAGTATAACGATATACTTAGAGATGTGGTGAGTGTTGAGAATCACTGAGACCATCTTTTAAAACATTTATCAATGAAGATGAGAAAGCTTAAGTGACCGTTTTAAGTTGAGAAAAAAGAAGAAGAAGAGTAATCATACCTGAGAGAGAATAGATATATTTACTCAAAAGATTAGTGTTAGAGATAGAGCACTAAATCATTTCACTTACTGAGTTATGTATAATAACTGAATATTAATCTCCAGTGTTCAACATACCCAATTCACTAATCAAGATATTAAATCTTGTCTCATCAAGAGGCTTGGTGAAAAAGTCAGCAAATTGATACTCAGTTGAACGAATTGAAGTTCAATATCACCATTCATAACATGATCTCTGATAAAATGATATCGGATCTCAATATGTTTGGTCTTGGAGTGAAGTACAGATTTGTTTGCAATAGTAATAGCACTGGTGCTATCACAATAAATAGGAATCTTTGAAAACTGAAGATCGTAGTCCAGCAGCTGATTTTTCATCCAAAGAATTCGGACAAAACAGCTACCAGCGGCTACATATTCAAATTCAGTTGTTGATGTGGACACTGAATTTTGCTTTTTGCTTATCCAGCTCACCAACTTTCCACCTAGAAGCTGACAGCCTCTAGTGGTCCTTTTCCTATCAATTTTGCAACCTGGAAAATCACTATCTGAATAACCAATAAGGTCAAAACCTGAACCTTTAAGGTACCAAAGACCCATATTAGGAGTTCCCTTAAGATATCTGAATATGCGTTTTACAGCGATCAGATGGGATTCCTTAGGTTCAGCTTGATATCTTGCACATAAGCAAGTGGAGTACATGATATCAGGTCGACTAGCTGTGAGATACAACAGGGAGCCAATCATTCCTCTATAAATAGTAACATTTACAGGCTTTCCATTTGGATCCTTGTTGAGAGTGAGTGGAGGAGCCATTGGAGTCTTCATAGATGAACTGTTGGATAAATCAAACTTCTACAGCATGTCTTGAACATACTTACTTTGGTTGATAAAGATACCTTTATCAGTTTGTTTGATCTGAAGACATATAAAGAATGTTAGTTCTCCCATCATGCTCATCTGATATTCTTTCTTCATGCGTTCAGCAAAATGAAAACATAAAGAGGGATTAGTGGAACCAAAAATAATATCATCGACATAAATTTGGACAAGAATGATGTGACCTTTAACTTTCCTAAGAAATAAGATCTGGTCAATCTATCCACGAGAGAATTTCTCATAGATGAGAAAAGAAGAAAGGGTATCATACCAGGCACGAGGAACCTGCTTTAACCCATAAAGAGCCTTATCAAACCTATAGACGTGGTTTGGATACTTAGGGTCAAGAAACCCTGTAGATTGTTCAACATAAACTTCCTCATGAAGTTTTCCATTAAGGAAAGCGCTCTTTACATCCATCTGAAAGACCTTGAAGTCTCTACGGGCAGCAAAGGCTAGAAAGAGTCGAATTGCTTCGAGTCTAGCCACTGGTGCGAAGGTTTCATAATAGTCAATTCTTTCTTCTTGTCTATAACCCTGAGCAACAAGCCGAGCTTTGTTGCAGGTTACCACACCATCTTCATCCAACTTGTTGCGATAGACCCATTTGGTGTCTATCACTAATTTGTTAGATGGACGTGGGACAAGGTACTAGACTTTGTTCCTATCAAACTCAATGAGCTCTTCTTGCATAGAAAGAACCCAACTAGGGTCAGAGATAGCATCATTGATTTTTTTTGGTTCAACTAAAGAAAGAAAGTTGACGAAGAGACAGATATTACCTACACCTCGACGTGTCTTGATACCTGCATCTGGATCACCAAGGATTTGATGAATTGGATGGCTTTTAGTCCATCGTTGAGCCGGTAAAGGTGCTTCTTCTGAATAGACAAGTTTAGGTATTGAAGATGAGGCGTCAGCAGCAGTTTCTTCAGCAATAGGGACTATTACTAAAGGAGCCTCAGATTCTGCAACTGAAACAGGTTCAGAAACTGAAGGCATTTCATTTACTAATGGATCAATGTTTGAAATAGAAGTAGGGACACAACTAATGGGCACTGCAGCAATCTCTGAAGAAGATGCGGTGGAGTGACTAGTTGTAACTGGAATGATGAGCGGATTATCTTCAGCTTCGGGAGATTCAGTGTTAAGAGGAGCACTGTAAGAAGCTTCAGGTTGTCCATAGTAAGAGAACATCAGTTTTCTAATTCATCCTCATCATTTGCGATGGGTTTTGAATTAGCTGACTGAGATTCGTCAAAGGTGACATGAATAGATTCCTCTATTGTTTGTCTTCGTTTGTTGAATACTCTGAAGGCTTTGGATACAGAAGAATATCCAAGAAAGATTCCTTCATCAGCTTTGGGATCGAACTTTCCAAGTTTGTCGCGGTTGTTGAGAATGTAACAAGTACAACCAAATACATGAAGGAAGCTTATGGAAGGCTTTCGTCCATAGAAAAGTTCATATGCTGTCTTCTCTGAATCTTTTCACGATTAACGATCGATTTTGAGTGAAACAAGCGGTGTTGACAACTTTAGCCCAGAATTGAGTAGGGAGATGGGATTCGCTAAGCATTGATCGAGCAGCCTCAATGATTGTTCGATTTCGTCTTTCAGCGACCCCATTTTGCTGAGGAGTTCTCACAGAAGAGAAGTTGTGAGAGATTCCCTTGTCCTCAAGAAAATTATCCATAGTATTGTTTTTTAATTCAGTACCATGGTCACTTCTGATAGATCGTACTTTAACATCATTTAGTACTTCTATCTTTTTTATGAACGAAATGATTTCTTTAGGTGCTTCATCCTTGGATCTGAGAAAGAATACCCAAGTGTACCTGGCATACTCATCAACAATGATAAGTGTGAACTTCTTTGCAGCTAGGGATTGCACGTTGACTGGACCAAAGAGATCCATATGCAATAGCCGAAGAGGCGCAGTCACTGAAGAGATTTGCTTCAACTTGAAGCTAGCTCTTGTGTGTTTTCCTTTTTCACAAGCTGAGCAAAGAGATTCATTTGCAAACGAGTGTTGAGGAAGACCAGTGACAAGATCATTTCTTAACAACTCACTGAGTGTCTTGAAGTTGAGATGAGATAGCCGTTTGTGCCATAACCAGTTAATATCTGATGAGGCTTTGGAGAAGAAGCAGCTATTCTCGGTGAGAGAAGAAATCATGTTGATGATATAAACGTTCTCTAGACGAGAATCGATTAGAGCAACCTTATCATCTTTGTCAAGAACATGACAATAATTCTTTGAGAATTTAACTGTACAATCTTTATCACACTGTTGGCTGATGTTAAGAAGATTATTCTTCAGTCCTTCAACATATGCAACGTGTTTGAAAGTTGTTGCACCATTGGTTAATATACCAAAACCTTTGGTATATCCTTTTCCATTTCCACCAAAGGTTACGGAAGGTCCTCTTTCTTTCTTGAAGTGAGTTAGAAGAGATTTATCTCCAGTCATATGTCTTGAACATCCACTATCCAGATACCATATGCCTTTGACATCCTGTTCAAGGAAATAAAATAAGAATGCTATTGGTACCTAGCTATAGGGGTCCAGCTTTGTTAGAGGCTTCATCGTCTGATGTTGAAGAACCAGCATCAGTAGATGGCATCACTAAACCTGAGGAGGTTTGAGTGGGAAGAAGAACAACCTTTGACACTACTAAGGTAGTTTCAGTGGAAGTCTTCACTGAGCCTGATAAAGAGGCTTCAGTGGTAGGAACTACAACGTCTGATGTTGAAGACTTTTCAACAGGAGTTGTCTTCGCTGAGCCTAAAGAAGAGGAGTCAGCAGTTTTCTTCACCTTGGTTGCTAGAGCAGCCTTTATGGATGATTTCACCTTGGTTGATTTCTCAGCCTTGGTTGCTTTCTTTCCCTTAGCTGGTGAACAAGCTTTGGCGATAGAAGGACACTTGCTGGCAATATGTGTTTTCTCACCGCAGTGTTTACACTTCTTAAAGCTAGGAGTAGCTTTAGGGCCAGGAAGTATCACACTAGAACCGGGACCAGCTCCAAGAATTCCCTTCTCATTGGTTCTAGGAGGAAACTTTGAGGAATTGGATTCCTTAGGTGAAAAGTTCACCTTGAGCTGTGACTTGGATTTCTAATGGGATTCAAATTTCCTAGTCCCTGAAGAGGAAGAAGCTTTACAAGCTGAAGGAATAGACCTAGATCTATTACACTTGTTAGACTTCTTGGGAAGGGATGCTGTGACAACAGATTTACTTTTGTCTTTGCACCCAGAACTCCAAGGAGTTCCTTCTAGATGACTCTCAGTAAAAGAGGAGGACTGAGAGGAAGAAGTGTTGGGAAAAGAAGAGACGAAGGTACCAAATTTGAGCATGCTCCTGTCTTTAACACATTCTTCCTGATCATATGAGAATCTTAGACAAGTCTTTAGCTTGGCTGGGATCTGAGTGTTAATGATCTCAGAGGCCTTGATGGAAGCTTTGCACCACCCTTCAATGGTAGCTTTCTCAGCCTTGAGTTCAGCGATTGCTTGCTCACGCTCAACGATAGCCTTCTCATGTTCAACAGTGATGGCTTGGTTTACAATAACCTGATCTCTAAGATTTTCCTCGACAGAGGTAAGTTCTTTGATCATAGAATGGCAAATCTTCAATTTCTCTTGAAGATCAACGTTAAGCATTTCAGCTTTCGATTTGCCATTGAGGGCATTGTAAAGGTCAACCATCAGCGTATCCAGTGCAGAAAGACTAGAAGAAGAAGAGGATTCATTCAGAAAACATACCTGAGTAGAAGAAGAAGATGGCTCAGAGGAAGTAGATGCTTCAGAAGATCCTTCATCTGCATCTATGGCCATCAAGCAGACGTAGGCTTTATCCTCCTCATCTGAAGATGATTCATCGGATGACTCAGCCTAGTCATGCTCTTCAGCTATAAGGCCTTTAGCCTTTCACTGGTTGTTCTTCATCTTCTTGTACTTCTCCTTCAGTTTTGAGTACTTCTCATCTTTGGTCTTGAAAGAGGAAGGAGCTTTAGAATATGGCGTCACAGTCTTCTTTGATCTGCATTCACCTGTAAAGTGTCCGGGCCGGTGACAGTTGTAGCAGACAGCTGAAGCCTTGTCTATTCTTTCAGACTTTGTATTTTCCCTGAGGAACAGCTGAGGAGATCTGCAAAAGTTGCTCTTACTAGTGAACCACCTAAATGACTTAGTCAGGAGTGCTAGCGACTCATCAAAATCTGTTAAATCAGATTCTAGAATGTCCTTAGAGATAGAAGAATCTATCTTTGTGATAACAACGGGAGGAAGAAAAGAAACAAACGGGGTAGAAGAAGTTTCAACTGAAGAAGCTTCAGAGATCAAAGTTAAAGGAAAGCTTTTCATTTCCTTGGATTCTTTTACAAGATACCTTTTCAGTTGACGAGATTGCTCATGGTTAAGCAAAATCACGTATAAAGTTGAAAGAGAAAGAATGGACTTGTCATTTGACATCTTGAGGCACATGGAAAAGGTGTCCCAAGACTCAGGATGGCATTCTAGAAACTTGGTTAAAGTTTTAGAATTAGAATATTCCCTTCCGACGACCCTAAGATCAATAAGAAGGCAGTTAAATCTCTGATGTACTTCAGACAGCGTCTCAGACTTTCCATAGAGAAAGCTTTCATATTGTCTTACTAGATTGATCTTTCTGGTCTCTTGAACCTGAGTGGTTCCTTCAAATTGGACACAAAGTGTGTCCCACATGGATTTAGAGGTTTTGAGTTTCATCACTAATTGATAAATCTCATAAGAAAGAGACATGGCTATTATAGACCGAGCACGTGTGTCTATAGCTATCTTCTTCTTGTCCTCAACGCTCCATTGATGTGGAAGCTTTAGAATCTGCCGTTCAGAAATCGCGGCAGTCGTAGCTGTTGCTGGAACAGCTGGAGCAATAGCAAATGGAATATATGGTCCATTTTCTATATAATGTGGAATTTCAGGATCCACACCTTCCTGAAAGAGGGACGTCCGGTTTTTCCAGAGACTAAAGTTGTCACGGACAAACCGAGGAGTTTTGGCAAGAGAGCCATTATCTTGTGTGTGTGTGTGTGTTTCTTAATTGTAAAGCCATTTGGAAGTGGTAAAGTTATCTAAGAAATGAGATGAACTAATACAGAAAACAGCTAAACAGATAGAGAGACACTGCTCTGATACCACTTCTTGGTCCGTTGAGGGTCTACAAGAAGAGTAAAACAGTTTGTAGAAGGGGGGGACGAATTCAAACACACTATTTTTAAATTTAAAATATATATTGATAAAGAAGATCAATACAGATTTTACAAGATTGTTTGCGGAAAGATAAGGTGATAAAAACCTATCTAAACAATCTTTAGATACACACTAAGTCTTAGCAAATACAAGAAAAGAATTGCTGAAGAGAAGATTCTTTACTTATGCTAGAAAATGCTTGAAGTAAGAATTAGGGTTAGAGAGTGAGTTGCGCGCACTCTGCATGGAGAAGAAACACTTCTATTTATACCCAGTGCATTAAATGAACATTTTATGCAATATGATAGGGTTAGAGTGCGTGTCAAGCCTTAAGAGGAAGGCTTGTCCTTTGCTACAGTGAATAGTACAAAAATCACTATTCATGAGCAAACATCATTACTTAAAGTTGGTGGACAATAGAGTCGACTAGTCGGCTCCGTACCGTACCAACTTTCTTAAGGGTATGGGTTTTGGCCTTTGTGTGCATAAGGACAAGACAACAACAATCGTGCTAAGCAAGCTTCCTTTGATCGTTGAATGCTGGAATGACCTGAAGGTCTCATCATCATTCGCTGAAGCTTAAGCAGGCTTCACACATATGTAGACAGACTTGTAATCACTGAATACCGCTTCAGATCACGTACTCGTCAGTCTCTAAT
>NC_037530.1:21416673-21420169 GCF_001531365.2 Cynara cardunculus var. scolymus
TTGATCTTAGAATGGCAAATCTTCAATTGCTCTTGAAGATCAACGTTAAGCATTTCAGCTTTCGATTTGCCAATGAGGGCATTGTAAAAGGTCAACCGTCAGCGTATCCAGTGCAGAAAGACTAGAAGAAGAAGAGGGTTCATTCAGGAAACATATCTGAGTAGAAGAAGAAGATGGCTCAGAGGAAGTAGACGCTTCAGAAGATCCTTCATCTGCATCTATGGCCATTAAGAAGACATAGGCTTTATCCTCCTCATCCGAAGATGATTCATCGGTGGAGTCAACCCAGTCATGCTCTTCAGCAATAAGGCCTTTAGCCTTTCGTTGGTAGTTCATTCATCTTCTTGTACTTCTCCTTCAGTTTTGAGTACTTCTCGTCTTTGGTCCTGAAGAAGGAAGGAGCTTTAGAAGATGGCGTCACCGTCTTCTTTGATCGGCATTCACCTGCAAAGTGTCCGGGCCGGTGACAGTTGTAGCAGACAGCTGAAGTCTTGTCTATTCTTTCAAACTTCGGCTTTTCCCTGAGGGACAGCTGAGGAGATCTGCGGAAGTTGCTCTTATTGACGAACCTCCTAAATGACTTAGTCAGAAGTGCTAGGGACTCATCAAAATCTGTTAAATCAGATTCTCGAATGTCCTTAGAGATAGAAGAATCTATCTCCGTGATAACAACGGGAGGAAGAGACGAAACAAAAGGGGTAGAAGAAGTTTCAACTGAAGAAACCAGAGGAGAGCTTTTCATTTCCCTGGATTCTTTTACAAGATTCCTTTTCAGTTGACGAGATTGCTCATGGTTAAGCAGAATCCCATATAAAGTAGAAAGAGAAATAATGGACATGTCATTTGACATCTTGAGACACATGGAAAAGGTGTCCCAAGACTCAAGAAGGCATTCTAGAAACTTGGTTTAAGTTTCAGAATTAGAATATTCCCTGCCGACAGCCCTAAGATCAATAAGAAGGCAGTTAAATCTCTGATGTACTTTAGACAACATCTCAGACTTTCCACAGAGAAGGCTTTCATACTGTCTTACTAGATTGATCTTTCTGGTCTCTTGAACCTGAGTGGTTCCTTCATATTGGACACAAAGTGTATCCCACATGGATTTGGAAGCTTTGAGTTTCATCACTGAGTGATAAATCTCATCAGGAAGAGACATAGCTATTATAGACCGAGCACGCGTGTCTATAGCTATTTTTTTCTTGTCCTCATCGCTCCATTGATGTGGAAGCTTTGGAATCTACCGTTCAGAAATCGCGGCAGTCATAGTTGTTGCTGGAACAGCCGGAACAATAGCAAATGGAATATATGGTCCATTTTCTATATAATGTGGAATTTCATGATCCACACCTTCCAGAAAGAGGGACATCCGGTTCTTCCAGAGACTAAAATTGTCACGGACAAACCGGGGAGGTTTGGCAAGAGAGCCATTATCTTGTGAATGTGTTTGTAATTAGTAAAGCCATTTGTAAGCGGCAAAGTTATCCTAGAAAGAAGATAAACTAATACATAAAACAACTAAACAGAGAGAGAGAAAGAAAACACTGCTCTGATACCACTTGTTGGTCTCTTGAGGGTCTACAAGAATAGTAAAACAGTTTGTAGAAGGGGGAGGGATAAATACAAAAACAATATTTTCAAATTTAAAATATATTTTGATAAAGAAGATCAATACAGATTTTACAAGATTGTTTGCGGAAAGATAAGGTGATAAAAACCTATCTAAACAATCTTTAGTTACACACAAAGTTTTAGCAAATACAAGAAAAGAAATGTTGTAGAGAAGATCCTTTACTTAAGCTATAAATGCTTAAAGTAAGAATTAGGATTAGAGAGTGAGTTGCACGCACTCTGCATGGAGAAGAAACACTTCTATTTATACCCAATGCATTAAATGAACATTTAATGCAATATGGTAGGGTTAGAGTGTGTGTCAAGCCTTAAGAGGAAGGCTTGTCCTTTGCTACAATGAATAATACAAAAAGCACTATTCATGAGCAGACATCCTTACCTAAAGTTGGTGGATAATAGAGTCGACTAGTCGGCTCCGTACCGTACCAACTTTCATAAGAGTATGGGGTTTGTCCTTTGTGTGCATAAGGAAAAGACAACAACAATCGTGCTAAGCAAGCTTCCTTTGATCGTTGAATGCTGGAATGACCTGAAGGTCTCATCATCATTCGCTGAAGCTTGAGCAGTCTTCACATATATGTAGACAGGCTTGTAATCTCTGAATACCGTTTCAGATCACGTACTCGCCAGTCTCTAATCTTCAGTTTCAGTCTTCGACGTTTGCTAAAGTTTTTTGGTGTGAGTGTTGTCTTTTTGAAATGTTGCTATCTCTGATAGATTTACAATGCAAGTTCTTCAGCAATCACTGAACATACTCAGTGAAGGTCGCTGGAACTGAAAAGACAGAAACATAAATACAATGTATAAGTGAAAATGGATTATCATCAATCACTGAAGAGATGATCAACATTACTCTACTGTCAGATCTGGGTTTAACAATTGGTATCAGAGCCAAATCGATTAACTTCTATTGATTTGATCTTTCTGCAGTAGATTCAATTTTCTTGAATAATACTCTTTCATGAACCGCTTCCTGTTCGACTGCAGTTTGGACCCAAAAATTCATCTATTCATCATATGATTAAATGTTTTAATCAAATTCCTTTTAAGGGATTTGTTCTTGGATGAATACGAACATATTTTGATCATAAATATTTTTGGTTTATTTGATGGAGTTTCTCGGAGTCAGTCGAACTTTTGAACCTTGATTTTGTCAGATCTACGCGTAGGCGTTTCTAAGATCACTTCCAGCTCTGGGCCTTTTATTAGTTAGCCCCGGTAATGCCCCCAGGCGGCGTATTTTTTTGAAACGAGGACCTCGGTAACGCGACATAAACACTCCTTATTTATATTAAATTATTAATTCTTATTGATGAAATTTCATTCTACAGAATAAACCTAAAMTAAAAATGAACTAAATTCGAAATAAAGCGAAATTTACTGAAGTATTATTCTATTAAAGAATAATGAGATTAGTTGGATAAATATCTAGATTTTTATATTCTATATATAGAAAAAGAAAAGGATTCTTTTCATAACATAGTTGTAATAACATAATAAATCAATGGCTTTTGTCACAAGAGGAAGATAGTTTTTTTCAATATTCTTTGATTTCAAAGATGCATTATCAATCATGTAAAACATCGAATAAAATAAATAGAGAAAAGCCGACCATCGGAATCGAACCGATGACCATCGCATTACAAATCATGGTACTCACAGCCTAAGGCAATTGGCGTTCTATTTGTCAAACGTATAATTATCACCCATATCTTGAGTATTCATTCATCGTCTTTGTTGAACCCCACAATTCATAATGTAAAAAATAATAAAAATCAATAAGTGATGGAGAATCAGAAGACCGGTGAAGACATCAAGGCAGAATCGGCTAAGTCTGGAGTACAACCAGAGGACCGATGGACGA
>NC_037530.1:21423479-21431333 GCF_001531365.2 Cynara cardunculus var. scolymus
GAACTAGATAGGAAGTTTGTAAAAACAACCGATACTAGGACAAGATTCACACCTAGATTTACTTCTTTGTTTTCATCGAATAAAAAGAATGTTAGACAAACAAATCCAATGCATCATTCTTGTCAATGTTTAACTCTTTTACAAAACCTGAGGAATCACATGTTGACACATCACTCTCCCTTCATACAACACGTTTATCGATACAAAGTAGGACCCAATGAAAACGTGAAAAACCCCAAATCCAAGGGCAAGGGAAATACAAATAAACCCAAGCCTGCAAAGGCTAAGGGCGACATCACTCTCCCTTCATACAACACGTTTATTGATACAAAGTAGGACCCAATGAAAACGTGAAAAAGCCCAAATCCAAGGGCAAGGGAAATACAAATAAACCCAAGCCTAGAAAGGCTAAGGGCAACAAAAAGAGTGCGACATCCTCTACTAACAAATGAGGACTCATTATGAAATGGGTACCTAAATCCCCTTAATTTGTCTTGCAGGACTAGCATGTGCAACCATGGTACATGGACTCAGGTTGCTCCAGGCACATGACTGGTGATAAAAGTCAATTGTCCTCCTTCATCAAAAAATCTGGAGGCTTTGTGACTTTTGGAGATAACAGCAAGGGTATCATCAAGGGATATGGCACTCTCATCAAATGCAATATCTCCATCAACAAAGTGGATTATGTTGAAGGATTAAAGCACAATCTATTAAGCATAAGTCAGTTCTGCGACAAGGGTCTTGAAGTCAGATTTCGCAAAGGTTTCTGCATCATAGAAACAAAGCCTGGTAACACAATCATCAAAGCAAAGAGAGAAGGAAATCWYTATCTTCTAGACTTTGAGTCCTCTATGGGACAAGACACCCTTTGTCTTGTGTCTCATAAGAGTGATGCAAATTGGCTATGGCATCAAAAATTCTCCCATTTTAACTTTGATGCACTACGGAAAATAGCCACACAGAAGTTAGTTAAGGGAATTCCAGATCTAAAATTTGAAAAAGATCATCTTTGCTCTGCATTTGAGATGGGAAAGCTTAAACGGGCCTCACATAAAACAAATCAGAAACCTCCTGCACCAAGCCCTTGGATATGATTCACATAGATCTCTGTGGGCCTATTTCAACCCAAAGTCTCTCCGGCAAGAAGTATATGTTAGTATTGGTCGATAAATACTCCCGATACACTTAGGTTGAATTTGTAAAGCAGAAATCAGACGTTCCAGACCTACTCATTGGAGTGATGAAAAGGCTTCAAGTCCTTCAACAATAAAAACTAGTGAAGGTTAGAAGCGACAATGGAACTGAATTCAAAAATGCTAAAATTGATGAATACCTCCTCCGTGAAGGCATTATACAAAACTTTTCATCTGCAAGAACTCCACAACAAAATGGAGTGGTAGAGCGAAGGAACCGAACACTAGTGCAAGCAGCAAGGACCATGCTTGCTTCATCGGAGTTACCCATCAAATTCTGGGCTGAAGCCATTTCAACTGCATGCTTCACCCAAAATCGATCAATCATAAACAAGAGACACCAGAAGACACCTTATGAGCTCATCAATCATAGAAGACCAAATATCAAATATTTTCATGTCTTTTGGTGCAAATGCTTTGTACTCAACGATAGAGAACATCTTGGTAAATTTGACAAGAAAGCTGATGAAGGAGTCTTTTTGGGCTATTCTCAAACCGCCAAAGCCTATAGAGTCTACATCAAAAGAACAAAGATCATCATCGAAAGCATCAATGTGTCCTTTGATGATTCCACTTCTATGACTTCTAGACACAACAATTCAGAACTCAATGAATCGGAGCTAGCTCAATTATTTGAAGACATCTTCGATGAAGAAGTAATCTCTGGAAATGTGCCCACTGCAAAATCTAACTTCAGAATCGATGAAGATCATGAAGTCTCCAATCCAAAAGATACAACTCTTACAGACACTCATGTTACTTGACCATCTACTTCTTCCGTGTCTTCAGATCACAATCAAGATCCAGAATCTAACTCTGGAGATGATCTCGTCGAAGGGGAGCAAGCAGTTTCATCAGTCGATGAAGAGTTGTATCCTGTTGCTCCAGAACTCCAATCAAGCGCCTAGTGGACAAAAGATCACCCACACAACCAAATCATTGGTGATCCAACCTCTGGTGTCAAAACGAGATCTGCCACAGCAAATGAATGCCTCTTCGCCAACTTTCTAAGCATGGTAAAACCAAAGAAGATTTCAGAAGCCCTACAAAGACCCAAACTGGATAGACGCAATGCAAGAAGAGTTACCCCAGTTTGAACGAAACAAAGTATGGTCCCTAATGCCTCTACCCAAAGGGAAGACGACCATAGGAACCAAATGGGTTTTCCGGAACAAGAAGGACGAAGATGGCATCATGATAAGGAACAAAGCCAGGCTTGTTGCCAAAGGCTACCTCCAGGAAGAAGGGATTATTTATGATGAAACATTCGCTCCCGTTGCAAGACTTGAAGACATCAGAATGTTCCTAGCCTACGCCGCTCACAAAGGCTTTAAGGTCTATCAGATGGATGTCAAGTCTGCCTTCCTCAATGGCAARCTTCAAGAAGAAGTCTACGTGCAACAGCCACCTGGGTTCGAAGATCCAAAACATCCAGACTATGTCTACTTTCTGGATAAATCCCTCTATGGGCTGAAACAAACACCCAGGGCCTGGTATGAAACTCTATCTACCTTTCTCATCAACAACRGTTTCGAAAAAGGTWCAATCGATACAACCCTCTTTCTCAAAAAGCATAAAGGTGACATCTTACTTGTTCAAATATATGTGGACGACATTATATTTGGTTCTACAAATGCAAAACATTGCAAAAAATTCTTAGAGTTGACGAAAAGTAAATTTGAGATGAGTATGATGGGAGAACTAAGTTTCTTCCTTGGCCTTCAAATAAAACAAACTTCAGAAGGAATCTTCATCAATCAGTCCAAATATGTGACTGACCCTCTTAAGAAATACTCTCTCTCAAATTCATCATCAATTAGAACACCCATGGCTACAGGAGCTAAGGTCTTTGCTGATCCATCAGGCAAATCTATAGATGTAACAACCTACAGAGGCATGATTGGATCACTCTTGTACCTAACTGCTAATAGACCTGATATTGTGTTTGCCACATGTCTTTGTGCAAGATATCAATCAAATCCAAAGGAATCGCATCTTTCTGCAGTCAAAAGGATCTTTAGATATCTCAAGGGAACTCCATCACTAGGTCTATAGTATCCAAAGGACTCTGGCTTTGATCTAATAGCCTAYACAGATGCAGATCATGCAGGTTGCAAGCTTGATAGAAAGAGCACGTTTGGAAGCTGTCAACTCTTGGGGGACAAGCTAGTAAGTTGGACATCTAGAAAACAAAATTGTGTCTCAACATCCACAGCAGAAGCAGAGTATGTTGTTGCTGCTAGTTGTTGTTCACAAGTTCTCTGGATGAAGACTCGGCTTAAGGACTATGGTTTCAATTATAAAAAAAATTCTATCCTCTATGACTCCAAGAGTGCAATAGCAATCTCTGCCAATCCAGTGCAGCATTCCAAGACCAAGCACATCGATGTAAGGTACCGTTTTCTAAAAGACAATGTTGAAAAAGGTAATATAGAAATGTACTTTGTTCCAACTGAGATTCAACTTGCTGACATCTTTACAAAAGCTCTTGATGAGAAAAGATTTTTATTCCTAGTCAGCAAGATGTGTATGCTGAATCTCACCATTTAAAGGCAATCATTACCTTGAAACCAGAGATCTTCTATATCTCATGGTTATGCCTATAAGTGATATATAAATCTTAGCCATAAATATCAAGTACTCTAAACCAGAGCCTCTGGTCATAAAGATTAGAACCTCTGGCTATTTAGATTCACTTCGATTAAATTTTTGGCAAACAACCTCCATCGCCTTTGAACCAGAACTCCTCTAGTCCAAAGCAAATACTTAGTAATTTTTACCTAGTATTCTCTTACCAACCAGAGCCCCTGGTTCTATAGACCAGAGCCTCTGGCTTTGTTCTCTTTGGAACCAGAGCTCCTCTGGCCTCAAAGACCCTTTCATACATTCACCATCCTTCCCAACCAGAGCCTCTGGTTGTATAGACCAGAGCCTCTGGTACGCCTAATTCTTCTTTATTATTTGTTTGAAGGGGAGTCTGTGAAAACTTCAAAATCCTTACTCATTCCTCATTTGAGGGGGAGCTTTTTAATACTTCGAATTTAATACATTTGCATCATTTGAGGGGTAGGAAAAATATTCATTTCCACATTTCATTTCTTCATGGACATTGTACATCCAGAGTCTCTGGTCCTACTATCTAGAACCTCTGGTCCTACTATCCAGAGCCTCTGGTCACCCAAATGCTACATACGTATCTAACCAGAACTCCTCTACTTCTATATAATGGATTTAACAATGTTTATCTAGAACCTCTAGTTTGCAATCCAAGGTTTCTATAACATGGGTTTTTAGAAGACCAAAACTTCGTAATTAGTATTAATCTTACAATTAGATGGGATTATTAAATTCAAATTCTTTTTGGGTTACGTATTCATCAAGTTATTATTTTGAATAATTTTTAATCAAATAATTTCCAACGTCATCATAACCACGCGCCTGACACCCTCAACAGCCTGTTCCCAACATACCCATTTAACCTTTCCCTCTCCCTTACCCCGTTTTAACACGTGTCTTACTATATTAAATGCACGCACTATCAAGATGGCTCACGTTCCTCAAATCAGATCGTCACAAACCAAACCGCCAAAACTTTTCAAGATTATTATATTTTAATAATCTAGAAACGTTTCCTCCCCACCCCCTACCCCAACCCCTCCCCATCCCCATCTTCCCGCCTATATATACCTTTCTTCTTTCTTCATTTTCCTTTTACGCTTCCATAAACCTGCAACTAAACTCTGACGAAATACAAACCTGCACCCTTCTGAAACCTACAACAATGGCATCCTCTGCATCTCATGAATCAAACAATAATAATAGCAGAATACAGTCTACCGGAGCCGACAACCGTGTTATCATCTTCCTCCCAATGCGGCCAAACAATCAGGCTATAGACCTTAAATCCCTCTACGAACAATCTCCAATTTCAAACGTCAATGCCTTCGACCGATGTGGAATATGTTTTTCTCCCTTCTGAACAGAGCCCTTATATGCAAACTGGGCTCCTTGGACCAAGGAAATATAAATATCGTGACAATAATGTACGGGCTGTTCTTCAATTTGAACCACGACTACGCCTTCCTCATCTATAACGAAATACTTTCGGCGGTAGTCAAGAAGTTGAAACTCCAGGCCGCTGGTAAGCCTCTCCCTACGGTTATCTTTCCTCGCTTCATCGCTCTCTTCGTCGGGGACGTAATGTGGAAGCATCGCCTACCAGCCGCGGAGCCATTCATGCCCGTATACAAGATGCATGGTCATCGACCAACCCTCTCAAAGGAGGGTTATACCATCAACCGTCCTCTTCCAAGGGCTATGCTCAATGTCATACCATCGACATCTGAGGTACGCCAGAACTATGAACGCTCCATGCTGTCCCATGAATCGAGGGCAGCTACCCTGGAGCACTTAGAGCCCTCCCCTGCACCCAGCGAGGGCGCACATGAGTCATCATCATCGGATGATGAAGATGATGATGATGATGATGATGCTACTCAACGTGCCACCCCCGGCCCTACTCAAATAAACCCCCCACCCACTTCCCAAAGGGCAACCACATCTTCTACCCCTTGCGATCAAAGCCATAGGGGTATTGAAACAGGACGACCCAGTCCAATCCATACCCAAGCCAGCCATCCAGAGGCCATTCATCGGGTCTTTGGAGTTGAATCAGCTGAGGAACCTCATATTCCATCACCCCTTTCTCAACAGAGAGGTGATGAAGAAATAAGAGCCTCATTGCCTCAGGGCTCGACACATTCCATCACACACACAGAAGCATGTGTTGCTTCTGACATTGAACCCCATGATCGTTCAGAGCGATCTTCCCTTCCTACACCACCCCCTTCGATATTTGATCTACCCAAGGGGACACACATTCGTTTCACTTATTCGGTCTCTGAAGCCGAGGAAGAGGAAGCGGATGTCACAACATCGCGAGATAGCTCCTCTCTTGAGGGCTATCAAGGACATGATGGAAGTCCTTCAAGACCCACCTTCTAGCAAGGTCAAGAAGGCTCCTCAGGAGCAGAGGCACAACCTGCAGCATCCATTGCTGTAGGGGTTACCCCACTTACTAATCTGGTTACAAAGGCTGAGTTCCAAGCCTTTATTGATACAGTGAAGCGGTCCTTAGAAGACCTTAAACTCATCATGCAAGGGATTGTAGACAACCAACCCTCCACCTCTACCTCTGACCTCCAACAATCTCTTACAATCCTACAACATCACCTCACCCAAATCGTAACCCTGACACAAGCCAACACCACCCACTTGCAAATGCCCCAACAAACCGTCACCCAACACCATAACACCACTTCTTCCCTAGCCACCCAACAAAACCAAGTCATCGTCCAATCCATTGCCACCCTCACGGCCCAGGCTACTGAGGCCGATGAGAACCTTACCTACATAATCACCCAACTTCAAACTATCCTCTGCAACCTTCACTCCCTATCAACCACACCCCTCCAGTCCCTCACCAAACACCACAACCACCCCCCAGTCCCTCACCAAACACCACAACCATCCACCACCTCTATCGATGCTACCCTAGCCACTCTCACCAACCAAATGGCCTCCATCTAAGACACCCTCACCCAACTTCCTGCCGCTATCCTCTCCCAAATCCCCCAACCCACTCCTCAACCACCACCTCCCTCTACAGGCCCATCCTTCGATGAAGCCTTCTCCTCTTTCACTGCAGAGGTGAGAGACCTAATAACCAACCTTCCCATTACCCCATACACATCCACCACCACCATGCCACCACCACCATGCCACCACCAACTTCATCCTCCACGACAGAGTTCGCCATACGAGCGGACTTGCAAGCTCTGTCAAAGGCACTGGTCTTATCTTTTAACGATATCAGTGCAAGATTTGTTCATCGGGCCACTCGTCCAACAATGGTTCTCTCCCAGAACCTGGCCGATGAACAACGGTGCACAACTTCCCTCCTCCAAACAATGGAGGCGAGTCAAAGGCAGACCTCCCTGAAGGCATACTGTGTGTCCACAATTACTGATCAATCTTCATATTAAGCTTCCTTCAATGACAGATTCATGGATTTAACAATAATAACACTATGAACACTTTATGAATATTGAGAGGAAAAGTCAATCCTCTCAATTCTGGTCAAACCTTCTATTATCAATGTAATCTTACAATTAGCTCCCTTCTCCTTCCAATTACAAAGATTAAACCATATTTATATGGTCAACCTAACTAACAAAGTCAAAGTCAAACTAGTCTAARAAAGTCAAACACGCTGACTTTACAATTATAGACTAAAATTTAATCTTTCAAGACGAATACAATTAACACTGATTTTTCAGTCCTAACATTCTCCCCCTTTGTATTCAGACTTGAAAGAAAATTCTGCGCTTTAAGTCCTTGTTTGAACTTTGAAACTTTATGCACAAAATGTCTTCTTCAAAAGAAATCTTTAACTTGAAATCTTCAAACGATCAAATGTTGAGAAAGATCTTCTAGCACTCCCCCTCGAATGTAGAACCATGGTGATCTTCTCTTTTGACGATGAAAATCAAAAATGATCTTCAGTAATGTTGTACAAGATATGATCTTCAAAGAATCTTCAGAAAACAAACTTCAGTAAACTATTGTGAAAATGATCTTCACATTCAATATCTCTCAG
>NC_037530.1:21432657-21440183 GCF_001531365.2 Cynara cardunculus var. scolymus
AAGCTCAAAAAAAATGAAAACATTTTAAGCACGGGTTCTAAACTGAGTGTTTAGAAACCACACTCGGTAAAGCACGGGTTCTGAACTGAAATGTTCAGAAGCCATAATTTGAAATAATGTACAACTCCCCCTGCATTGGTGTATCACCCAAAATGATATTCTGATTAGCATGAAATGAACACACCTGCAAAACCAAATCAAGTAGATTTTGGTACCCAAACGGACTTAGGTCCTAATATGTTAGAATTTGGTTGGGGTATGTTGTAAGTACCAAACCACTTCTTTCTATAGGATGAATTCTGTTCAGCACTATGAACAGGATGACCAGGATTAGAATATGAATCATATAAGTAATTGGGATCATACCTGTTCTTACCTTTCCAGTGATTCTGATAACTGTTATCTCCATGCCACCTGTTGAACCGTTTATTATTTACAAAATTGTTGGTTGTGCATGTTGAGCACAAAATTCTTCTCTTGCTAAGATTAATCAAATCATTAGTAGACTTCACAATGCAAGGAAGATTGTTAGTACCAACAGGTGTATGAGATAAAGCAGAATCAGACTTACTAACCCATATGCTTTTCATCTTTGAAGAATAATTGGGTGATCCAATGACATACCCTTGATAGTACTGATTAGAACAAGAATAATTCTTTGAAACTTTAGATTTAGGACTGCTTGAATAACTGTTCGAATATGAACAATTATAAAAGCTGGTTTTACACTGAGAAGGAGAACCAGTTGAGCTTTGAGCACAAGAAAAGTCTTTGACTCTTTGTAAAAGCTGGTCTCGTTCTACAGTAACTAAATCATATTTAATTTTCAGTTCAGTTCTCATGTTCAGTTCAGTTTCAAGGTCTGTCTTTAGATCAAACAATTTCTTTGAAGTATCCAGGAGTTTACCTTCTAACTCCTTCTGAAGTATTTCAAACTGTTTGTTCTGACTTAGCAACTCTCTCTTCTCTTCATCTAAGCTGCTTTTGTCATTCTCCAAAGCGATGTCAAGCCATTTCCTCTTCTCAGTAAGCTCTTTTGCAATTGTTGTATACTTCTTTGAAGTATTTCTTTTCTCTGAAGCAAATTGCTTTTTCTCTTCGTCCAAAGCCTTTTGCTTTAGATCGATGCTTTTAGACAGTTTCTGGAGCTGGCTCTGACAGTCTTTGGAGATGTCTGTCTTTTCTTTATTATGTTTCTCTCTTTCCAAAACAATAAGCTGCTCAAAATCCGAGATTTGCTTTAGAAGCATCTTGGCATTCAGTTCAAGAGAGTTAATCTTCTTCTCGTAAGATTCTCGTTCAGCTCCAAACTTTCTTTCAACTTCAATTATCCTATTCCTTTCTATTTCCATCTCTTGCCTACATCACTTAAGACCTTTTCAACTTGTGAAACCTTTTCCTTTTCTAATGTCAATAATCTCCTTAACTCATTCAGCTCATTCTCAGTCTTGTGGAACTTGTCAGTTAAGGCCTTTGTATCTGAATTGTTGCTTGGAGAATGTCTTTCAGCAATTAGTGCAGTCTTAACTAATTCAAGTTTAGTTGACAAATCAGCATTAGACGAGATCCACTTTTCCAATTCATCATTATAACTTTTCCGATCCAAACTCCGATTGTTTTCAACCGTTTCAATCTTATGTTCAAATTCCTTCACAATTCTTTCTATCTTTTCGTTATACGCTCGATGCAAAGATTCATTACATTTCTCATTAACATAATTTTGAAGTTTATAGTTCTTTTCCAGCTCATCATACTTTGCTCGCAATTCTTGATTCTCTTTCAAAAGAATATCTGCCATATTTAAAAAGATGATCAGTTAAGGATCTATGCAGTGAAATCAGATAAAAGAATATGAACAGTTAAGCTCAAAAAGAACAGAAAAACACAAACACTGAAAAAGACACGCAAAAACAAATGTACAATGATCCAAAAGAAAATCTAAACACAAACAATCTAAGAAACTAAAAACAGTCAAAGACAACTAATAAAAGCCCAAAAAAAATAATGTCCAAGTCCAAAAACAAATTGAACCAAGCCCAAACACAATACAATGTAGAATTATCAGCACCAGTCTAAAATATAGCTACAATGTATCTATACTGATATGAACTCTCTTCAGAGTATGCTTATCTTCAACTTTTAGCTTCCCTCTAACTGCAGTTTAGACTATCGGAGTCTTCTGTACAAGTACACTTTGTCCCACCTGAGCTGTGTATGATGAAACTTTGATGTACTTTGATGTACCTCCTTCTTTGAAGAAACTGTCACAATGTACAAAGAAACTGTCACCTAAAGAATTGCTTTAGTTCTGCACAAATCTACAATCCTCTTAGTATGCTTCTCACAAAAACTGTTACTGCTTAAACCTACAGAAGCTTAACAGATTAAGAGCCAAACTGTTATCATTGTTAACAGATTCACAACATGTATATTGAAAGCAAAACAGGATCACAAAACTGCTTTCCAATGTGATTTATGCTACAAAACCAAAACCAAGACCAAAAACAGTGTAAAATCCTGCTGTTTAGCTGCTGTTAATACCACAGACCTGTTTTAAAACCTGCTGTCTCTTTCAAGACTTTCAACCTAGCAACCTGTTTTAAAAACTGCTATTAAAACAGTTTAAAATCTGCTATTATGAGAGCCAAGTATGATTTAGTCTAATATGTAGTCTACTCAAAAACAACAAGCAAAGACCAATTTGTTAAGCTCAAAGACAAAACACAATGATACCAACTCTTCACAAAACCTCGTATCTGTTTTTCAAGTGCACTTGAACCATGTCTCAGGTGCACATGCAGGTTATGTTTAACAGCAACACGTGCAAAAATTTCATTATTGACAGCAGCAGCTCGCAAATCAGTCAAGCGTCCTGGTGGCAGATTTGTATACATAAAAAATAAATGCTATGTAGTAAGATGATCCAGGACAGCATCACCAACAAACTCTAACCACTTAAACTCAAATTAGAACAATTGAAGTTTCTGCTGTGAAACAATTGCAGTTAAAAATTGTTGCTGCAATGTTAATGCTGCTGGTGTTTGTTTCTTCTCAACACCAACGCAGCTGCTAGTTGCTATTCTAAACTACACTAAACAACATAGCTGCTTCAAACACCAAAATGCAAACACAAATCCTTCTGTTGCTGCTGTTTCAGACCTCAAACAGTTGATGTTTAAAACTAAAAACTACACATTCTGTCACTTGTACATTATGTCCATCTGCACACTCTGCTTTACCTTTCTTCTGTATGAACACAAATTCTGTTTACTGTTTACTTGCTGTTTTGCTGTTGCTGTCAAAGAAAATGATGAACAGTAACTGTTTGCTTTTCTGTTAGCTTAAACACTACACACAGCTGTCAACATGATGTCAACATGTATATAGACTATGTTGCTGCTGTTAAACACTTTGCTGCTGTTGGATTTGCTGTTTCAAATCAAAACGCAGCACAACAAAAAGTAGTTACTGCACTAAACTTTCTGCACAAATCAGAAACAATCTCAAAATGTGTTAAATCACTATGCAAAGCAAAACTGAGTGTTAAATCAAAACCTGTGTATGCACACAAATTAAACCTGTTACTGCTGTCACAATAGTTGCTTTCAAAATATAATTGCTGTCTAAACAACACTTAATCCCAAACCTGCTGTGAAGCTGCTGTTTTGCTTTCACAGATGTTAATAACTATGAGCAATGATTCTGTTTTAGCAAGAGTCAGCAACACACAACAGCCAAATCTGTGACAAAAAGGCAACTGCTTTCCACAAACAACTAGCTTTGGTTAAACAAACAAACAGCAGTAGTTTGTTGCTGCTGTTATAAGAACCTGTTAAAACACTGCAAATTTTTGTTACTGTGTAACTGCTTCAATCCTCACCTGCTGTTCATCATCATCTTAATCTCATGTCTGTTAAGAACTTACTGTCCAATTTGCCAAACTGCTGCAGTCTGTGCTACGGCCTGTTTAAAACCTGCACAAATTGACTAAGCACTAACACAAGACTACTAATCAACCAACATTTGCATCCATCTGCTAATCAAGACTACTGTGCCACATTTGCATCATCTCACCATATGAATTTTCACAAGACTCCTTCTCCACAAACAAAGCACAAATCAAACAATAGCACTCTCAATTGATTAGAAATGCTCAAATAAATCTCACCAATCTCAATCGATTCTTGACAGGTTATTGAACAAATTACCAGATTGAATTAAGAAACAACAAACAAACAAGAATCAAGGTAAGAGGAATCAAGCGGATTAGAAGTCCGTTAAAAAATAGTTCAATGCTCAACAAGTCCTAAACCGGTCAAAGCAAAACCTAAATTGCTCACGATAAATGATGCTTACCGAATTAGAGCTCTAATCCGGTCAAGAGGTGAGCGGTGTAAACCCTTCTCCGATCAAGTGGTGACCAGTGTAGCTTGAAATTCGGTCAAGTAGTGTGCGGTTTAGAATACCGCTCAAGAAACCTTGCGTGCTGAACGAATCAGAACCCCTAATCCGGTAAAGTGATGACCGGTGTAGATGAATACCGGTTGAAATATCGGTCAAGCCTTCTCCGGTGTATCTCACGGTTCTTTCAAGCTTCAAGTTGTGATGATATACCGTTCAATACTCACACGGTTTAGATGTACAAACAATGGATGGGCTTTCCATGAGTTGGGCTTTCCATAACTTGGGCGGTAAAACAAAAAATAAAAACAAACACAAACTAAAAAATCAGATTAAAACTAATAAAAACACAAAAACTAAAAGAAATTTAAGAAAAAATGGATCAAAACACTGAATTACGAAAAAAAATTAAGAACACGAAAAAAAATTTAAAACACAAAAACCCGATCAAATCTTGATTAAAATTGATCAAATCGTAAAAGTTTGTGAATAACAAAGATTCACAATTCAATTTCGAACATTTTGATCATGTTTTTAACACCAAAACACAAGATTTTATGATAAAATCGGATCAAACAGAGAAAAAAAAATTAAAAACACGAAGAACACGAAGAACACAAAAATTCAAAAATTCAAAAATTAAGAAAAATCCAGAAAAAATTCACTTATCTTCATAATATTCCTCTGATTTCTTGCATTCCAGCTCTGATACCAATTGTGTGTCCACAATTACTGATCAATCTTCATATTAAGCTTCCTTCAATGGCAAATTCATGGATTTAACAATAAGAACACTATGAACACTTTATGAATATTGAGAGGAAAAGTCAATCCTCTCAATTTTGGTCAAACCTTCTATTATCAATGTAATCTTACAATTAGCTCCCTTCTCCTTCCAATTACAAAGATTAAACCATATTTATATGGTCAACCTAACTAACAAAGTCAAAGTCAAACTAGTCTAAGAAAGTCAAACACGCTGACTTTACAATTATAGACTAAAATTAATCTTTCAAGACGAATACAATTAACACTGATTTTTCAGTCCTAACACATACCTTGCTACCTTTAGGAAGGAACAGAAGAAGAAGAGATCCAGAGCCTCTTGCTCAAGTAGTCGCCCACACAAGCGACCAAGACACGAAGACCAAGACCCTAATGATCAAGGTCTTGGACCTCGTGAGGGGGAGACAGAGGTGGCGGCTGCATATCACACCGAATTCGCTGCACCATCATCTTCACCATCACCACAAACACAATCACCACCTCCAACAGAACAAACCCAAGCAAGGGAACTAGAGGCTCTGCCCTCTGAAGATGTACGTGAAGTACATGTTCTCTTCGCTGCAACCCAAGAGCCCATCGTGTTGAGCTCTTCAACCGATGAAGAACCTACAACCCCACCAACACAAAGTAACCAACCTTCAACACCCACATCAAACCTACCCTTAACCCCTTCACCAACACCAAGCACCACTCAACCATTCACCTTATCCATGCAACAAGAACCAATGACACTACAACCTTCATCACCCCAACAACCACAATCCCCAACCGAATCCCATGCACTAGAAAGCACCCAAACCGAACCAAATGAACCCCAACGAACCCAACCTGAACCAACACCAACCCATACACAACCCTTAACCCAAACACCCGTGGTGCATGTGGATACTTCCTCTTCCTCAAGGCAACCTCCTCAGAGCTTGGTAGACAAGATCATACAATGCATGGAGTCAATACGGAGACGTCCTAATTTGCCACCTAGGGAACCAATTTTGCTAGAAAATATTCATCAATATCTATACCAAGACCACGATGACAGTTTGACCACCAATCCTCTAATCTTGTCACCTGAGTCCATGGACCTCCTACACCATAGATTCATTAGACAGACCACTCAAGCACCCCAGGCTGTCTTTTTGAATGATGGGATAAGGAGGGTCATTGATTTGAAAATAAGGACTTTTGCCAACCGAGCCATCCGATACATCGAGTTCACTCTGGAGAGAGCGAATGGGCTAGTTTGCATGTTTAACGAGAACGACCTCATTAACCTTAACCCATATGACCTGATCGAATTATATGCATATACGGCTCAGAGGCAAGACCACGACATCAGATTTGGAATGGCAAACTGAGCGGTGGTAAAGACAATGGAAACTCTGGTAAACCACAGAGCCAAGAGCGATTTTGAAATAGCTCTTCGGCTAGGCATTGAAAGGCCCTCCTGCACCCCTCCAAATGAAGACTTCCAAGGCCTGCAGGAAACAAGATCTGCCTCAGTTTTGACTCAAACCGAGCTTGGACTTGTTTACAAAAATGAGTTCGGGGTTAAAAGGTTCTTTAGACTGACTGAGGCCTTCAAGTATTCAACGGATACACTTGAATGGTTTTAGAAAGTCATCAGAGAAAGACTGGGCAGAAACCATGTGCCAAGGGAAGAAGGGAGTCGACTCATTCACGAGATATCGAGACAGTCATCGCATATCGACGACTGCTCCTGCGCTTTAGAGAAATATATTCAGGTAGCTCGTGATGAGTTAATTTTTTTTGCCTTGATGTATTTTGATTCCAGTCTTGTAAGAATTTCATCATCCAATGAGAACTTGGAATCTGATGTCTTTCTAATAGATTAGTCTTTGTTCATCACAAATGTCACTAGAATAGTATATGTTTGTTATTTCATTACTTAGGGGGAGATTGTTGAACCCCACAATTCATAATGTAAAAAGTAATGAAAAACAATAAGTGATGAAGAATCAGAAGACCGATGAAGATATCAAGACAGAATCGGCTAAGTCTGGAGTACAACCAGAGGACCGATGGACGACCTGGGATGCGAGGAAAGAGCATCCTCATCGATCCTCTGGTCATCAACACTTAGTGAATTCTCCAGCAAATCATCCAGAAGCATACAACAAAGATCTAAAGATAAAGAAGATTCATCACACCAGGAATGACAGCTGGAGATGACATGTCGACAACTAGATTTCTAGTTTATCTCCAATACTAAAGTTTATCCATAGAATAGATAAACGTTATCTGTTAATAGAAGATTAGCTAAAATGTCTCATTAGATAGTTATCTTCTTATTAGCTGATTAGTATAAATAGGTGATTAGG
>NC_037530.1:21440743-21459923 GCF_001531365.2 Cynara cardunculus var. scolymus
TTTGTCAAGAAATTCACACATTTATCTATCCCTTAGTTGGATGAATTTGCTACTTTTGGGGTTGAGTGGCTATTCTGTGCTTCAAAGTATGTGCTGGGTTGTAGGTAGATTAAAGCTGCATTCTGTGCAATCAGTGATGCTGTATTCACATTGAATCTGATTTGGTCTAAGAGTTGAAAATGAAGAACAAAGAGCTACATTCAGGGGGGAGCTTGAAAATTCCATCCATACCAAGCACACTAAAGCTTTACTCAATAAAGTAGAGGGGAGAAGACCTGAAGACTTTATGAAGATGTTTGCTTCATAAAACTTTGGGGGGAGATTGTTAGGATCAATTGATCCTAATAATTCTAAAAGGTTTTATTAAGTAATCGGGGCTAAGGATGGAATATCTGAAGATGCTGCTGAGCTTAAAACGTCTATCCTCTGGTTGGTCTAACCTCTGGTTGGTCTAACCTCTGGTTGGTCCATCTTCTGGTTGGTCTATCTTCTGGTTGGTCTATGCTCTGGACGACTATCTTCAGAATCTTGAAGGATGATGTTGATCACATTTTCGATAATGATTATTTTCTTGTTTATAGGATTTAGTTACCTTATTTATAGGATTCAGTTATCATGTAAATATCGCCTATATAAAAAATGATACATGCATAGAATAGAAGAGAGATGAATTATCAACACTTTGTAACACACAGATTCAAACACATCACATGAGAGTCGATTAAAGTTTTTGAGAGATTGTATTTTTTTCATTCAATAAAGAAAGCGGCAGCCGATTTCTATTCATCTTCTTCTGCCAATCTCTTTTTAAATTCCTTTGCATTACTCTACTGTCCGATCTGGGTTTAACAATAACAGAAAAAGAACAAGAAGAAATAAGGGGACATGTATTTCATCGGATGGGTGATCGACGTGGTGGGAGAAGTCAGGGTGGAGAAGGTTGTTGGCTTCGTGAAAAAACCCATTTTCCATCCAAAAACCCAACTTCGATCTATATAAACAAAAACACAAGAAGTTTCAAGCAAGATATAATTTTGGAGTGTGGAATATTAATGGATTCAGTGAGCTATAGTAGGTGATAGGGAAGTGGTGGGGGTTAGTTCTTTGTCTTTACGTTACGACGACATAAGTTTCCAATAATATTACCAGTGATGGAGCTTTGAGGAGGCGATGAGGCGAAGGCATGAGGCGAAGGCATGATCTAGTATTGGGGGAGAAAGAAGTCAGGAGAGATTTAGTTAGGAAATGGGAAGTGAAGGAGGAGTAGGAGAGAAAAAGAGATATTTAGGGGCTGTTTGGCAGTTGCTGAATGGTTTAGTGCAGTATGGTTAAGTGGTCAGAATGATTAAGAGACTCTGTATGATTTAGTATCAGATAGAAAAAAGTTGTTTGGAAACTGTTCTGAATTAACCGTCTGAATGACATAAAATTACCATTTTACCCTTAATCTTATGTTTAATGAAAATTAATATTTGACAACATTTTTGAAARAAATTTCTAAATGGAAAATAGAAAATATGGAAGCCCAATCCAACACCACCTCACCCCCACTATCATCAATATTATAATATTACTTATTGTACCAAAACCGTGGGAAGGAATACATAAAACCATGGATTGTCATCTCAAAGTTGGTTTCTCCATCAACCTAGAAGAAGCATCTGGAGTTGTACCAAGAAAATTGCTGAGATTTTCTTTTTCTTCTCCCCTTTGTTTTAGATTTGCCGAGATTTTTTTTTTCTTCTCCCTTTTGTTTTCAACGATGGTGGCAGTTGTGCCAAGCTTTACAGCAGCGTCCCTTGGAGAAATCTTGCAGGTGAACGATTCCTACAATCGATCGATAGAACGAGAAGAAGGTCTTGCAGGTGAACAAGAAGAAGGTCAGACCGAGGATGAAGAAGGCGAGAATGGTGAACGAGAAGAAGGTCTTGCTGGTGCGATTCCTACAATCRATCGATAGAACAGAAGCGTCCCTTGGAGAAATCGATGGAGCCAGATCTGGAACGATGATTAGAGAAAAAATATGGAGGGCAAACCTGTCAAAATTTCACATCTGAATCGTATGGAGGGGTTGTGGGTGAAGGAGCGAATCAGATGTAAAGTTTTCATTCAGACCTTTTTAAAAACCTACCCAAACAAGAAAATGTCTGACCGAATCAGACCTTAAAGTCTTAATGGTATCATACAGACGTAAACAAACAGCCCCTTAGTTAGGTTAAAAAGATAGTATTTACTTTCCTAAACAATTTGATTTGATTAGATTAGTTGTCAGAAAAAAATTAAATTACTAAACCATATGTTTTTATTTAATAAATATAATTATATATCTTAAATGAGTAGTTTTTATGAAATCTTACAGTTATCATAAACTTCTTAGTTCTGATTTGTTAACCGCCAGATAAATACAAACATTGCTAACCCAGGTATTTTTGTCTTTTTTCATATAACGATACCACATTCTTTAATTATCTTATTTATTTAATTATCACATTCTGTTTCCCCCCTTAAATTCTAAATGAAAATCGTTGTTCTACCTATGAATTTTGTTCAAACTTTCTTAATTATCTCATTCATATTCCAGTTTCACCTATAAAAGTTGGTCAAAATTTTGAAACAACCAAAATTCATATGCAAAACAACAATATGAATTTTAAACAAAAAACATTGTTTCAACTATGAAATTTTTAGTTTCACCTGTGGATTTCGATAAAATATCAAAACAATCAAAATTCATAGACGAAACAAATCTATTTATTTTAAACAAACAACATATAATGATTGAGGAGATAGTAAATGTACTTTTGTAATTTTTTATTTACAGTTTTTTTATCATCCAAATAAAATAAAAAATAATTGTATATTTTAATGATTGATTTGGCTATAATTAAATTGTGATATCAAGACTATCTCAATCTTTTTTTTAAGCGAATCTTGTATTTGAAATGAGTAAAATAAAAATTGAAACTTCGTACTATATTAAAAATCTTATGAATTAAAACAAAAAAATATTTATAATGATAAAGTGAGACAAACATATGAAATAGTCGTTTTTGTTTTTGTTTGACGAATATTGAAATTAAATAGTTGTTTTAATTTTGAAAGAAATCAGATAGTTTTTCATTTAGGTGAGTAGACAAATTGAACTATATTGACCCCGGTCCCATATATAAGTAAAATAGAACCCTTAAATTTCTGGGGATTTGTTCAAAAACCAAAATTTTACATCTTATATAGACGGCTTTGGATATCAATTATTTTTACAAACTTAATTTTGTATTAATTTTTACGAATTTAATATATATAATATTAGATTGGTACTCGTACAATACAGCGAGATATATCTTGATTTTAATGTTTTGTTTTATATTTTGGGTCTATCAATGTCATAATGCATTTTATATGGGTTTGAGAAAAAAATTTGTTTTTATTTTATAAATTTGAAGATATTATAAAATTTGAAAAAAAATAATCGATATTAATATTAAATTAACTACTTAAAAGCTGTCGTTTTTATGTAATTCTTTAATTCAAATTTTTATTATAATTTAATTGATGTTTAATAACGAACTAATTCATTTTTGGTTTAATAAAATAATTTTTTTAAGATAATAATTGAGTATTCTGTTAGAACTTAATAATTATCGTAATTATATTTTAGATTTTTATATTTAAAATGATGTTTATCATGTATTTGATTATATTTATATACAGTTAGTTAAAAGAATTTAAATATGAAGCTTTAATAAGATGTGTTTATGTACATTCTACTTGTAATATTGAATTGTAAGTAATATACATCAATATATAATATTTTATATATAAAAAATTATTTTTAAATTTTTTTATTAAATATCTTATAATATAGTATAGATATATGTTTTTGAAATGAAGAAGAATTTTATTAACTCATTATAACCAAAATAAAGTTTGGACTATTGAGGGGGTCGGGTATCGTTGGTCTGCATGAAATGACTGGATTTTGCAGACGTCCTTTGATGTCAAATCCTTCCACAGACTGTTCCACCCTCTTTTCATTTCCATCACTCTTTTAAAATTATTTTTCAATCATTTATTATTTATTTAAGAGTAAACCATTTTCGTCCTTGTGATTTAAATAAGATTGTGAATTTTTGTCTTTGTAATCTTAAAATTTTAGTTCTCGTTCACGTCGTTTGTAACGTGTTATTCTTTTTTTAGTTCTAATAATTTATAATTTATTATTATTTTTTGTATAACATTAAATTTATTAAAAATCTTTCATTTAATTTAGAGGTATTTTACTTTTTTTTTAATTTGTTTTCTTTTTAATTTATTAAATATCTTTTTTGGTATTTTAATTTTTTTAATTTAATCAAACTATATATTTTTTGATAAAAAAATTAATATCTAAAAAAATGTATTATTTTGTCATTATTTATGATGAAATAATTAAATGTTTTTCATATAATTCACCGTTTTTTTTTTTCTTTTTATGGTTATCATAGTTTTAGTTTCTCATTAATTCAATTTTTGCTATTAAAGTTATTCAAGGGTAAGTCTCTAATTATTTATCATTCTTAATCCTTTTTTCTTCAGTAGACACTAAATGATTAAATATTTATAGGACACGGTAATTAACTATATTATATTATTTTTACCAAATAAATGTATGCAATTTTATTAATAGAACATATTAATTTTATAAATTTATTGTAATACATTTATATAAGACATACATTTGTCTCATATAATTGAATGACTTATAAACTAACAATTGTAAATCCTCTTAATAAAATTACATGCATTTGTTTGGTAAAAATAGTTAATTATGTGGTCCTATAAAAAGTATAATCCTTTGGTCTCCATTGAAAAAAGAGAATTAAAATACTCTTACATGAAAATACTCAACGGTTTCCACTTGAACGATGTTAGTGTCGGAAATCGAACTCATAAAAAACTTAACCTATGATGAACAAAAGTATATAAAAAAACTAGTTGTATTAAAAATATTTTACATAAATAATAACAAAATAATATAACTTTCTTATCTCTGAACCTTTTTTTTATAAAAAATATATAGTTTTATTAAATCAAAAAGACAAATATACCAAAAAGAAAACCAAAAAATCAATTTAATAAACTAAAAAGAAAAATTAATAAAAAAATACTAAAATACTCCTAAATTAATGGATGCGTTCTAACATATTTAGTTTCAGGTACGAAAACAATAATAAATTACAAACCATAGGGACAAAAATTATAATTTCATATGGGGACAAAAATCTGAATGTTTTTCAAATCACGTAGACAAAAATCATAGTTTACTTTTTATTTAATACTTTTGACAATACGTAAAAGTAAACATTTAAACCATATATATTAAATACATGTGTTGTGATATGTACCCTTATTTATGGTAGAATCAGTGAAAACATATATCGAAGATCCATCACCTACCTCATTTATCAACTAAAGAAGATTCAACACTTACCACTAGGACACCACCGGTTACTAGAAACCACCTCCCACCACCGCCACCATCCAACATTACCACTCATTCATAACATAAAATGAACATTTAAATTTTCAGAACTCAAAACCCTAAACCTAAATCTAATATAATAAAAATCCCAAATTTGAGAATATAACAACATTAAAAAATATTGTTAAAAATCAGATTCATACACAATAATATCTCTAAATCTAGATTTTTTCATCAAAGAAAAAAATAAAATCCTAATAAAATCGTACCCAATAAAATTTAGTCTTTGATAAATTCAAATTTACATTCAACCTGCCTACTACAACTCTTGTTAGCCTTCTTTTTCGAGAGTATTTGATAACCAAATTCCTATGAACATAAAAAATGGGGATTGATTCAGGATCTCACAGAGTTTCACTGTCAATATTAAATCAACTGGTCAAACAAAGATAAGACACAAGTTGCTTTTTACACAAAAGTAAGAACTTTTATCATAGGTCTCTTCTTGAAAATGTTTACCGTTCCACTCTAAATATAACTAGTGACCAATAAATGTGGAACATTTTGTATGCTTTATATGAAGGTACCGTTTGAAGTTTTTTTTTTGAAGTATATAATATTTATATATGGCAAATAGAATAAATAAACTTACACATACTTCTGACTTTTGGTGTAGTTTGAATCTTTGTCCTCTTAGAAGGCTAAAAGACTCACATATCGTTAGACCAAAGGCCCTTCGTTGGTACCGTTTGAAGTTGAAAAGTGCAATAAAACCATTATAAAAAAATGCAACATAATTTATTCATATGTGGTGAAAATGAGTCTCACACTGACAACTTACGAAACTTTGCATAATTATGAGAAAACAAACAATCAAAGAAAGAACTTGTTAAAGGATCCAAAAAGCAATTATATGACTCTCATATCTTATAATTCAAGAAGACTGAAAGTAAATCAAAGGTTGTGCATGATGACAATGTTGATGATGAAGAGAGAAAGAAGCGTGGTCGTTTTTCCTTGCATACAAGCACGATAAGGACAACTACAAAATACATAAAGAAAAAAAATTCCAATAAGGAATGGAAAGGGATATGTCATTGAAGCTCATGACTAGGTAGACCTTATCCTATTCCTCCTTAGATAAAGTATGTAGGAACCTAGATCCTCAATTGTACTAGTAATCATAGCTTAGGCCAACAAGTGAGCGAAAGCAATAACTATGAAACTAGAAAGTCAAACCGAAATGATAAAGATACAAAAATCTTTGAAGAATTGATCTAGTCGGTTGTAATTGATACTAGTGAGATTACACTAAGAACATCAAGAACACACAGTTGTATGTTTACAAAATATCTCTCAACTAGTCTATTTCTCACAAGTGCTAATTTATCTCTTAAGATTATGGAAGGAGCACATCTTCTTTCTTTCAAGATTGGTAAATATCACCTTAGAGAAAATACCCTTTTATAGGCATTTCTAGAAAATGAATCTTCCATAATTTGGGAAATGGGAGAAGTCAATGTGTCCACCAAACATCTGCATCCACGTGTTTGATTGAGGTAACCGTTTTTGAAAATGTGTCGGCCTGAGACTGGAGCACTTGTAAGATAGGCCGTGGAACCTTCATGCATAGTGGAGAGTTGGAGACCCAGAGGCTCTACATGTATAGTGCAAAGGCTCTGCGTCTGGAGTTATGCTTTGCATCGAAGACTTGGCTTTTGGCGCCATGTCTTCGGTCTTCATTCCTCTCTGCGACGAGGTCTGTATTCGGGTATCATCTCTGTATCTGAGCTCTTGGCTCCAGGAAGCTTTCAGACTAAGTCCTATTGACTTAAGCAAGAGACTTTTTATTTACACTTCTAAAATAAATATTATAATAATCTTCCCCTAAGTGTAATAAAAAGACTTGTTGGAATTAAAATCTAGTCTTGAAAGCAAGAGGCGAACATGGTCCTCTATAAGACACTCTTTATTGGAAATTGACAAAGTTATGTACAAAGCAAAAACAATTACAGATAGACTTCTAGAAATGTTGAAGTTTCATGAACCTCCTAAGAAGCCCACGAAATTTTAGTACACCATCGATCGAGTGTATATGCTCAGAGTCTCTATCTTTTGTAGAGGGGTCTTGGTCTCCCTTTCGAAGTACATGATTCTTGATCTCATGCATAGTAGCATTTGAGTACTTGAATCATTGGTCTGCTCTGAATAATACTTTCTGTTTGAGCTTGTTTCGAAGACAACACCCAACTCTGGCTCAACTATGACTGTCCAGGAAGGGATGAACTTGATGCCTCCAAGATCTTCATTTGGAAGTCCAAAGGAGGTGAGTACGAAATTGAAAGTCCACCTTGCTTCTAAACTCCAATAGATCCGTCATCGTTTGTCGTGTAGCAGAGTTGGCAAGCATGAAATTGATCCCTTTGCCCCTCTTATGGTCCGTATGAAAGTACAAAGTGAGAAGATCCCAAGAGTTTAGATTTATGAGATCACAGTCAATGAAAACACTTATTTGTCCCTAAGACAGTTCCACCATGTATTGATGAAAGATTATCTGGTTGTGGGTGAAAGTCCTCTTCGTGATGTCGTGTACCTGCTTAATCCCATCGCAGAAGTGAACTTCTCGCATGGGCAGAGTAGACTAACAAAGGAACCTCTGCCTTATGTGTTATTGGGCCATATGATGCACGTTGATTTTGATTCTCGGCACCTCTTCCCTGTCTTTGTATAAAAATTGATAAATTTTCTCATCAGCAATAAGGTCTTCAATCTCTTTGTTCTTGGGAAGAGGCCTCATCATTGCGTCTATCTAATCCCTAATTTGTTATACTCTGACGTAGACGAGATTGGAGCTCTGAGGTTTGCTCTTGATGGCTTCTTGTTGAATAGGATCTTGTGGGTTTTGTTTTGAATCTTGGTGCATAGGTCGACTTGGCTCTGGAGCCAGAACTGTTGGAGCAGACGTAGACGCAAAGGTGAGTCTTGTTGGATTCACCGGTTTGCAACAAGGGGTTGATCCTTAGACTCAGATTCTATAACATTCACGACAAATTTCTTCTTTGTCTTTGACAGGTTGAGGTAGAGCTTGCGTTAGGAATGCTTCAGAGGAGGATGATTATGTTGACGAAGAGCCGTAGGCATGAGTGAGTAGCTTCAAGGATGAGTCCCTTTCTTCACCAAGGATAGCTGAAGAGGCATGCTATGGTTTATCTTAAGGTTGTTGCTCTTGAGCAAGCTCTGGATGTGATTCATTGATAGGCACAAAGGAGGTGAGGACAACTTGAGTTGTGTTCTGTTGAGAGCTCTCCCCCTCTTGATGGTCTTGAGAACCAGATTCGTCTTGATCCTCTTGATCATCAAACCTTCTTCGCCTCTTTGAGCTTTCTGTACATCGCGACTCTTGTTTCCTCAATCTCCTCTTCCTCTTTTTCTTCAGATCAGAGGGTGGCATCTGCTTCACCTTCTCATCAAATAGCTCCACTATATTTGTTGCTGCTTGGGTGGCTTTGGTGATCTCTACGCCAGCTCTTAATTTGAATACTGCCAGAGATCGATGCATCTCGACAATTGCGGTCTTGCCTGTGGAGTAGAATTCTAAGGTGAATGTGGAGACCTTCTATAGCAATTTATCGCTCAGCGCCACCATTTCCCTCTTGGTGATGTAGTCAATAAGGGCACCTGTGGGAATCAAGGCTTGTTCATTAAGCCTGACCATGTTTTTTGTAAACCTTTCAAATTGGTCCATAGAGAGTAGGGTGACTTTTGCCTATGAATCCTCCCTCTGGATGTGATCAAGAACCCTTTGCAGGGTGGCATTTATGCTTGCCATCAATTCCAATTGGAGTTCGAGTAAAGTGGCATTCGTCTTTGACTTAGTTTTCAAGGCTGCAATGGATGCTCGAACATCATCCAAGGCAGATGCAGAAGTTGATGGCTCTGCATGAGCCATTGTGAGTTTTAGCTCTTCCAAGGAGCACAGAACAGAGGTGGTAGAGGCATGGAACTCTACCTTTATGCCATATTGTTGGTCCCGTGAGGGTCTACAAGAAGATAAATAGTTTGTAGAAGGGGGGGATGAATACAAACACAATATTTTTAAATTAAAAATATATATTGATAAAGAAGATTAATACAGATTTTACAAGATTATTTACGAAAAGATAAGGTAGTAAAATCTTATCTAAACAATCTTTAGTTACACACAAAGTCTTAGCAAATACAAGAAAAGAAATGCCGTGGAGAAGATCCTTTACTTAAGCTAGAAAATGCTTGAAGTAAGAATTAGGGTTAGAGAGTGAGTTGCGCGCACTCTGTATGGAAAAGAAACACTTCTATTTATACCCAGTGCATTAAATGTTCATTTAATGCAATAAGGTAGGGTTAGAGAGTGTGTCAAGCCTTAAGTGGAAGACTTGTCCTTTGCAACAGTGAATAGTACAAAAAACACTATTCATGAGCAGACATCGTTACCTAAAGTTGGTGGACAATAGAGTCGACTAGTAGGCTCCGTACCGTACCAACTTTCATAAGGGTATGGGTTTTTTCCTTTGTGTGCATAAGGACAAGACAACAACAATCGTGCTAGGCAAGCTTCCTTTGATCGCCGAATGCTAGAATGACCTGACGGTCTCATCATCATTCGCTGAAGCTTGAGCAGTCTTCACACATATGTAGACAGACTTGTAATCACTGAATACCGCTTCAGATCACGTACTCGTTAGTCTCTAATCTTTAGTTTCAGTCTTCGATGTTTGCTGAAGGTTCTTTGGTGTGAGTGTTGTCATCTTGAAGTATTGCTGTCTCTGATAGAATTACAATGCAAGTTCTTCAACGATCACTGAACATACTCAGTGAAGATCGCTGGAACTGAAAATACAGAAACATAAATACAACGTATAAGTGAGAAGGGATTATCATCAAATCACTGAGAGAGAGGATCAACAATCTCCCCCTATTTGATGATTACAAGATAACATAAAGAAGATTATCTTATCAAATAATGGTAAGGAAAAGTTACATATAAAGTACATGTCCCTTTTTACTATTTTGGGATCTTTTTTAGTTAACCAGTCTCAGCTTGAAAATTTTCATAAGTTATATCTAAGAAAATTGCAAGTACGGAAACTGAAACTGAAAGCTTATTCATTGACTTAGATTGTCAGCGAATGAGAAAAGTAACATCAGAACTCATAGACTTGTGTCCCTATTACTTTTTTCAGGGATCTTTTTCAGAGAAGTACATGGAATACTCATTTTATTAATCATAGAAAATATTACAARTATTACAGTACATGTCTAGAACTTACAGAATATAAGTACAATCACTGAAAGTAGACATAGTACATGAAGCTACAAGGAAAAGTGGATTGTTGTTACAAAGAGAAACTATTCTAGAGCTCTTAGATCTATGTACCCACGTACATTTCACCAAGTTTTCTTCGACGTAGGAGATCCCTTCGTATCTTCGGATCTATGACTTTTCCAGGCATGCTATCATCTATCCAGGGCAAAAGATAAACCAAATGATCCATTGGACATAGATGTAGCTCTGACATTCTCTGAAATCTGACTTCACCTTCATAGTCAAGGAATATAACTCCTAACTCAGGTTTAAAATGCACAGAGTTGGGTGTATAGGGACCCTTATCTAGCAAGTCAAGATTCAACATATAAATGTCTGTACTCTTATGACCCTTTAGGACTTCATTTAAGAAGAACCTTATTTCATGTTCGTTCCTTAGGAATGGTCCATCATTAGGAGCGGAGAGCTTGAGTTTCTTCTTCCCACCCTTTTTTAGAGTTGGCCTGTTAGGGACCTTGACATACCTGGACATACTTTTGATAAGCTCGTTGATGGCGTCCTCGATAAATGTCTTGTGTCTCGACTTGGATTACTGAATGGCTTGTCTGATCTCCATCCATTCGCTGAATCCATAACGGCCTAGGTAGGAATGATACTCGGTAACGGCATCAAGATTGTCCCTGGTGATGAGCATTGAGACCAGCGTTCCACCATCTTTAGAACGTCTACTGATGTTGACGCTGATAATCGGGCAGGGACTAACTCTCTTTTTTCAGCTTGGCTTTGCTTCATTGCTTGTCTTTTTCCACCAGCTTTAGATTCTTCTCATGCTCAGCTTCTGCAATAGAAATAAGTTTAGCTTGGGCTTGGACAGCTTTCATCGTTTTCTTGGACTTTTTCTTGGGAAGGACTTTTTCAGCTAGTGACTTGGCCAGCTTCAAGCTGTCTTCAGTCTACTTCTTTTGAAGCTCTAGCTCTTCTTCAGCCCTTAATGCCTAGAGTCTTTCAGCTTCAGATAAGAATTCAAACTCACCACCACTAGAGGTACGAAGAGGGATTTTTACTCTAGTCTGGTCGAGTGACTCCTTTAGCTGAGACATTTGCTGGTCAGTAGGAGCACAAGAGATGGGTTGATCAGGTACCCGCTCCAGTCGACTGCAGGTTGTTGATGGAATACGGAGTTGATAAATTGAAGTAATCACTACCTGAGAGGTAGAGTCTTCAAACAAAGGTTGTTGAGGGATATTGAACAATACCTTCAAGTTTCCTTCTTCAGCGACCGCCTTGCCTTTCGACTTGGGGTCCTGGTTCCCTGATGGAATCGATTCACCTTGCCTTTGCTCCCCCTGAGATGCGGAATCCCCAAGAGTAACACCTTTGGTGACGGTTGATGGCTTCTGGAACTTGATGGTAAAGTCATCTTCATCATCATCGTCGTCATCGCCATCTAGATCATTTCTGGTGTCTGGAATGGTAGGTTCATCATCATCTTCATCATCATCATCATCATCATCATCATCATCATTTTCATTTTCATCATCATCATCATCACCAACAGCAGTGATGGTATGGGCATCATCCCTAGGGATGGCATCGACAACCTCAATTGGAGCAGCTTTGGTGGTCAGGATTACAGGAGCAGCAACTGTTTCAGTTCTAGGAGCCTCAACGTCAACTGCAGCTGTAGCTGATACTGAACCAACAACATGAGAAGGAGTAAGCACAACATCGAATGATTCACTAGCGTCGGACCTCATCTCCCCTTCTCTAGCTAATACTTGAGAGAATTGGCCAGAGAGTTCGTCCAAGCGCTGACGTTGGAGAACCATTATATCCTCTAGCCTTTTCAAAACACTGGCTAGAGTTGTCGTTACCTCATGCGTCTCATAGAGCTGGGCGCGAAGAACAACAATGGCATCGGTGTTGGCTTGAATRGCTTCTTGGAGAGTCTGGAGATGACTCTGAACTTCTTGAACGTCCGCCTAGATGGCAAGGAAGTTCGCATCAAGATCACCTTGGCGGGGCATCTGTTGGTGGACTTCGTTGATCCTGCAGAGGACGGTATCAATGGCTGGAAGGAGAAGTTTGATGTCAGATGCCATATCATAGGCATCATCGATCTCTGCATCTCCTCCATCATCTTTCTCTCTTTCTCCTCATTATCTTTCTCTCTTTCTTCCTCTTCCACTTCCTGAGCATCAGACTGATGTATCGAAGAAGGACCTGAAAAAGAAGAAGTGTGAGCAGAAAGCTCAAGGTTAGAAGAAAAGAAAGGGTAGGAAGATGGAATACTTGAGGGGCCATCAGTGACATCAAAAGGATTGTCACTGGCGTGAGCAAAGATGTCCTCGAGAGGATGGACATCCGTATGCAGAGGAGCATCGAGAGAAGCAACCTCAGGTCCAGTGGTGCGTGTCTCAGTATCAGGAAGGATAGTCGCTGATACATCATGGACATGTGTAAAGACCAAGGAAGGAGCATAAGAGAAAATGATTGAGAAGAGACGTGGGTGTTCAGCAGTGGCAGCGCTGATATTCACACTTTCAGGGATTTGGGTTACTGAAGTGGTTAGTGAAGGTACCACTGATACGACAGTGATGGAAGAAATCAATGAAGAGCTGGGAGGGTTAGCAAAAGACGCCTCGGGGATAAGGCTAGTTTCAATAACTGAAGCCTTTTGAGAGGCCCCAGCTAGTGACATGGCTGTCCCCTTTTTGCACTTCTTGGCTCTCTAAGGAGAACCAATAGTTGGTTGAGAAGGTGGTTTTGAAGGGGTTTTGGTCGCTTGGATAGACGCGGAGGGTTTTCCCTTGTAATGTCGACCTGAGGAGAAGAGGTAGTGATGGACACGATGGAAGATAGTGCCACATCACCGTCCCTCAGCTTATGATCCAGAATCCTGGATCCAAGCTTGAAAACCGGAAGGTTTCTTTCTTTGGGGTAAAGATCTTTAAAGATCTTGGAGAACACCATCGAAAGAAACCTGGTGTAAAGCACCACCTTTTCTCGCTGGCGCTTGTTCAACTTGAGCACCAGGTCAACGAAAATGACCGCAACATAATTTATATTGCGACGCTGAATCACATATACGCTTATGATCAAGGCGGTCCTAGAGGCTTGGTCCTGAACTCCAGTTTTTCCACCCATGCACTGGATGAAATGAGAAAACAGGTATTGCCAGACAGCTGACATCCTGTTCTTCTCATTCTTTGTCAAGGACTTTAGAGGGGCGTTGGAGTCCTTCACTGGCCACTGGTAGCCAATGGCATCAAGAAAATCGATGATCTCGGCGGTGGAGGGTTCGCTGTCGAAGGGACCCTTGGGAAGACGAAGAGCTAACCGGAGTATAGACACGCTAAAGTTCACTTCCATGCGATTGAAACTGAAATGGATCTGCTCCATCTGGCGTCCAGCCTTGTCTTTGACTTCGACAAACTCTGCAGTAAGCCAGAACTGCTGAAGAAGTTCTTTCACCATGATGGGCTCATGGTTGAGAGCGAAACCCAACGACGACTGCTTGAGGAAGTCAACCGCGTCTTGGTAATGTGCTTTGGAGGAAGGTATCTCCAACAAGGCAATGTGGTTGTTAGCCTTGATAGAGATCTCGTCAAGGGAGAAGTTGACGTTCTTGGCAGCCATTTGTTTGTATTAATAATAATAAAAACAAACAGGTTTGTTAGAAATAAACCAAGAGTTTATGGTAAGATTATAGGAAAAGTTTTTGAACTAGGAAAAACTTCTTTTGAAAAATCATTAAAAGATTAGGGTTTTTCAAGTAGAATGTGTTTAAAGAAACAAGATTATAACCATGAAGGAAATGATTAAAATCTTTACAGTTTAATGTATTAAGAGAACAAAGTTCTTAATCATATTAAACATATTTCTTGTTACTAAGTAGAAAAGAAGATTCTGACCTTTGAAGATTGAGAGGAAAGGTCGAAAAGGGTTTGAAGATTTAGAGAGAGTTCTTGCTTTGGAGAAATCTTAGCAGAGGTTCGTCTAAKAAATTTGAAAGCGTAAAGAGAAAAATGGAGAAGAAGTCTCATATTTATAGGTAGGAGGAGAGAGAAATAATATGAGAGAGAGAAAAGACGACGGTTCGTGAAAGTGGTCATGATGAAAAAGATACCACGTTCTCATCCATGATTGGATGACATTAAATGAGGTAGCGTAATGACAGAACCTTTTACGCGTCTCAAAGCGTTGCGCATAGTAAATAAAGAATGTCGTCATAAAGACGGTTCATTAACTATTTTCTTTTAAAAACAAATAGTTTTTAAGAAAATGAAGAGTCATTCAGTGTAAAAAAACTGATAACCCCATTTAAAACATTTTATCACTAAAGAGAAATATTCAGTGATGGTTTTAAGACATCAGATTTAGTGATAAAAGATTCACTGAAACTGACATTTAAAAAACATTTTGATCACTGATAAGAAAGGATTCAGTGATCGTTTAGATTTTTAAGATAAGTATAAAGATATACTTGAAGATGTGGTGAGTGGAGAGAATCAATGAGACCACCTTTTAGAACATTTTAACATTGAAGATGAGAAAGCTTCATTGAAGGTTTTAAGTTCGGTGTTAGAGATAGAAGAGTAATCATACCTGAGAGAGAATAAATATATTTACTCAAAAGTTCAGTGTTAGAGATAGAGCACTGAATCATTTTACTTACTGAGTTAGTATAAAACATGAAGATTAATCTTCAGTGTTCAACATACCCAATTCGCTAATCAAGATATTAAATCTTGTCTCATCAAGAGGCTTGGTGAAAAGGTCAGCGAGTTGACACTCAGTTGGAACAAAGTGAAGTTCAATATCACCATTCATAACATGATCTCTGATAAAATAATATCGGATCTCAATATGTTTGGTCTTGGAGTGAAGTATAGGGTTGTTAGCAATAGCACTGGTGCTATCACAATAAATAAGAATCCTCGAAAACTTAAGATCGTAGTCCAGTAGCTGATTTTCCATCCAAAGAATTTGGGCACAGCAGCTACCAGCGGCTACATATTCAGTTTCAGCTGTTGATGTGGACACTGAATTTTTGCTTTTTGCTTGTCCAGCTCACCAACTTTCCACCTAGAAGTTGACAGCCTCTAGTGGTGCTTTTCCTATCAATTTTGCAACCTGCAAAATCACTATCCGAATAACCAATAAGGTCAAAACCTGAACCTTTAGGGTACCAAAGACCCATATTAGGAGTTCTCTTAAGATATCTGAATATGCGTTTAACAACGATCAGATGGGATTCCTTAGGTTCAGCTTAATATCTTGCACATAAGCAAGTGGAGTACATGATATCGGGTCGGCTAGCTATGAGATACCACAAAGAGCCGATCATTCCTCTATAAACAGTCACATTTACAGGCTTTCCATTTAAATCCTTGTTGAGAGTGAGTGGACGAGCCATAGGAGTCTTCATAGATGAACTGTTGGATAAATCAAACTTCTTCAGCATGTCTGGAAGATACTTACTTTGGTTGATAAAGATACCTTTATCAGTTTGTTAGATCTGGAGACCTAAAAAGAATGTTAGTTCTCCCATCATGCTCATCCGATATTCTTTCTTCATGCGTTCAGCGAAACGAAAACACAAAGAGGGATTAGTGGAACCAAAAATAATATCATCGATATAAATTTAGACGAGAATGATGTGACCTTTAATTTTCCTAAGAAATAAGGTCTTGTCAATCTTTCCACGAGAAAATTTCTCAGAGATGAGAAAAGAAGAAAGGGTATCATACTAGACACGAGGAGCCTACTTTAACCCATAAAGAGCTTTATCCAACCTGTAGACGTGGTTTGGATACTTAGGGTCAAGAAACCCTGGAGGTTGTTCAACATAAACTTCCTCATGAAGTTTTCCATTAAGGAAAGCGCTCTTTACATCCATCTGAAAGACCTTGAAGTCTATATGGGTAGCAAAGGCTAGAAAAAGTCGAATTGTTTCGAGTCTAGCTACTGGTGCGAAGGTTTCGTCATAGTTGATTCCTTCTTCTTGTCTATAACCCTGAGCAACAAGCCAAACCATATTGCGGGTTACCACACCATCTTCATCCAGCTTGTTGCGATAGACTCATTTGGTGCCTATCACTGATTTGTCAGATGGACGTGGGACAAGGTACCAGACTTTGTTCCTATCAAACTCAATGAGCTCTTCTTGCATAGCAAGAACCCAACTAGGGTAAGAGATAGCATCATTGATTTTCTTGGGTTCAACAAAAGAAAGAAAGTTGACAAAGAGACAGATATTACCTAGACCTCGACGTGTCTTGATACCTGCATCTGGATCACCAAGAATTTGATGAATTGGATGGCTTTTGGTCTATCGCTGAGCCGGTAGAGGAGCTTCATCTGAATAGACAAGTTCAGGTATAAAATATGAGGCTTCAGCAGTAGTAACTTCAGTAATAGGAACTATTGCTAAAGGAGCCTCAGATTCAGCAACTGAAACAGGTTCAAAAACTGAAGGCATTTCATTTACTGATAGATCATTGTTTAAAATAGAATGAGGAATACAACTAATGGGCACTGCAGCGATCTCTGAAGAAGATGCAGTGGAGTGACTAGCTGTAAACTGAAATGATGAGTGGATCATCTTCAGCTTCTAGAGATTCAGTGTTAAGAGGAGCACTGTAAGAAGCTTCAAGTTGTCCATAGTGAGAGATCATCTAGTTTTCTAATTCATCCTCATCATTTGAGATGGGTTTTGAATTAGCTGACTGAGATTCGTCAAAAGTGACATGAATAGATTCCTCTATTGTTTGTCTTCGTTTGTTGAATACTCTGAAGGCTTTGGATACAAAAGAATATCAAAGAAAGATTCATTCATCAGCTTTGGGATCGAACTTTCCCAGTTGGTCGCGGTTGTTGAGAATGTAACAAGTACAACGAAATATATGAAGAAAGCTTATTGTGACAATCTGTCACTTCGGGATTCCAGGTTAGTACCTTATTTTAGGATCCTTGTTGAGAATTAAGTTTTTCGAGGATTTAGCTTCGATGATTAGAGATCATCTTGCTTAATTCCTAAGATTAGATCGTTGGATCACGTTTCGGCGGATAGTCAACAAACTTAGATATGCAATGCCTAATAGTTTGGAATGTTCCACATAAAATAAAGTCGATGTTATAAGTTTTGTATTTAAAAATTTAAAATTACCAAAATTCCATTTTTATTCGCCAAGTTTTATTAAAGGGGTGGAGTTCTTTTATCTAGTTGTTTTGTTCGGTTAAATTAGTGGGGTTTTATTTATTTATTTTTTTGGGCTTGGGCCTTTAGAGGCCAGCCTATTTCTCCTCAAAAGCCCCCATATAAATACCCCCCTCCTGCTCTAAAAATTTTCATTCTCCAAACTTCCAGCTTACCAATTCTCTCTCTAAACTCGACCACCATCCAGCCGGTTCTATCTTCTTGCAATCTAAAAAGATTCTGCTGCTCTTAAGAGTTTGTTCAAAGATTTTAAGAAAAGGTATGTTTTGAGCTGTGTTATTCTCTTAAGAAACTTGAAAATTTTCATCCTTCTTCCTACTCGTTTCTTTAAGAAAATTTATGGGATTTAAAGAGGAGAGATTGATCATCAAAGACCTGCATGTGTCTTCGTTGGGATGATAATCTATGACCCATATTCTTTAATCTCTAAGAAAGAAGGAGAGAGCCCTTGCATGTAAGGTCTGATCATGTTTTATCAATGATAGGAGCTTGCATGCATCATTGATCGGATTTGCTATCTTGGAACCTCGTTAGAATCTGAATTTATTTGTTTTTCTGGAGTTTGTTCGAAGTTGATAATTTGTGTTAGAATTTAAATTCTTGAAAATGATGAGCTTGAGACCCCTCCCCATCATTGCTGTCATTTTGGGTGCATGCAATCTGATTTAGGGGCGCGTGTCTCAAGGTTGTGAAGCATTTAAGAAAAATCTCAAACCCACTCAAAAACTCTTGGTTTTGGTAATTGGCGGCTGTCATCATTATTTTGGGTGACTTAAAATGATGTCATAAAGTGGATTTTGGAAGGTTCTTTTTGAAAAGTAAATATTAAAAATATCGGCTTTTATTTTATAAAAACCTTGAAGGCATTACATTGAAAGCAACTTTGCTCTACCTTGAGCAAGAAACCTTTAAGTAATTTACCGCTTGTTATTGGTATGTTCAGGAAGTTCAGGCGAGCTTAGAAAGCCTCAAAAGGAAACCTTCGGATATTCATCAAACTAGTGAGTTCTCACGGCCCCATTTTTACTGCTTTTGTTTATTTATGGGGGAAAAGCATGAGATTGAGCAAACTTTGTATGTTTATTTTATGTGAAACCTTTGGACTAAGGAACTGCTTAGTCATGTTTTTGGTTGTAATCTTGGGACTAAGGAACTGCTTAGTCAAACTCTGTTGAAACCTCTGGACTAAGGAACT
>NC_037530.1:21460023-21461938 GCF_001531365.2 Cynara cardunculus var. scolymus
AATTTTCTTTCAAGAGGCTGACCAAAAGCATAGTTTTCTTGAGAATCTGGTTGTCCAAACTTGAAAATTCCTATATGACCCTGTCTCATAAACCTCCTTGGAATGGAATCCTTCATTGCAGAAGGTGAGAAGGAATCAATATAGTCTTCATAGGCAATATTTTCCATTGATAAGCACGATTTTGTGTCTGGATCGACCAACAGCCTTATTCTTTTGAAAATGGGCTTAGTTTTAGAAATTTTACTTTTCAAATTATTTGAGGATCTAAAGATACTCGCAAGAGTTCTGTTTGATTTAAAAACAGGTTTGTTATCAAATTCTGAGAAACCTAGACCTCTTCTGTCCAAATTGACTTTAATCTTTTTGTAAATATTTTGAGCCTCTTGAAATTTTTTAATTTTAAGCTCTCTGTCACGCACATCTTGGTGCAAAAATTCTCTTTCCTTTTGAAAGAATTCTTTAACATAAGTAATATTACACTTCTCATGCTCCATCTGCCTTAATTCATCCACCTTATTTTTCAAATCTTTTTGGACCTTGGCAAGCTTTTCCTTTGAAGAATTTTCTAAATTTATAAACTTTGATTGCGCTTCTTTGAACATTTTGAAAAATCTATTTCTTTCTTCTGTGAGAAGAATTACTTCTTTTTCACAAAGAGAAAGTTTTTCTTTTAGATTGAAATGCTCCAAATGACATGAATCGAGGTTATCGATGATCTCTATGTAAAGATCAAGAGATTCAGAAGAGTAGGAAGTAGAAACCTCTTGGTCATTTTTGTCAGAGGAGTCTGAGTTGATGTCTGCCATCCCACAGAAGAGCTCGTCCTCTGTGTCCGAGTCTTCCCAAGCGAGAAGACCCTTCTGTTCATCTTCATCAGAGGACTCATCGGTTGCTAGCTCACTTGATTGAGCTAGCAAAGACTTCTGCTGATAGTAGTCAGCCTTTTTTTGTAGAAGGCTGCATCTTTAGGACCCCTCTGCGGTGCCCTTGGCCCTTTTGACCAGCAGTCTACAGCAAAGTGGCTTGGCATGCCACATTTGAAGCAACCATCTTTTGGCTCTTCCTTCCTCTGCTCTTCTGCCTTCTGCGAAGGCTTCTGCTCTTTCTCTCTTGTCTCAGATCAATCACCTTCTGTAAAGTTTCTTCTGTTGAAACTTTTATACTTCTTCCTCTCTCCACCCTTTCTAAACTCTCTGGTGATTAAAGCCAGAGTTTTCATCATCTCCTTCATGGAGACTTCTTCATCAGAATTGTCATCACTTTCTGCTATCAGAACCTTCTTCTTCTTCTTCTTCTTCTCCTTGTCTTCTTTCTTTGCCTATTTCCCCTTTCCTGAGCTGCCATCCTCTGCGACTAGAGCTAGAGGGCCACCATAGTTCTTTTTCATTTGCAGAACTTGAGGCTCTTGACTTTTAAGAGATCCAAACAAGTCTGCCAGAGTCCATATTTCCAAATCTAAGGTGGCCTTCATGGACATGGTGAGGTGCATCCATTCAACTCCAAGGCTCTTCAAGAATAAAGAGTTGTTGTCCTATGCCGTTCTCATGACTCCATACCTCTTGCAGTTGCTAATCAAGGTATTCAATCTAGAGTATGTGTCCGACATGGATTCACCTTCYTTCGCCTTGAAGCTGTGGTACTCGTCAATGCAAATTGATCGATTGTTCTTGAGTGTTTTCTTACCTCCTTCAATCTGCTGTTCTAATTCTATCCAAATATCCATGGATAGTTGACAGTGATCGATGCATTTGAAGATTTCGTGAGGTATTGCCATAATTAACAATCGTTTGCACTTGCTGCCCAATTCAACCACAATTTTGTCCTCATCACTCTAGTTTGCAATAGGACGTGGCTCGTAGTGCTCAGGAATTTCTGGAGTTGTTCCAGTGGCTGGAACTCTTGGAATTAAGTTCAT
>NC_037530.1:21462488-21475446 GCF_001531365.2 Cynara cardunculus var. scolymus
ATAGTCACGTGAGAAGCACATGCAGCTAACTAACCTAAGTAAAACAATAAGAAGTGGTTCTTCACAGAAGATAAACCCGCAGACCCTCTGTGAGCTATTCCAGAGGCTCTGCTGCATTTGACTTGTAAGCTTTTGTTGCTAGAGGACTAGTTTTCCATAACCTCTATGATAGACAACATAGGTTCTGTCACTCTTGACTTGTACGATTGAACATCTTCTGTTGTTGGTCCTCTGTGGTCTTCTATGGAATGAACCCTTCTGTCAACACTTGCATAAATCTTTTTCATACTTTTACATTAATGAATATGAGAGCTAACAGAATTTAACTGTTGGATTCTTGAATTCTTGTTTCGAAGTTGTTTAGTTTATGTTCTTACAATTATTCATCGAATGGGGCTGTTTGATTCATATTTGTTGAAATTAGTTCATTGAAGTTGTTTCTGGGTGAAATTCGCACAAATTCGTGCAAAAAAATTCATCTTTTCATCAATTTTTGGGCATTTTAGGTGATTTTTTTTGATATTCTGGTTCGTAGTTCATCTCATTGGACAATGAATATTCAATGTTCGATAAGGGTTCATTTTATCGCTTGTTAACGTTGTTCTTAAGTATTCTTCGCTCATATTTGAAGTTGGATTCATCGCCTAAGTATTTGAATTGATTAAGTGTTTTTTCATCACTCAAATCACTCATCGCTCAGTTGTTAAGCGATATCTTGTTTCATCGCTCATAGCTGCTCATCATTCAAGTTGTCTTCATCGTTCAATATATTTGTTGAATATTTCTCTCAGTGTTGATGTTCATCGCTCAATAATTGAGCGAATTTGATTTGTTTGTGAGCCTTATCGTTTGATGTTTTATCCGATAACAGACTTTATTGTTCAAAGAGGTCTCCAATAACCTCTTTATTGCTTGAATCCTATGTGATAACTCTTCTCATCGCACAAAGGCTTGTCCAATAACAAGCCTTATCGCTTATAGGTTTGTTCGATGACCATTACTTATCGCACATCTTGTGTCTAAGAACATTTCATTTGTGTGCGATAACTCTTTTGATGAGCGATAACCTTCCTTGGTCTATAGTAGTCTTGTCTGATAACCTTCACTTTGTTGTCCGATAACTTTTGTGTTGTTGTGAGTGATAAGCATTCTTCTCATATTTTGTTTGGTGAGTGATAAGAAACAAATTTGAGATTTTATTCAAGTGTCAAGAATTCTTTGTGTTTTTCAAATCCAGTTCTAGATAAGTTTTTTCTAAAAAGATCATTTCAAGTCTATTTAAAGATGTCAAAGGATACGCAAAACATTGCATCTGATTCTGAGATATTCACCTCATTCTATCATGAAATTGAATCTTTGAGTGCTGATGTTTTAAAACAAAGACTTATGGATGAAAGAGCATTATTGTTAAAATTTCAAGAAGAGAGTTGTGGTTATAAATGTTTAAGTGAAGGTTTGAGAGAAGAAAAAAGAAATTCTCAGCAAAGAAAAAGAACAACTTAAATCTGATCTTGAAAAACAAGTTGTTTCACTGAAAAAAAGTTTGAGGAATCAGAGGATGAGAGAGTTGACACCAAATTAAAATTTGATATGATTTTTAAAGGAAGAGGTCAATTATATGATAAAGTCAAACAGTTGGAAGAAATTAATTATAAAAGAGGTCAATCTGAGCAGACTCGGAAAATTTTGACGCATAAACCCAAGGACATAAGATTTTACAATCCTCAGATGGGTTTAGAATTTATTGAGTCTGATGTTTTGAAAAGGGCCCCAAAATTTTTGTATGATTTTAAACAATTGGGGGTCTGCAAAATTCTCAATTCCTTCTGTTCGAGAATTTTTCATTAAGTCAAAATCTATATTACCTATTTCTTCTAAATGTGATATAAGCAAGTCAGATGAAGAAAGTTTTTAAACACCAAATTTCAAAATTGTGGGATTAAAATATGATGATTTGAACTCTAGTTATGCAACTAGAATTCTTGAATTTTCTACTTTTGAAATTGACACATATGTAGCATCCCATACTTCACATTTGCATATAACATATATTTCATATAAAATAAATATAGATTACACCACATATATCCGATTACTACAAGGATTCTATATGTACAAAATTTATATATAAAAAATTCCAAAAGAATATCCCTACATTATCACATGTATAGCAACATGTATCTTCAAAATGTACAAGCAATAGGCTAATCTTCATAAAACAAATAACACAGAAGAAAAATAATTATATTTCCCCTTTCCCCTTTAAATCCCGAGACTCCGTAGTTCCTGCATTGCACATTTTTGAAACACAAAATGAGGGTTAGACCGGAAGGTCTAGTGAGTAAATCCCTTCTTTGCAAATACAGGGTGAAGATCACCAAAACCTGACAAAATATCTTTTATATAAAGATAATATATTTTAGCAACAACATGCGAAATCTGTTTATTAGCCAAAATATATAAATCAACAGATTGCTTCTCATACAACACATATGCAATCCATCGGAACCCAGAATTCATTTATAGAATTGACATAGAACTCCTATGGCTTAATGGGCCAGAGCTACCATAACCTTGCTAACCAGAGCCTCTGGCTCTACTGACTAGAGCCTCTTCGTTTAAATGAAAAAACACTCAACCGGAGATCCTTTGGACCAACAAGGTCTCTAGTCCAGAAAGGACCTATCTTAATTTCAAAAGATAAAATAAGGTAGAATCAGAGCTCATTTGACTCTTTGTTTATTTATAAAAATATTTGAAGAAAAGATTTAATTTTGAAAGAAATAACTCTGATACAGAGTTCAGACACATAACTCGGGTACAGAGCTTAGACAAAAATACAAAGTAACTATTTTCAAGATACAGAGCTTGTGGTTCATAAAATTCCCAAAATATTGTAAAGTCTTTCCACATGATCAGAGGTTCTCTGGTCTTTCTAATAGACCAACCAGAGTCCCCCTGCATCATTCTCACATATGTTCAAACTTGATAGAAATTATTGGCAATTAATGCCTCTGTATATATATAAATCATTCTTCCCTTCTCAATAACATCAAAGTTTTTATTTCTAAAGAGAGCAATACCTCTAAATCATCAAGTCACAAAGAAATGTTAATTTAGAATTATTGTATATGATAATGATAATAACAAGAGCTATAATATTACCCACACCTATAATTGCCACCCTTATATGCATAGGTACACCTCTCCTTGATATGTCATTCTTATTTCTTCTTTAAAACATGGTTCCTTACCAGAACAGACTTTCGTCACCACATCTGAAAGTATCTAATACCCAGTTCCAAGCCAGAAATGTCACCACGTCTGAGGGAACTATTTAAAACAAAGTTTCATTCTAGAACAGACTTACGTCATCATGTCTGGAAGAAACATTTCAAAATAGAGTTTCAAACCAGAACAGACTTATGTCACCACGTCTGAAAGAAACATTTCAAAATAGAGTTTTAAACCAAATAGACTTATGTCACTACGTTTGGAAGAAACATTCCCAAAATGTACTTTCAAACCAAACAGACTTATGTCATCACGTCTGGAAGAAACATTTCCCAAAATATAGTGTCAAACCAGAACAGACTTACGTCACCACGTCTGGAAGGAACATTTAATATATTTTTCACTTTATTAAAAGATATAAAATACTCCTTTTCACAATATAAGAGATTTAAATAGAAATTGTGAAACCCCACCATTACATAAATTCAAAGTTAGTTAAAATCTCATTCACCAATCAAATCTGTACGGACAGCTTTATCCGGACAAGCTTATCCGGCCAACACATGTCCGGACAACCATAGCCGGACACGCCTATCCGGACAACACAACTATTCTAGATGATGAATATTTATCTGGACAACACTCAACCATATACATTCTTATTGGACAACACAGTGTCCGGACAACTCTCATCCGGTCAACACGATGTCTGGACATACCCTTATCGGAAAACACAGTGTCCGAACACAAATATCATTGGTTAAGCATGCTACACTAATCCGGAAAACACAGTGTCCGGATATACTCCAATCCGGTCAACACAATATCCGGACATACTCTAATCTAGTTAATACTGTGTCCGGTGAAAAGACCCATGCGGTCAAAGGAGATGAACAAGAACAGATACAACATTTTAAATACATCACCATTTCAAAGATATAAACTAGTAATCAAACCATATTCAAACGATGTTTTTAATAAACACTCACCTTTTATAAACTCAGACTTTGAAGATGAAATAGCAAATACAAATCATCTACAAATTGATCCAACTTCAGCAAACTATACACACAATATGCTTTCACTCTTGGCTTTCTGAAAATGGCAGAAAGATTTCTCCTTGCCATGGTTCCTCTATAAATACCCTTTTCCTTAAAAGGAAAGGTGGATTATAAGAATGAATATTAAATTCATTCATACTATAAGCATGCACGCAAACCATGCATATACAAAAACTCATGCACCCACACATATATATACAAATAGCATCCATATATATATATATATATCCATATTTCCCATGATCAATTTAGCAATAAATCATATATTCACGTAATTATATATACAATAATCACTTAACCCATACCTCAATTGCATAACCAGAACCCGGTTATCACATTATCCACCTCTCAAAGAATTCCGTCTCGGAACTCATTCAATCAAATAACCACGGATATTCGGTTCTCATTTCAGATTCCAACTGCCGGGTTGCCTTAGGACCTTTGTGAAAATGCCACTGAACTTTTAGCAGATTGATTTTCTTATTCCGCAGTACTTTGGTTTTTCGATCATTTATAGCTTCTGGTGTTTCAACAAAGTTCAGTTTACTGCCTAGTCTTACTTCTGGTAGCGGCACTGCCAGACTCGAATCAGCCAAACACTTCCATAGATTAGACACATGGTAAGTGTTATGGATCAAACTAAGTTCTTCTAGTAGCTCCAACTGATATGCAACCATTCCAACTTGCTTGCAACTTCTGAATGGCCCAATATATATTGAACTGAGCTTACCTCTTTTACCAAATCTGACTACCCCATATCACCAGAGCGAAGTCATAGTTGCTGTTGAAGACAATCTAACTACGCCTTCGAAATTGTGATGGATTAGTTAACTCTTGTAAGTATCCTAATCATCTGATATCATGACACAACTCTTCGTCAGAAATGAAGTCTTCAAACTGTTGTGATCCTAGAACAACAGTTGGGTTTGGGAATCTTAGAACTCCGCAACCTTGTTAGAGTTAGATGACTCATGAATTCGTCCACATGCCATTCAAAATATAAGTGGTCTCTTTCTTTTGACAGAGTAAGTGTATGCCAGAATTGCTGTAGGTAGACTATAGGAACTTCCGCCATAGCCGATAAGGCGTAAGCGATCGGGTGTCCTCGTAAAATTTCTGGGATAATAGAGTATTCACAAGGCATATCGAAGTTAAAGTGGTGGTTATTGGGTTTTATGTCAAGATATAGGTATTGAGGAAAAATGGCTTCATCAGGGATCGAGTTATTTTGTGACTGGAGTGGCTAGGAAAGATTATCTGATTTGACCGAGGGGATATGGGTTTCCTCGTCAGATCTTTGTGGATTTTGAATGTTTTCCTCAGTCATTTTTCTGTAACGAAGAAAAAATATTAAATCCGCAAATGAAATAATTTTCCACAAAATATCAACATATGACACAAAATTCTAACACTATGATTTGCCAAAAATTTCTAATATTCCTCCAAAAACTAAGTAAAATTCGATATTGGCTTTTTCGTTCAAATCAAAACAAAAAAAATACTAAAAAAAAGTTAACAAAACAAAAACAAATACTATAAAAAAAATTAACAACTATCTAAAAAATTAAGAGAAAAAAAAATTAAAAACTAAAAAAAATAGTAACATTAAAAAATAACAAAAAAAATTTATACTAAAAAAATAACTAAAAAAAATACTAAGCTAAAAAATTAATACTAAAGAAAATCTAATTAAAAAAAATATTAATACTAACAAAAAAATTTATCTAAAAAAATAACAAATCAAATAAATACTAAAACTAAAAACTAAAAACTAAAAAAATAACACTAAAAAAATTTAAAACTAAACAAAATCTAAAAAAGTAACAAAAAAATAACAAAAAAAAAAAAAAATTCCTTCGTCCGGATTGCTAATCCGGACAACATCCAACAGAGTTTAACTCCAGTCACTTTCTCCGGTGAAGACAAATTTTTTTAAAAACTCAACACTCAAGAACTCAAATTCTAACCTAATCCGGTTAACAAAAAAATTGTCAAATTTAAGTCCAAAACATTTAACAAATTCGATTATCAAGTCTAAGTATCAACATCAGTCCAATATGAGGTTCTAATTATGAAGTTCTTAAATATTCTTAAGTCCAAAAAAATTCCAGATCGGTATTTCTTTTGATTTAAGATTCAAGTTAAGGATTAAGATATGTTCAAACAAATTGTCCAAACAAGTACGGATAGGGTTCAAAGAAAATAGATGAAGATGAATGTGAACTTGAAGAACACAGAGAGTTGTCCGGAGAGGATGAAGTTCGTGTGAAAGCTTGAGCGAATTCGTATGAAACAGTAAAGAGTGAAATGAAATAAGACAATGACTTATATAGGTGAACAAGAACTCTTCATATTCCTATCCGGACAAAGTGTTCTCTGGATTGAAGGTTTATCGGACAAAGGATTGTCCGGATTCAACTCAACAACAAAAAACACTAACACTCAAGAAGTACGAATGACACTTGAACGGATAACTCATCTCTTGGATGACTCTTTAACCGGATTAGACAAAATCTGTATGGCATTATGACCAGATAGGAAACAAAAATTGTCCAAGTCAAACTCAAGAATAGCAATACATACAAGTCTTGTCCGGATAGACCTGAGTCTGGAAAGACCTTTGATCGGATACTAAACATTGAAATATCCAAGTCTAGGTCATATCAAATCTTATCCGGATGGGGATTCATCGGATAGCCTTTTGTCCGGATATGCTCTAAATCGGACATAACGTTGTCTGAATATGACTCTCACCGGACAATACTTCATCCGGATTGAGTCCTTATCGGACAATGCCTTGTCCGGATTTTAGACTTAATCGGACAAACACTTATCCTCAAAATTCACAACTTTCAAAAATTAGATATTGTATCAATACCTGTAAGAAAAATAAAGCAGTTAACATCACACAGATATTTTTACTCCTCCTTGAAAAATGAATCAAAAAATTTAGAATAATGTTCAACACTCCCTCTCAAATATAGATTCCACAATCAAAAGATTTTCAATCACATAAAAAAATGAAATACTGATTTATATTAGAAAATACAGATATTTTAAGAAAATGTATTAGACTTAAATTAAGTTCAATAACTGAACAAATTTTAAGAAAAATTCAAATTTTCAAATTCAACATACCTAACTTAGATACTAAAAAGCTGAAACGTTTTTCATCTAAAGCTTTTGTAAATAAATCAGCTAGTTGAAATTATGTATTTACAAAATATAATTCAATAGTTACTTTTTCAACATGATCTTTAATAAAATGATACCGGATATTTATATGTTTAGTTTTGGTGTGTTAAACAGGATTACAGGAAATAGCAATAGCACTTTTTGAATCACAATAAGTTGGAATTTTATCGAAAGAAAAACCATAATCTCTAAGTTGTGTCTGCATCCGAAGAACTTGAGAACGACAACTAGCAGCAACTACATATTCTGCTTCCACGATAGAAATGCATACACAATTCTATTTCTTTGAAGCCCAGCTTACGAGTTTATCTCCCAAAAATTGAACTTGACCCGAAGTGCTTTTCATGTCCAACATACACCGTGCGTAGTCTGCATCTGAGTAAGTCGTCAGCTCAAAACTAGTACCCTTTGGATACCAGAGTCCAATATTAGCAGTCCCTTTCAGATAACGAAAAATGGGTTTAACAACACTTAAGTGGGACTCCTTTGGATTAGTCTGGTATCTGGCACAAAGATGTGTTGAGAACATAATATCCGGTCTACAAGACGTTAAATACATTAAATAACCAATCATGCCTCGATAAGTTTTCTGATCTACATCTTTACCAGAAGGATCAACATGTAGTTTTGAACCAGGAGCCATAGGTGTTTTTATAGATGAATAGTTTTCCAAATTAAATTTCTTCAGAATTTCTAAAATATATTTTGTTTGACAGATAAAAATTCCTAAAGATAATTGTTTTATTTCAAGACCTAAAAAGAAATTCATCTCACCCATCATGCTCATTTTAAAACAAAAAACCATTAAGGCAGAAAAGTTTTTGCAATATTTAGGATTCATAGATACCAATATTATATCATCAGCATAAATTTGTATCAAGATATGTCAGACTTTTCCTTTTTAATAAAGAGGGTTGTGTCGATATTACCTCTCAAGAAACCTGAATTTACGAGGAATTATGATAAAATTTCATACCAAGCTCTCGGTGCTGGATTAAGGCCATATATATCAAGGATATAGACATGATCAGGCTTAGACTCATCAACAAATCCTTCTGATTGAGCAACATAGATTTCTTCTTTGAGAAGACCATACAAGAATGCCGTTTTGACGTCCATTTGATAAACAGTGAAGTTTTTGCGTGCAACGTACGCCAAGAACATCCTGATAGCTTCAATCCGTGCTACCGCAGCAAATGTTTCATCGTAGTCGACGTCTTCTTGTTGATTGTATCCTTTAGCAAAAAGCCGAGCCTTATTTCTGACAACAAATCCATCTTCATCTTTCTTATTTTTGAAAACCCACTTAGTACCGATAATCGTTTTGTTTCTGGGACAAGGAACCAATCTCCAGACCTTTAAAGCTTCGAATTGATTTAACTCCTCTTCTATCGCGATTATTGAATCCGGGTCCGCTAAGGTTTCAGAGACCTTAGATGGTTCAATATTGCTCAAGAAAGTGGAGTATAAACACTCGTTGGCAGAACCAGACCTAGTACGAATAGAAACATTTGGATCACCAATAATTTGAGTTATTAGATAATTTTTTGTCCACTTTATGCTCTGAGGTAGGGGAATATACGAACTTTGATTAGAACTTTGATCAGTGTAAGTATTGGGGTAATTGTCCACAACAGGTTCAGGTAAAGGTTCAATATTTGGTATTGAAATAGGCTGAATATCTGACAGAGGTAAAGTGTTTTCATCTTGAACGACTGAAACTATGGCAGATTGATGTTCGAGCCCTCTTTACACTGTACTAGACAATTTGGATTTTCCATTTCAATTTCTTCATCTACATCTTCAGATATTTCTTCAGATAAAGTAACTGGAACATCAACAGATGGACTAGATAACTGTTGTTCAGATTGAATCTGATTTTCATCCCTGGACAAAATGTTTGACTCATAAGGTTTGTTATCAAAGTAATCATCATAAAAGTTTTCAAACAATAAATCTAAATCAGAAATATTAGAATCAGAAGACTCATTAAGATTTGCGTTCCGCGAAGTGTTAATTATCAGCTCGGTACCTGAACTATTTTGTTCAGAAGCCACTTCAATCACTTCATCAAATTAAACATTTACGCTCTTATTTACAACTTTCGTCCTTTTGTTGTAGACCTTGTAAGCATCAGATGTTTTTGAGTAACCAATAAAGACAGCTTCATCAACCTTGACAGCGAACTTACCTCTGTCCTCTTTGTCATTCAGAATAAAACACCTACAACCAAAAACTCGGAAGAAATTTGATATTAGGTATTCTTTTATTTATGAGTTCGTATGGTGTTTTACCAAACATTTTGTGTATGAGAGATTAGTTCTGAGTAAAACATGCAATATCAATTGCTTCAGCCCAAAGGAATAGAGGAAGCTTCGAGAATGTTAAGAGTATATGCGCTGCTTCCACTAGTGTTCTATTTTTCTGCTCAACGACACCATTTTGTTGTGGTGTCCGGGGTGCCGAGAAGGTATGAGAGATACCATGATATTCCAGAAATGTGCCGAGAGTCTTATTCTTGAATTCTGTTCTATTATCCGTTCTAATTTTCTGAACTGATAATTGTAAATTTATGTTAGGACTGAGAAATCAGTATTAATTGTATTCGTCTTGAAAGTTTATAAATAGTCTATATTGTAAAAGTAAGCGTGTTTGACTTTTCTTATAGGTTTGACTTTGACTTGTCTTTATTAGGTTGACCATATAAATATGGTTTAGTCTTTGTAATTAGTGTAAGAGAGAGCTTTATTGTAAAATCAAGATACGTAAGTAAGGTTTGACTGATATTGAATAGTTGACTTTTTCTCTCAAAAGTTCTTAATGTTCATCTTGAGTTCTTGAATGCCATATCTTGAATCTGCCATTGTTGTGATGAAGAAATGAAGAATTGATCAGATATTGTGGACACACAATTGGTATCAGAGCAAGTTTGCAAGAAATCAGAGAAAAGATCAATAGATTTGAAGATTTTTGAAGATTTTATTTTCTGGATTTTTTTTGTTCTTCGTGTTCTTCAGTGTTTGATCCGATTTTGTTTAATTTTTTTGTGTTTTCGTGTTAAGATCATGATCAAAATGTGCGTTTTAGAGTCGTGAATCTTTGTTATTCACTCAAATTCTTGATCTGATCAATCGTTTTCAAGTTTTTGGTGAATTTTGTGATTTTAAAAAGTTTTCGTGTTCTTGAATTTTTTTTAAATGTCAGTGGTTTTGATCCAATTTTTCTTAAATTTCTTTTAGTTTTTGTTTTTTTGTTAGTTTTAATATGTTTTTGTTTTGTTTTGTTTAATTTTTTTGTTAATCTGTCCATTTCTAAAGCCCAATTTCAAGCCCATCATTTTGTATTCGGATAAGGGCCTTATATTGTTCTACTTCTTGACCGGATAAGCAACAAGATTGTTCTCCGGTTAGTGTTCTACTTCAATCGGTTTCTAGACAAAGGGTAAACCGCACAAAGCATCACCAGATTTCTCAAGCGGTATTCATATACACCGCACATAACTTGAGCGAAGATGAGCGGAGAACGAGCGGAGAGGTAAACCTATCAATCTTGACCTGATAGTGTTCGGATTAAACTTTACAGGTAAGTTTTCCATCTCAGATTGTCTGGTATTCTTGTATACCGATCATTCCTTGAGTGTATTCTTGAGCGATTTAAATTTTGCTTTAAGTGGAGTGTGATCGGATTAGTTTTACTCTTGACCGGAATGTGATCGGATTAGTTTTTTCACTTAACCGGGGACTTTTTTAAATCAATGTTCTGACCGGATTTCTAATCCGCTTAATTCATATTACCCAGATTTCATTTTTTTATTTGAAGTGTTCTGTCCGGTTTATACTCTTGACTGTGTCCGGTTTAAACTGTTAACAGGTTTAAGTCTCATTGTTGTGTTCAGTTTGAGCTTTTAGATTGTTAATAGATTTAGTCTCATGCTTTCAGGTTTAAGATTGTGCATTTTGTGTATCAAGTTGTGTTCGGTTTAAGCATCACATTTTTGACAGGTTAAGCTTCAAGTTTTTGACAGACTTGATTGTAAATTCTCTCATTTCACGCCTGGACTTTGTTGTTTGTGTGTGATTTAAGACCATGTTTGAAGCATAATTTGATTGAACCAGTTGTTGTCACATTTTCAAGTGTCCGGTTTATACTCTTGTCTTGAAAGGTTTAAGTGTTTCTATTTGAACTTGCTCTTGAGGTGGTGCTATTTGAATTGTTGTATTCTGTACAGAATTTGTTTTGTGTTCCATCTTCAAAGGTTCATACTTAGTTGGGTTACATATACTTTCAAAGACTGTTTTGGTTGCATTTTATTTGTTGAGCACAGCAGCAGGTTGTAGCAGTAGCAGGTTGAAGCAGCAGCAAGGTTGATAGTCAAAACTTCTAGCTAAACAGCTCCACAGCATTGCAAGGTCTTCAAACAGTAGCTACACATAAACAGCAGCTAGGCAGATTGGACAGCAGCCTGTTCTCATCAATATCTCACAATGAAAACAAGAAACAGCAGCAGTAAGAAGTTGTTTAAATCTTGACAGCCTCAAGCAGTAACAGATTTACACAGCTCCAAGAATTGAAACAGCAGCTACTGTTCAACAGCAGCAACAACAAAACAGCTAAACAACAGCTTCACTTTGGGATTGTGTTTGCTGTGTTGGTAACAGCAGTGTGCAGCAGCAAGTCTTTGAAGGTTTAAAACAGTGTGCAACTTCACAGCAGGTTCACAACTGCAGGTTCTTTCCATTTATATAGTTTTGCATCTATTCAAGTTGTATCTCTTGGTGTAACTGTTGCTTGAATCAAGGTGTTTGGATTTGACATTTTTGATCTTTGCATTATATGTTTCAGATTAGTTCATAGAAGAAGAATCAAAGAGTGACCATCAAAAGCTTTTATTGTTCTTTGAGCTGATTTTGTTGTATGATCGTAGTCTGACTAAGTTTGCTGTTTGATCAGATTTGTGTACAGCAGGTTTAGATAGTTTTAAGCAGACTTGAGAGTACGGTTTACATCAAAGTACTCTTTGGAAGGTTTTAAGGCATAGCAAGGCTTGGGTTTGGAGGAACAAGACGACACAGTAACAGATTGGTTCTTACTGTTTTACAACATATTTCGTTAATTTGATTTGAAACAGCTGTTTTGATTTGAAGCTGTTTTGATTTTGAAGTTTGAGGCTGTTTTTGATTTGAAGATTGCTGTTCATGGTTTTAGACAGCAACTATCTTGACAGCAGATTGTTTAAGAAATTTTTATATAGCAACTACAAATTGCACGGTCTGCAGAAGATCCAATTTAGAGCTGTGAGAAGTGGATCCATACGAGAAGCATATACGTGGATTTTTTAGATACACTTCAGAGAGCAGATAGATCATTTTTTTAAAATGTGTAATATATGTATTGTAAAGAGTGGATATTGTTTGATTTGGACTAGATTCAGTGTTTTTGGACTTGGTTTATTGTTTTGAACTGTTTTT
>NC_037530.1:21476800-21478031 GCF_001531365.2 Cynara cardunculus var. scolymus
TGGATCACCCAATTATTATTCCAAGATTAAGAGCATATGGGTTAGTAAGTCTGATTCTGCTTTATCTCATACACCTGTTGGTACTAACAATCTTCCTTGCATTKTGAAGTCTACTAAWGATTTGATTAATCTTAGCAAGAGAAGGATTTTGTGCTCAACATGCAGAACTAATAATTTTGTCAATAATAAAAGGTTCAACAGGTGGGATGGAGATAACAGTTATCAGGACAACTGGAAAGGTAAGAACAGGTATGATCACCATTACTGGTACGATTCATATTTTAATCATGATCATTCTGTTCATAGTGCTGAAAAGAATACATCTTATAAAAATAAATGGTTTGGAAACTATAACATACCCCAACCAAATACTAACATATTAGGACCCAAGTTCGTTTGGGTACCAAAATCTACTTGATTTGGTTTTGCAGGTGTGTCAAGTTTATGCTGATCAGAATATCATTCCAATGATACACCGATGCAGGGGGAGTTGTGAATTATTCCAACTAAGGCTTCTAAACACCCAGTTTAGAACCCGTAATTAAAAATTTTTTCTTTAAATTTTTGAGCTTAAAAGATTCATTACTTAAATCTACTTTCTAAGGGGAGTTTCTCTAGAAAGTTCAATAATTGGTTTTTTGGAATTTGATTTTTTTTTGGGAAAACGAGTACATTTTCTGAACAGGTATTTCCTGAGATTTTACTTGCGTAACTTCTCATCGTACATAATTCCAATACCTGTTTCAGCGATTCTTCATACTGTTATTATCACGTCTCTTATACGAAAATCATTTTCGGTGATAATACACTCGTTCGTATATAACATTGTTTTCTGATATTTTTTTGACTGATTCACATTTTTTTAATATCAGAATCTGTAAACTTGTTCTTACAGATCTTCATTCATTTCTCTCGTACATATCAAATAATAATCATTGTCGCTTCATTCTTTATTGTTTGTGCTTAAAGCCGAATTATTTGATGAATTTTTATCTGATCATTGTGCTTTAATGAAATAATATTTTTGATCATTCATTGTGATCATATGTGCATAACGCAATATTTTAGGAGGGACTGAGTGCTTATCAGAAATACCTCATTGGAATGTCAAAACCGACAGACCTTCCCAAGAGGACAACCATATCTGAGTGAGCTTAAATCAAAAAGGATATGTGTGCTGAGACTAAAATGAAAAAGAGAGGGGTAGTTGTTGTGAGCTAAAAGAATTGAC
>NC_037530.1:21479281-21509040 GCF_001531365.2 Cynara cardunculus var. scolymus
AGGTTGACCATATAAATATGGTTTAGTCTTTGTAATTAGTGTAAGAGAGAGCTTTATTGTAAAATCAAGATACGTAAGTAAGGTTTGACTGATATCGAATAGTTGACTTTTTCTCTCAAATGTTCTTAATGATCATCTTGAGTTCTTGAATGTCATATCTTGAATCTGCCATTGTTGTGATGAAGAAATGAAGAATTGATCAGATATTGTGGACACACAATTTACTTGAACATTCTTCAAGAGAGATAATTGCCTCAGCGACTTCGTCTTTAGACCTTAGAAAATGAACCCATGTGTATCTGGAGTAGTCGTCAACAATGACTAACACATACTTCTTCCCGTTGATACGTTGAACTCTCATAGGACCACAAAGATCCATATGAAGTAGATGTAGAGGACGTTCGGTATTGAACTCTGTCTTGGTCTTGTGAGAAACTCTCTTGATTTTACTCAGTTCGCACGCTGTGCAAACATGGTCTTTATTAAATTTCAGCTCTGGAAGACCTTTTATGAAGTTGTCACAAACCAACTTGTTCATATTCTTAAAGTTCATATGAGAAAGACGCCGATGCCACAACAAGTTTTGCTGCATGGAGGCCTTGGATATCAAGTAGACTTCAGTATCCACTTGTGTATTTGATAAGTCAATCGTGTAGAGATTTGATTTTACGGATCCAGCGAGAAGTTCCTTACCATCAGTACTACGAACACTGCACCGGTTAGCTTTAAAACAAACTTCCAGATTTTTATCACGGAATTGACCTATGCTAAACAGATTATGTTCAAGTCCTTCGACATACGACACTTTCTTAATCATTAAGTTTCCAGAAATTACGTCACCATATCCAAGGATAGGCACGTATTGATCATTACCGAATCTTACCGTGCCACCAAATGATCCAACAAAATTAGATAACAATTCTTTCCTACCACTCATGTGTTTAGAGCATCCAAAGTCTAAGAACCACACATGCCGGTTTACCTACGCATTGAATCAGTTGAATTTAAGTACCTATTTTAGTATGGGTCCTTTCAGATTAGCCCGAGTTGGTGGTATACTGTAACTACCAAACCAACTTTCTTTAAAAATAATTTTCTTCTTCAGAACAAATATAGCAGAATGCATAACATGATGAGCATTAAAAGAAGTAAAAGGCACAAACTCATTCCATCGACAAAAAGAACAACTCATTGTGCGTTTCTTTATATCAAACATTTCACTGAATGAATATCTCTTTACAGTGTTATTCAATACATAACTTGCAAAAAGTTTCTTCCTTTGTTGATTTGATGATTTATGTGTATCTACAGGCATAGATCCTTTCACTTTCCAAACAGTCTTAAACTTCAATGAGTTATCTGAAACATGAGAAATAAAATCATCAGATTTAGATTTACGATGAACTTTTTGTTTTAGAATTTTTTCAGTACTCTTCTTCCGTTTCTTCAAATTTCTTTTGGTTTTGTTTCTTTTGTAATACACATTCTCAGAAACAGGTTTTTCTTTAAAGCTCTTTTCACAATCTGAAGCCCTGTCAGAATCCACAGTCTTTTCATTTTTAAAAATAAAATCTTCATGAATGGGTAGTTTAGAAAAATCAAATTGAGCAATCTCTTCATCCAAACAAGAATCCGAATTTAATATTTCTGAAAAAATTTATCTCTTCATTAGGAAATTTTAACCCTTCAGACTTAGAAGTGTCACTTGAAGATTTAAAACACGAGAAATACTCAGACTCAACTTGTTCCGCTTTGGCCTTTGAATTTTCAAAACCTTCAATTTTATTTAGAAATTCTTTTTGCTTTTGAAATGAAAGTCTTTCCCCCTTTAAAATTCTTTCCAACTGAACCACTTGTTTTTCCAAAACCAAAGGTGGTGTATATAGTTTTGGTTCAGCTGGTTTTGATTCAAATTATGGTTTTGAATAACTGTGAAAATAATTAGTAGAAAGTGCAGGAACTTGTGTTTGATAACTTTCATTAAGTTCAGAATAGTCAAATGGAACTTGCATTTTGTCATTCTTTTTCTATTCAGATCTTCTTGCTCTTCAACTTTATCAGAAGATTTTGTAACTTTAATTTGAAACTCAGGACGAAGGTCAAGATATTGAAATTTATATAAAGTTGGAGTGAAGTATAAAGCCTTTTTTAAGCAATTCGGATTCTCATAGCCTAACCCTTCCCAAGGATTAAAAAAACGGGTTTCAGTAGGCTTGTTCAGAAAAATAGTTTGGTCAGTTTGCCCTCTCTTATACAACTTCTCTTCTTAGGCCTTCAATTTTTTATTTAAAATTTTATTTTGCAAGGTAAGAGTACAGTTTTTAACAATCAGATATTCATTCAGTAATTCTAAAGACTTATACTTCTCATAAGAATCATATAATTCAGCCTTTAAGGCGTCTGATTTTTCAGAAAAAGATTTTCTTTCAGACAGCAAAGATTGAGCCCAATCAAAATTTTTAGCATTTTCATCAACCAGTTTAAAGTACTTTCTTGTTGCATTTTAAGATCTTTTTCAAGAATAGCAACACAATTTTTTTTTCAGATTTTAACTTTTACTGAAAATATTGAAGTTTGAGCATCATTCTATGCATCTGTTGCATGCATGAATTTTCCAATACATCAAAGTCGATTATGCACTGTCCTCTTCATTATTGGATGAATTTGTTTTAGTTCTTGCCATAAGACAGATGTGTGTAATAGCTTATGACTCCTCTTCCTTATCAGTTAGATTAAGCTAGTGATCATCCTTAGCCATCAATGCCTTACCTGCATCTTTTTGTTTGGAAATGAGAAATGTATTCTTGTAGTAATTAGTGTTTTTCGACACTGGCTTTTTATAATATACATCAAAGTGCCCTAACTTGCTACAGTTGTAACACTTTGTGTTCTCGTCAGCCACTCTCTTCACAAACTTTTTCTTCTCTTCAGGTTTCTTTTCAAACTTCTTCTCATATCTCTTCTCTTCGTACTTTTTCTTTTCACCAAATTTATCTTTGAAGTCATATTTTAACCTAGAAGAGAATCTCTGATTATTTGAGTGTGATTTCTTGTAAAATTTCTTCTGAAAAGCCTTGGTTAGCATCACCATAACTTGCTTAATCTCCTTCATGTCAGAGTCAGAATCAGAATCGTTGCGGCTTTTCAGATGAAGATTCACTTGTCTGAATGACTTCCTTCACCCGCTTGCCAAACTTACTCTTGTTCTTCTTCTCACACACAAAATCCAAAGGATCATTAACTTTTTTTTCATTCTTATTCTTCAAGTCTCTAACTTCATCACATCTTCTTCATTTTGATTTAGAGTTTCATAAACCTCATGAATATCGATATTAGATAAATATTTGTTGTATCTTATATTATTTGCAAACGGTTTCCACTCTGATTGCAAATTACTTAGAAACTTGACATTAATTTCAATCCTTGTCTTCGTAATGTCATTCTTTGTCAGCTCGTTAAGAAGTCTGGTCAAATGGTCATATACATCATCAAAACTTTCACCTTCTCTAGCCTTGAATTCTTCATAAGAAGTGATGCAGTTAGTAACCTTCAATTGAGTTCCCACTCTAGAACCCATCATCATCTTCTCAATTTGTTTCCACATGCTGTTACAAGAAGATTTATAGCTATCGATATTGGTATAAATGTCATTTGTAAGCGTTGGCATCATGTAAGATTTACATAATATATCTGCATCTGCTCTCTCCTTTTCAGTAGGAGTGTATCTAGACTTCTCTTTTATCACTCTTTCAGCCGATCTGTTATGTTCGGGAATAGCAGAAGTTTCTCTCCAGAACACAACTGGTCCTTCCATCAGTGATTCCATAATCATGTCACCATTTTTCTGTCTTTCAATAAAGTTCAAGAATCAGTCTCTCCATTGATTGTAATCACCTTTGAACAGAACTGGTGGCTTGGTGTCAGTTCCAATGGCCATAGCTTCTTTGGAACTCATTTTTATCTGATTTTAAAAAATAGGATCCTTGCAGTTCAAGATTTTGATTAAAGAATAAATATCCAATAATATTTCATAAATCGCACACAGATTTCTTAAGTATTCAAATACTCAACACTTAGCAAAATTCACAAAACTTCCAAGCTTATCCGGATTGGTAATCCAGACAAGTCTATCTGGATTGAGAGTCCGGACAACAAAGACACAATCAAGACTAAGTAGAATACAGACAAAGTGTATCCGGATAAGGTCACCGAACACTTGAGAAACTTAACAAATTCAATTAAGTAATCAAATACGGTCAACAAACAATACGGTCAACACTCAAATCGATTAACACACAATACGGTCAACACTTGATACGGTCAAAGCACAATCCTGTCAAAAAGCAATCACAAAAGTCAATACGGTCAATATGCAATCCGGATAACAAGTAATCTGGTCAACAAGACAATATGATTAACAAAGTTAACAATAAGCACTTGATCAAATTTCCAAACAAATCCGGACAATGAAGTAACCGGATATCAAGTAATACGGACAAAGAGTCAACCGTTCAACAACTAATACGGTCAAAGATATAACCGGATTTACACTTAATCACAAACAAGAATCACAAATCAGACAGAATCCGGACAAAGCTATATACGAATTATGACAAATACGGTCAATACTACAATCGGATTCCTTCAATCAAAAACAAAAATTTTCTTGATGATTCAAGCAAAAGTGGATCAAAAACTAAATTTTTTTATGAATTTTGTAAGAACATAAAGTTTTCGAAAACTCCAAAAGTCCTTCAAATCTTCAAAAATATTGATCAAATGACAAAATTGTATGAATAACAATGATTACAACTTCAAATCGCACACAATGATCAAGTTGTTAACAATTAATCAGCCAAATAAAATAGATTTGAGATGAAATTGATGAAGATATCGATAAAATGCTTAAGAACAGATGATAAATATCCAAGAACAGTTTATGAACAATCCGATCAGATTGCAAAAAATCCAAAATTTTTGAAGAAATTCGTGCAAATTCTTGAAATCCGTGCTAATTCTTTTATCAAATCGCTGCAGTTTTGCTCTGGTACCAATTGATTGTCCCAAAATATCTCCAAATAAGATAAATCTTGTAAAGAATAAGATGAACAAGTAGAGAGAATTATAACCTAAAAATTTTGTATTGAATTCTTCAAAGATTACATAATTCTCTCACTAATGGCAATTAGCTCTCAAAATGATGATTAGGACTAAAAACAATGTAAGCTACTTATTTATACTAGAAAGCAACAAACACTAAACTATTACAAAATGAGAGAAAATAGCTTGAATAGAACATTAAAGCACAACCTTGAACCCAACAAACGCCAATTCAATTTCCTTTATCCAACACGTTGCCTTCATTGGATCTCTCTCACCTGAAATGTTTGGGGTTTACATGTTAGAAACATTTTTATGTCCCCCCTTATTACTGCTTGTTGATGGAACTGGAGGATTCATTCCAACTCGTTCAGTTTCCACTCTGGCTGGTAATTTCATAATAGATACCAGAGTTTCTCTTAGTTTGCCCATTTCTTCAGCCAGAACATCCCTGGTTATATATTATGGTTGAGGCCCATGCTCTTGATTAACATTTCCCGAAATAGATTCCCCTTGATCGGGATGAACCTCTGTTTGATTTCTTCCTTGAGCCTGACTCCTCCCTTGACCTCTACCCCGGGTTCTTCCCCTGCCTCGACTCCCAGAAATATTAGTCGGAATATTTTGGGGATATTCTTCTCTTTCTTCTGGATTGGGGCGGGTGATCCTTTCAGACCTTCTTGATCGACTAGCCATCCGTAGATATTTTAATATTAAATATCACATATTCACATTCCCATATATAATAAGGTGTCCGAGTATAGATATGTACCTATAAGTTCATAATTACATTTGCCACTTGTAATTCGAATTTATCTTACATACTGCCTTCTGTAACCCATTATATTTATTTCCAGTGGTACTACTTATATCCGGGACCCCTTAATATGCAAATAATAGTTTAAGTCTTGGCATCATGCTTTGAATACCTAAATCCCTTAAATTCAGGCTCTGATACCACCTTCTATAACACCCCATACTCCACATTTGCATATAACATATATTTCATATAAAAGAAATATAGATTACACCACATAGGTCCCATTAGTACAAGGATTCCATATGTACAAAATTTACATATGACAAATTCCAAAAGAATATCCCTGCACTATCACGTGTATAGCAACCTGTAACTACAAAATATAGAGGCAACAAGTGGATTTTCATAAAGCAGATAACACAGAAGAAAAACAATTATATTTTCCCTTTCCCCTTTAAATCCCGAGATCCCGCAGTTCTTGCATTGCACATTTTTGAAACACAAAATGAGGGTTAGACAAAAAGTTCTAGTGAGTAAATCTCTTCTTTGCAAATACAGGGTGAAGATAACCAAAACATGATAAAATATATTTTATATAAAGATAATATATTTTAGCAACAACATGCAAAATCTGTTTATTAGCCAAAAAATATAAATCAACAGATTGCTTCTCATACAACACATATGCAATCCCTCGAAACCAGTAATTCCTTTATAGAATTGGCATAGAACTCCTCTGGCATATTGGGCCAGAGCCCCTTTGCCCTTGCTAATCAGAGCCTCTGTGTTTAAACGAAACAACACTTAACCAGAGATCCTCTGGACCAACAAAGTCTCTGGTCCATAAACGACCTATCTTAATTTTAAAAGATAAAATAAGGTAGAATCAGAGCTCCTCAGATTCTTTGTTTATTTATAAAAATATTTGAAGAAAAGATTTAATTTTAAAAGATAGAACTCTGATACAGAGTTCAGACACAGAACTCGAGTACAGAGCTTAGACAAAAATACGAAGTAACTATTTTCAAGATACAGAGCTTCTGGTTCATAAAATTCCCAAAATAGTAAAGTCTTTCCATATGACAAGAGGTTCTCTGGTCCTTCTAAAAGACCAACCAGAGTCCCTCTGCATCATTCTCACATATGTTTAAACTTGATAGAAATCATAGACAATTAATGCCTCTGTTTATAAATCATTTTCCTCTTCTCAATAACATCAAAGTTATAATTTTTAAAGAGAACAGTACCTCTAAATCATCAAGTCACAAAGAAACGTTAATTTAGAATTATTGTATCTAATAGTAATAATAACAAGAGTTATAATATTACCCACACCTGTAATTGCCACCCTAATATCCATATAGGTACACCTCTCCTAGATATGCCACCCTTATTTCTTCTTTAAAACAGGGTTCCTTACCAGAACAAACTTTTGTCACCACGTCTGGAATTACCCAATGCCCAGTTCCAAGCCAGAACAAAAAAATGTCACCACGTCTAGGGGAACTATTTAAAACAAAGTTTCATTCCAGAACAAACTTACGTTACCATGTCTGGAAGAAGCATTTCTAAATAGAGCTTCAAACTAGAACAAACCTATGTCACCACATCTGGAAGAAACATTTCCCACAATATAGTTTCAAACCAAAAACAAACTTATGTCACCACGTCTGGAAAAAGCATTTCCCTAAATATAGTTTCAAACTAGAACAGACTTACGTCACCACATCTGGAAAAAAAACATTTAATATCTTTTCCAATATATTAAAAGATATAAAATACCCATTTCACAATATAACAACTTTAAACAGAAATTGTGAAATCCCGCCATTACATAAATTCAAAGTTAGTTAAAATCTCATTCACCAATCAAATCTGTACGGATAGCTTTGACCGGAAAAACTTATCCAACCAACACATGTCCGGACAACCTTAGGCAGACACCCCTATCCGGACAACACAACTATTCTGGACGATGAATATTTATTCGGACAACAGTTAACCAGATACGCTCTTATCGGACAACACAGTGTCCGGGTATAACTCTCATCCGGTCAACACGGTGTCCGGACATACCGTTATTGGACAATACAGTGTCTGAACACAAACTTCATTGGTTAAGCATATTACACTAATCTAGACAACACAGTGTCCGAATATACTCCAATCCGGTCAACACAGTATCCGGGATACTCTAATCCGGTGAATACTATGTCCGATGAAAAGACCCATACGGTCAAAGGAGATGAACAAGAATAGATAAAACATTTTCAATATATCATCATTCCAAAGATATAAACCAATAATCAAACCATATTCAATGGTTGTTTTTAATAAACACTCACCTTTTGTAAACTTAGACTTTGAAGATGAAATAGCAAATACGAATCATCTACAAATTGATCCAACTTCAGCAAACTATACACACAATATGCTTTCACTCTTGGCTTTTTAAAAATGGCAGAAAGATTTCTCCTTGCCATGGTTTCTCTATAAACACCCCTTTCCTTAAAAGGAAATGTTGATCCCAGATCTCTCAATAACACGAATATTCAAGTTATGAATAACCTAAATATTTCGTGTGGGTGGAAAAATAGTGAAGAACACACAATGATATTCAAGAACTTGTTTCAGTGTCAAATGATTCACTATTATTCAAATGATTCGTTGAAAAGCATAAACAATTACAAGAATGATAAAGCCTATTTATACTAGTAATCTAAATATGGAGATTGCTATCTATGGAAGATATATGGCAAATCTTTTTAGGAACGAAAGCAATATAGAATTTTGGAAACTAAATAAAGCAAAGTAAGGTAATGAGAATCCAGCTGTCGATTTTCCATCTCCATATGTCTTCTTGAAGACATGTTCTACCATGAGTTTTGTGGTCTTCTTGATCGAGTACCTCTGGTTGAATTGTTGTGGAAGACTCCAAGTGTTGGTAACCAGAGGGGTTATCGAGATGCACAGTTCATCGCACCTATGGAGCTTCATCGCATCTCTGGTTGTATAGTGTAACACCCCCAAACACCACATTTGCATATAACACATATTTTATTTCATGGAAATATAGTTTACATCCCAAGGTCCCTCTAGTACAAGGATTCTTATATCTACAAAATATACATATGATAATTCCAAAACAAAATCCTGTACCATCACATGTAATACAACATGTATCTTCAAAAATAAGCAATCTCAAGCAGATCCTCAAAAGCAGATATCAAATTAGGAAAATAATCATATTTTCCCTTTCCCCTTATTATCCCTAGACCTCGCCATTCCTGCACCTCATATTTTAAAGACAGAAAATGAGGGTTAAACCAGAAGGGTCTAGTGAGTATTTCCCTTCTTTGCAAATGCAGGGTGATAAAACACCAAAATATAATAAAATATCTTTGCTCAGATATAATTGCAATACGAACACACAATGCAGTTTTTAATGATATGAATAATAAAATAAACTCAAGAACCTTAGATCTATTTATAAAATGCGTTCGCTTAAAGATCCAATGTTCCCAATATGAAACAAATATCGTAACAATAGCTTCTTTGAATCATCAGACCATTCCTTTGTAAATATTAATGGAAAGATTTAAGGCAATACTTGYCCYTTATGACAAACCATTTTCCCCTTCTCAACAACATCTAAATTATTATTTCTAATAGGAATAACATCTCTGATTCATCAAGTCACAAAGAAATGATGACTCAAAGTTATTGAATCCAATTAGTAACAGTAATAAGAGTTATATTACTATCCACATATGACAATGCCTCCCTTATTCCAAGTACACCTCTCCTTGATATGCCACCCTTATCCCTCCATTAAAACATGGCTACTTATCAAAACAGACAAAAGTCACCACGTCTGAATGTACCCACTACCAGTTCCAAGCAAGAACAGACAAAAGTCACCACGTCTGGGGGAACTATCTTTTTAAACAAGTTTCATACCAAAACAAACATACGTCACCATGCTTGCTAGAAACAGTTCTTAGAATCCAGTTCCGTATCAAAACATACATATGTCACCATGCTTGGTAGGAACATGTCTTTTATTAGAAAGATATAAAATACCTTTTTATAAATCCATAATTAAACTCATCAAACTATAAAATTTCCAATAAAACCCAACACTTATAATTTATATTAAGAAATCAACCGGATATGTTATCCGGACAAACAATCCGGACAAAACTGTCCCTTCTTGTCCGATGTACTAATCTGGACAAAAACTTAGAAAAATTCCTACTTGAATCCGGATGAGTCTTGAGCGATTTAGCTCTAACCCGGATAACCTTCGACCGATTTTAGGGAATAAACCGGATAATACATAATCGATTTAAAACAACTCTGCATGACCCTTAAGCGATTTAAGATTAAACAGTCTAATACATGATCGATTTAAAATAAACTGGTCAACACTACGTCCAGTTTAGAATCAATCCGGCCAACCCTTTGTCCAATTAAAACCCAAATTGGATACATAATTTCTTTAAGAATAATACACTAAAACCAGCATCAATACAATATTTGTGTAGAAAACGTTTTTAGAAAATTACTCACCTTTAAGCAAGGATTCAGATTTTGAAGAAGAAGAATGCAAAGTTAAAAGATCTCCGGACAATCCTCTCTCTAATTCTCCCAAAGATTTCCAAATAAGGCAAGAAAACTTGCCTCATATTCACAACCTAGTACTTATACTTTCCTTTTTAGGTAAGTCGCCCAACCAAGCCTTCACCCAAATGTATGCATAATAAAACCATACATACATGCCCATAAACTCATGCACACACATGCACATATTAATATTATGTATATATATTCATATATATATATATAACATATATATACATATATAACATATATATATATATATACCCACATTTAGGGCACTATGACTTTTTCTTTGTGAGTCTTCCATTGGCCTTCTACTCTTTCACACTTGTATGTTTTTCATTACTTTTACAAATATGAGTGATAGGGTCTAACAGTCTCCCCCTAAGTAATGAAAAAACAAATAATGACTAGTCTATGAAGAAGTGAAAAATTAATGAAAGACAGAGGCTATTCTAGAAAAACATCCTTTTGCCAAAAAAATTCATTGGAGTAAAGAGTTGGACGATTTCTTACAGAAAATGAATGAAATGAAATTACATGAAGGAAATATTTTAATCATGGTCTCCTCTTGATATTTTCCAAAATCGTATCATTATTCCTCTGAAACGGACTACTGTGGAGATAGCATGGATGAGCTCTTGTCCTTCCTTCATCGGCACATGCGGTCTGCCTAGTCTCTCTTGAATGACTCCCTGAAACCATTCAAGTGTATTGGTTGAATACTTGAAGGCCTCAGTTAGTCTGAAAAACTTTTTAGCACCATACTCGTTCTTGAAAACTAATCCGAGTTCTGGTTGAGCTAAGACCGTTGCAGAGCACTTCTCATGTAGGCCTGGAAAATATTCGTTTGGAGGTGTGTAGGAGAATCTTTCAATACCTAGTTCAAGAGTGATTTGGAAATCGCTCTTTACTCTGAACTTGACTAGGGTTCCCATCGTCTACACTATCGCTCTGTTGGCCATCCCATACCTTATCCCTTGGTCCTATCGCTGAGTTGTATGGCCATAAAGATCGATCAAGTCCCATAGGTTGAGATTTATTAGATCATTGTCATTGAAGATGCTGATCATCCCATGCATATGTTCCATGGTATACTCGATATATTTGATAGCTCAGTTGGCAGAGGTTCTCATTTTGATGTCGAGGACAGTCTTGATTTCATCGTTTGAGAAGACGACTTGTGGTGGAGAGGTCGTCTGTCTCACGAATTTGTGACGTAACAGGTCCATCGACTCAGGGGATAGGTTGGGAGGATTGAGGACCAACTATTCTTCATGGTCATGGTAGAGATATTGATGGATATTTTCCATCATGACAGGTTCCCTTTAAGGAATTGGTGGACGTCTCCTTAATGACTCAAAATTGGAGATGATTTTATCGACTTTTCCTTGAGTTGGAGCTTGCCTCGATGAGGAAGGGACATCTGCTTGCACCTGTTGGGTGATGGGTGGTTGTGGTTGGGTGAGGGATGGTTGTGGTTGGGTGAGGGATGGTTGTGGTTGGGTGATGGGTTCTGTTTGGGTGAAGGGTTCTGGTGAAGGTATGGCTTCTGGTTGAGTGGTTTCTTTTTGGGTAGGTTCTGGCTGTGTGGGCTCTGGTTGGGTGATGGGTTCTATTTTGGTTGGCTGTGGTTGTGGTTGAGTAGGTTGGGTGAGGAAGGTGTCTGGTTGAGTGGGTATGGTAATGGATGGTTCTGGTTGAGGAGGTGATGGAGGAGGTGTTGGTGATAGGATGAATGGTAAGTTTGTTTCTGGCTGAGGGGAAGGTGGGTTATCGGATGATGAAGAACTCACCAAGATTGGCAAGAACTCATTGGTTATGGGTAGAGGTTCTTGGGTGTAAGCAAAGGGAACATGCACATTTTGTACATCATGAGAGGGCTGAGCCTTTGGTTCCCTTGCTTGAGTTCCTTGGGTTTGTTGGTTTAGTTGGCTTTATGGTGGTGATGGTGGTGGTGCAGCAGTTTCCATCAGTTCTTGAGCCGGGTTCTTCCTTTCATGAAGACCTAGATCGTGATCATCTTAGTTTGGGTCATCATGCCTCAGCCTCTTAAGGGGGTGGCTAGTTGAGCAGGAGGCTCTGCTCCTCTTTTTCGTCATCCTGAAGGAAGCGAGATACTTCCTCAGGGCCTTCCTTCTTTTAGTGTCCTCCATTGTTTGGAGAAGGGAGTTGGTGCATGCTTTCTATAGTTCAAGAGGAGATGAGTGCCTTAGAGAAGGCTCAAAGGTCAGCTCTGGTGACTGCTTTTGATGTGGTGAAGGTTGAGGTTGAGGCTGGTGGAGGGATGTTGATGGAGGCTATCATTTGTCTTATCTCTGCGGCAAAAGAGTTAAATTATTCATCGGTTGAGGGAGCTACAGAGGGGGAGGAGGGGGGTTGTTTGTGGTAAATTAGCTAGGATTATGGTGGGTATGGTGGCGATGGAAGTGTTTATGGAGTTAACTTGGGTGGTGAGAGAGGCATTGGCTTCATCGGTCGTAGAAATCTGGGTCGTGAGGGTTGCAAGTGTGGCAGTGATGGTTTGGTTTGTGGTGGTTGAAAGAGTGGAAAGGAAGTTGTATTGTTGGACTATCAACTATTAAAATATTTGAATACGGGTGGTGTTGTCCCTCGATTGAGCCTCGGGGGATGCAAGTGATTGCTGAATCGATGAAAGGTCTATCGATGGGGTGGATTCAGCAATCCTTGCAAAACTAAGTTTAAGGTCATCCAAGGACCGCTGAATTGAATCAGCAAAGGCTTGGAACTCATCCTTTGTAACCAAGTCTGCAAGTGGGAGGGGTAACCCCTACAGCAACAGATGTTGTAGGTTGAGCCTCAGTCCCAGAGGCGCCTCCATTGATGCCTTGTGTGAAATGAGGCAAGGGAGGACCTCCAACACGTTTTTGATAGCCCTCAAGTGAGGAACTATCTCGTAAAATTGCTACATGAACTTTTTCTTCACCAGATTCAGAGTCCGATGAAGGGAAGTAAATGTGTGTCCCCTTTGCTAGATCAAGTATCGAAGGGGAATGTGCAGGAACGGACGACCATTCTGAACGATCGATGGGAATTTCAAATCTAGAAGCAACACATGCTTCTGTGTGAGAGGGTAGTGGCGAGCCATGAGGCAAAGTGGCTCTTATGTCTTCATCACCCCCTGTTGGGAGAGAGTTGATGGATGATGTGGTTCCTTGGCTTGATCATCTCCAGAGGACCAAAGAATGGCCTCTGGATGGCTGGCATGGGTTGGGTTTGGATTGGATGGTCCTTGTTCAATACCCCTTTGGCCTTGATCGCCAGGGGTAGTGGATGTGGCTGCCCGCGGAGGGGGTGATGTGTGTATAGGGCCGGGGGATGTAGGAAAAGTGTCATCATCATCATTTTCATCATTCGATGAAGACGACTCCTCTTGAGATCCCTCGCTTGTTCAGGAGATGGCTGAATGTGCTCCGGGGTAGTTGGCCTCGGTTGTTGGGCCAGTATGGAGCTCTCGTATGCCCTACGGTAGGTAGAGGTGGCAGGTATCACGCTGAGCATTGCCCTAGATAGGGGCTTCTCTACTGGGTAACCATCCTTGGAGATGGTTGGACGATGGCCATTCATGAGGTACTGTGGGGTGAATGGCTCATCGCTAGGCAAGTTGTGTATCTTCATCGCGTCCCTGATGAACAGCGTAAGGAAACGCAAGAAGAGCACCGATGAAAGCGGCTTTCCTGCAGCCACTAACTTGTTCTTCTTGACAATTGTTGCATGGATCTCATTGTAGATCAACAAGACATAGTCCAGAGGAAGGTTGAAGAACAAACCATACATGATGGTCATGATGTTGATGTTCCCTTGGTCCATACTTCCTAGCTTGCAAGTCAGAGCTCGGTTGAGAATGGAAAAGAACATATTCCACATCGGGGTAAAAACTTCCTCTTGAAGTCTGAGGCATTGTGCAAGTCCCTGTTGTATCCCAACATCTTAATGAATCGTAAGATGTCGAAACTAGTTGGCGGCTCGGCATAGTGTGCGATCCCGAGCTCCTGTCTTGTTGGGATGAACAACACCTTGATCTTGGCGCGAGAAATCTTGATGGAGCAGACCATGCCATTTGGGACATTGATGTCTCCCATTATCCCTCGGTTCTCTGGGTAGAACTCATAGGTTTTCCAATATTGTTGTACATATTTGACTGGCACCTCATTGTTGGGGAGGGTGAGTGCCGGTTGAAGAACATAATTTTGGAAAAATTCGATTAGGATGGAAAACCTATCCTCATAGAGATGGGTGCAAAGGTTGATTGAATGGTTGTTTGGCTTGATGGGGAGGAAGACAATAGCACGGCTGTCGGTGCCGATTGACTTGACGTGACTGTCGTTATTGATTGATTCATGGGAAGAGGATGACACCATTTTCGCTAGTAGGAGAGTTGCAGGTTCGTTTTTGCTTTCGAATGTTTTTTACAAGGTTTTGTGTGCGTAAAGGGTTAACAGGTGGGGAAGAAGACTATTTATAGTAGGGTGGGAGGGGAAGGGTTGGGTAAAAAGAAATGATTATTTTAATGGTAAAAAGGTAATGATGGGTTTTTGGGGACGCTTGGTGAAAAGGTGGGTGTGATTGTGATCGTGAGCCATAAAGTCTGCTTACGATTATAACGGTGCATGTGAATAGGGACACGTGTCGAGTGGGGGTGGGATGATTTTAAAAATGGAGGGTTTCTATGGAACACCTATTGCAAGCTGTCAGACTCTGGAGGACCAGAAGGTCTCTGGTTGAATGCAAGGGATGAAAAACTAAATTTATGTAGCATTTTTGTGATCCAGAGGCTCTGAATAGACGAACCAGAGGCTTTGGGTGGGAAAATGCAAGCTTAAAGAACCAATGTATTGAACCAAAGGGTCTCTGATTGAATGAAGATGTACAACCAGAGGTATGTTTGGCTCAAATTGGATCCTTAAAGATGAATGTGATGTACAAAACTCCCCCTCAAATGATGCATAGGGTTGAGAAATGAGTAAAAACTCCCCCTAGAATCAATAGGGGAGATGAATGAGATGACTAGAAGCTCTGGTCTATATAACCAGAGGTTCTGTTTGTGAATGTTAGTGCAAATGGATATGAATGATGATGGAGATGATGGGTCTATGGGACCAGAGGGTCTCTAGTTCCAACGACTTAGAATCCAGAGGCTCTGGTTGCATGAGAGATGCAAAATGTAATGGAAATATGAGAAAATGATAATGTATGAAGACCAAGGTGGAAACCAGAAGCTCTGGTTTTTGGAACCAGAGGCTCTGGTTGCAAAACAAATAGAATGACTAAGTTAAATGCATTAGAAAACAAATGAAAGGAGACCAAGTTGGACCAGAGGATCTTTGGTCTCAAAGGCTTGGAATCCAGAGGCTTTGGTATATAGAACCAGAGGCTTTGGTTGGGAGGGGGGATAATTAGTGAAAAAACACAAAGTACATTCTTTGGACCAAAGGAGCTCTGATTCCAAAGAGAGTGAAATTTAGGCCAAATATAAACAAGTATTTCTAATTTGCCAGAGGCTCTGTTTTAGAGTACTTGATTATGAGGGCCATTTTAATGTATCACTTTTAGGCATAACCATGAGATATTGAGAATCTCTGGTTTGAAACGATAGTTTGCCTCTAAGTGGTGAGATTCAGCATACCCATCTTGCTGACAAAAAATAGAAATCTTTTCTCAACGAGTGCTTTTGTAAAAATGTCAGCAAGTTGAATCTTTGTAGGAACAAAATACATCTCTATTGTTCCTTTTTCTACATGATCTTTGAGAAAATGGTACCTGACATCGATGTGCTTAGTCTTAGAATGCTGCACAGATTTGCAGAGATAGCTATGGCACTCTTGGAGTCACAAAGGATGAGAATCTTTTCATATTTAAATCAATAGTCCTTCAGCTGGGTCTTCATCCAGAGAACTTGTGAACAACAACTAGCAGCAGCAACATATTATGCTTTTGCTGTAGAGGTTGAAACACAATTCTGTTTTCTGGATGCCCAACTTACCAGCTTGTCCCCCAAGAGTTGACAGCTTCCAAATGTACTCTTTTTATCAAGCTTGCAACCTTCATGATCTGTTTAAGTGTAGGCTATTAGATCAATGCCAGAGTTCATATGATACCAGAGACCCAATGTAGGGGTTCCCTTGAGGTATCTAATGATCCTCTTGACCTTAGAGAGATGAGATTCCTTAGGATTAGCTTGATACCTTGCACAAAGACATGTAGCAAACTTAATATCTGGTCTACTAACCGTTAGGTACATAAGTAATCCAATCATGCCTCTGTACATTGTGACATCCACATATTTGCCTGATGGATCATCAAATAACTTAGCTTCTATAGCCATGGTTATTCTCATGATGAATTTGAGAGAGAGTACTTCTTTAGAAGATCAGTCACATATTTGGACTGATTGATGAAGATTCCTTCTAAAGTTTCTTTTATTTGAAGACCAAGGAAGAAACTAAGTTCTCCCATCATACTCATCTCAAATGTGATGTCGTCCACATATATTTGCAAAATAAAATATCACCTTTGTGCTTCTTGAGAAAGAGGGTTGTATTGATGGTACCTTTTTCGAATCTGTTGGCAATGAGAAAGGTAGAGAGTGTATCATACCAGGCCCTGGGTGCTTGCTTCAGCCCATAGAGAGCTTTGTCCAGAAAATAGACATAGTCTGGATGCTTTGGATTTTTGAACCCAGGGGGTTGCTGCACATATACTTCCTCTTGAAGTTTACCATTGAGGAAGACAGACTTGACATCCATCTGATAGACCTTGAAGCGTTTGTGTGCTGCATAGGCGAGGAATATTGTGATGGCTTTAAGTCTGGCGATGGGAGAAAATGTTTCAGTGTAGTCAATCTCTTCTTCTTGGTAGTAGCCCTTGGCAACAAGCCTGGCCTTGTTCCTTACAACTATGCCATCTTCATCCTTCTTGTTTCTGAAGATCCATTTAGTTCCTATAGTTGTCTTCCCTTTGGGTAGAGGCATGAGGGACAATACCTTGTTTCTCTCAAACTGGAGTAGCTCCTTTTGCCTGGCATCTATCCAGTTTCGATCTTGTAGGGCTTCAGAAATCTTTTTTGGTTCGATCATACTTAGAAAGTTGGCAAAGAGGAATTCATTGAGAGTAGCAGATGTCGTCTTGACACCGGATGATGGATTACCAATGATTTGGTGATGAGGATGGTCTTTTGTCCACTTGGTGTAATATTGAGGTTCTGGAGCAACAGGATGCAGTTCTTCATCGGCTGATGGAACTGCTTGCTCCCCCTCAAAGAGATCATATCTAGAGTGATGATCTGGTTCTGAAGACATAGGAGAAGTAGAGGGTGAAGTAACATGAGTTTCAGAAAGAGTTGTACCTTAAGCATTGGAGACTTCTGTTCTTCATCGGCTATGGAAGAGAGTTCTTCAATGGGAGCTTGTCCAGAGACTACTTCTTCGAAGATGTCTTCAAATAAATGAGCCAACTCTGATTCATTAGGTTTGCTCAGAGGTGAATCAGAGGCTCTCTGTGATAGCCCGAGTCCTAAACTGCTGTGTCCAGAAGTCATAGGTGAAGAATCATCAAAGGACACATTGATGCTTTCGATGACAATCTTTGTTCTTCTGATGAACACTCTGTAGGCCTTGGCAGTTTCAGAGTAACCTAAAAATATTATTTCATCAGCCTTCTTGTCGAACGCAAAGATATTCCTTATCGTTGAGTATAAAGCATTTGCACCCAAAAACATGAAAATATTTGACATTTGGCCGTCATTGGTTGATGAGTTCATATGGAGTCTTCTTGTGCCTCTTGTTGATGATTGATCGGTTCTGGGTGAAGCATGTAGTGAAAATGGCTTCGGCCCAGAAGGTGATGGGTAGCTCAGATGAAGCAAGCATGGTCCTTGCTACTTCCACTAGGGTTCTGTTCCTTCCCTCTACTACTCCATTTTGCTGTGGAGTTCTGGCTGCTTAAAAGTTCTGGGAGATGCCTTTACTGATGAGATATTCATCAATTTTGGCATTTCTGAATTCTGTTCCATTGTCACTTCTAACCTTGATAAGTTTACGTTGTAGAAGCACTTGGATCCTTTTCCTCACTTCGATGAGGAGTTCAGGAACGTCTGATTTCTTCTTTACGAATTCTACCCATGTGTATCTAGAGTATTTATCAACTAGAACTAGGATGTATTTCTTTCCAGAGAGGCTTTGTGTAGAGATAGGCCCACAGAGGTCGATGTGGATCATTTCTAAGGGCTTAGAGCAGGAGGTTTCTGACTTAGTTCTTTGAGAGGCCCATTTTAGCTTTCCTATCTCACAGGCTGAGCATAGGTGGTAATTTTCAAAGTTGAGATCAAGAATCCACTTGACCAGCTTTTGTTTGGCTAACTTCTTTAGAAAATCAAAATTTATATGTGAGAATTTCTAGTGCCATAGCCAATTTTCATCACTCTTATGGGATACAAGGCAGAGAGTGTCTTGTCATACAGAGGAATGAAAGTCAAGAAGATAGAGATTTCCTTCTCTCTTCGCCTTGATGATGGTTTGGTCGGACTTTGTTTTGATGATGCAAAAACCTTTGTGAAATCTGACCTCAAGACCCTTGTCACAGAACTAGCTTATGCTTAGTAAGTTATGTTTTAGACCTTCAACATAGCCACTTTTTCGATGGAAAATTTGCCTCTGATGAGAGTGTCGTATCCCTTGATGGTTCCCTTGCTGTTGTCTCCAAAAGTGACAGAGCCTCCAGATTTTTCGATGAAGGAAGACAGCTGACTTTTATCACCAGTCATGTGCCTGGAGCAACCTGAATCCATATACCATGGTTGCACATGTTGGTCCTGCAAGACAAGCTAATGGTTTTTAGGTACCCATTTCATAATGGGTCCTCATTTGTTAGTCGGGGATACGACCTTTTGCTTTTCATCAGCCCTCTTGGAATTGGGCTGATTTCTATTACCCTTAGCCTTTGTAGGCTTGGGTTTATTTTCATTGCCCTTAGCCTTTGTAGGAGTGGACTTTTTCACGTTTTCATGAGTTTGAACATTGTTGTAGCGATAGATGTGTTTGGAGAACATGCAGCGATGATTTAACATGTGATTCCTCAGGTTTTGTAAAAGAGTTAAACATTGACAGTTGGGAGTTTTTGGACAAGAATGTTTAACTTTCTTTTTATTCAATGAAAAAGAGGTAAAAGCAGAGGATGAAAATTTTGTCCTAGCATTGGTTGTTTTTACAAATTTCCTATCTAGTGCATAATTTTTATTTGAAGGGGCAGGCATGGGCTTTACTTCTTTCCTGAGGATGGGCTTCTTCTCTTAGCTGAAGGAGAAGAAAAGTGTAGATTAGAATTTTCAGAGGCAGACCACTTCTGTTTCTGTTCACGAGTAAACTTAATGAATTTAGATGGAAGGCTTGGGCCATGTGAAATATCGTTGGCAGACTTAACGTTATTCAGCTTTTCTTTTCCTTTGTCTGAAGATTTCATAGGTTTTGGAATATCATATTTCATTGGGGATTTGAAAGTTTGAGGTTTCTTATCCTCAATGATCTCTGGTGATTCATAGACTATTTCTTCTTTAGAGTCAGAATCAAGAAAGTCTCTTGCAGATTTCTCGAAATAAAAAATTTTAGATGTTTGTGGGAGCAATGGGTTCTGAGGTTGATGGTTCAGAATGATTTGTTAGGAGTTCCATCGCTTCTGATTTCTTAGATGAACTTCCAATGTCAATGCATTGTTAATCGATCCATCAGATGATGGTTTCTTACTAAGATGTTTTATTCCATCGACAACACTTGCTGATGAACTTGTGGGATTGATAACTAGAGGCTCTGGTTTAACCATAAGGTTTCCATTGGTCTCTGGTTTGGAGGCATCATCCTTTTCATCAGAATTCTTACATGTGCTATTCTCATACACCACATTCTCAAACTCTTGCTTCAAGAGAACAAATTTTCCATCGACTTTAAGCCTTTTGAAATTTGCTTTGGATTTTGGGTAAAAGTTGGGTTTTTGAATAAATCCAAGTTTAAAAGTGGATTCAAGGGTGGATTTCTTGGTTTTGATGAAAGTATCGAGATCATTGAATGCAATCCCTTGGTAGTCCTTTTCTTCTGCAGCAAGGGCGAGGGGTCCGCCAATGAACACCTTCCTCTTCATTATATCCTTCTCTTGTGAAGCAAGAGTTCCATAGACGTCATGAAGTGACCAACTGTCTAAGTCCTGATTTGCTTGGAGGGACATCGACAGTTGAGTCCACTCATCGCTAAGAATTTTGAGAAATAAAACATGGTTTTCATCTTTCGTCCTAGCGATGTCATTTCGGCGACATTGATTGATTAATTTGTTGAAATGATCATAGGTCTTCTGAATCTGTTCATCAGGAAGAGCCTTGAATTTAGTATATTCGTTGAGGCATTGCGCCCTACAATTTTTTTTCGTCTTTGCACCTCCTTCCAGTTGGCTCGCCAGTTCATCCCATATCTCCTTCGCTGTTGTACAAGCATCGAGAGATTGGAAGATGTCGTTTGGAATGGCCATAATGATCAGCCTCTAAGCCTTCTTGTCTACTTTTAAACATTCAAGATCATCTTCATCCCAGTTCTTTTCTTCTTTTGCCATGTAGTAAGCAGCCACTTCTGCGTAGTGCTTGTTCCAGGGACTCTTGGAACAAGAGTCTGAGGAACATACGGGCCTTCCATGACGGATCTGAGGAGATTCCTGTCCATCCCCTCCAAGAAATTCACCATTCGTATCCTCCATTGTTGATACTCTTCTATTTGAAGAATTGGAGGTTTGGTAAGGGAACCCACACTATATGCAGAATTTCAGTTGGCAGTGAGAGTTTTTAGAAGAGAAAGAAAATACACTTTTTGGAGAAGAAGATTATGAATTTGAGAGATTTTGATTTGATAGTTTTGATTAAAGAACAATCAATTGGCTCTTATACCAATTGTTGATCCCAGATCTCTCAATAACACGAATATTCAAGTTATGAATAACTTAAATATATCGTGTGGATGGAAAAATAGTGAAGAACACACAAGAATATTCAAGAACTTGTTTGAGTGTCAAATGATTCACTATTATTCAAATGATTGGTTGAAAAGCGTAAATGATTACAAGAATGATAAAGCCTATTTATACTATTAATCTAAATATGGAGATTTCTATCTATGGAAAATATATCCCAAAGCTCTTTATGAAAGAAAGCAATCTAGAATTATGGAAACTAAATAAAGCAAAGTAAGGTAATGAGAATCCAACTGTCGATTTGCCATCTCCAGCTGTCTTCTTGAAGACGTATTCAACCATGAGTCTTGTGGTCTTCTTGATCGAGTACCTCTGGTTGAACTGTTGTGGAAGACTCCAAATGTTGGTAACAAGAGGGGTTATGGAGATGCGCAGTTCATCGCACCTATGGACGTTCATAACATCTCTGTTGTATAGGGCACTTAGACTTTTTCTTTGTGAGTCTTCCATCGGCTTTATGCTCTTTCACACTTGTATGTTTTTCATTAATTTTACAAATAGAAGTGGAGTCTAACAGGAAAGGTGGTTTATAAGAATGAATATTAAATTCATTCATACTATAAGCATGCATGCAAACCATGTTTATACAAAAACTCGTTCACCCATATATATACATATATATATATATACATATAGCATCCATATATATATATATATATGTATCCATATTTCCCATAATCAATTTAGCAATTAAATCATATATTCACGTAATTATATATCCAGTAATCACATAACCCATACCTCAAATGCATAACAAGAACCTGATTATCACAACATATTATCCCACAAAAAGTTTTAACTTTTCTTCAAAATCTATTTCACAAAAGGAAGAAACTTCCAAGTCTGATGTTTTTGAAAATGTGTTTTATGACTCAGACTCTAATTCTGAAACAAAGGTGATTTATGATTTTTACTCAAATGAAAAGATTATTGAGCAAAATGACTGGGTAATTCATTCTAATCCTAAATTTGACTCAAATGCTAAAATTTTAGCTTTAAAGAAGCAAATCTCTGAACTTGAGGTGAAGTTAAAATCTGAAAAGAGATCCATGGAACGAGCTCAAAATGAATTTTCACTTAAAATCAAAGAGCTTAATGATGAAATTTCTGAACTGACCATGCCTTTGGTTTACAAAGACAAATTGCATGAGTCCAATTTGCAAAAGATCCATGATGTTGAAAATAATTTAAATTCTAGTTTTGATGAACAAACCAAGCTAATGAGTCAAATCATGCAGCTTGAGGAAGTTATCAAACAACCTTTAAGTTCAAATTTTAAAAATTCAGTGATTCCTTATATTGATTCATCTAACAAAATCCACTGTTATTGATAAAATCAATTTTGATGAAAGTATTTTGAAGTTGGAGAGTCTTCAAGCTTAAATTCTAAAAATGAATTTTGAGACTTCTCTGAAGTCTAAAAAATCTGAAAAGTCTGGGTGTTCGACTATCAAATCTTTTGTGAATTCAAAATTTTTATCTATGAAAAATCTTAAAGCTGCTGGCTGTGAATGGAGAAAGAAAGATGACTTGTAGAAAAAAGTGATAATTCTTTCAGAATTAATTCTTCTGCAAATAATTCAAAAGCTATGTCTAATAGTTATAAATGTGCTTTATTTTCTAAGAAGAAATGTAATCTGAATGATGAATTGAAAATTTCAAAACATTTTACTTATTCAGATATACTTTCTTTAACTCCAAAACATTTGCATTGCAACTATTGTAGTTATAATTCTTTTGCCATCAATGCCAAATGCAAACAGCAGATCAGATCTAAGAAGTTGAAACGTTTATCAGATCTTTCTCTCAAAACCAAATATGCAAATGGTTCTTGTCCTCCAAAGAAAAAAAATAAAGAAAGAAGAACCATATTTTATTGATGTGAAGTTCATGTGGAAATGGGTTCCTAAGAAAAAGGTATGAATGCGGCGTTAAAGCTATATCAACTAATCTTTTGACGCTAACCTAGAAGTTTCTAAGTAATTGTTGTGTAGATTTCTAGATACTTCAGTCTAGAACTCAGACTTCAGTAATTTAGCTTCTAAACATTTCAGTTTAGAACTTGTTCTTCATTGTTGTGAATTCTGAACAAAAAAGTTCAGGACTCGAGCTACAATCGTCAAAAATACGAGTTGTTCATGATGAGTATGATGATCGGAATAATAATACTGGTGTTCATTCTCCACATTATACACAAGAAAAGAGATCTTCCTTTGTACATGTCAAGGGGGAGTCAGAGTCTCTATTTGATCATGTCAAGGGGGAGTCTCCATTGTTCTAATTTGTTTGTGTATGAGCTGAATTCAAAGGGGAGCATTATGATCTAAATTTCATTTTAATCGGAAACTTAGGTATATCTTTCTAATCTAACTCTTCATATGCATAGAAGGACAATTTCTATATATAAAAAATGTTCTTAAATGTTTAAACCACTTCTTTGAACTAAAAATGATTTTATTATTCTAAGAAGTGTGATTTTAAATGATTTTCATTTTATTTTCTGTTTGAAACGAGTACTTTCTCTGATCAAGTATTTCTTTGACTCAATACTTGTGTATTTTCTCTTCTTAAATAATTTGAATACCTGATTCAACTGTTTTTCAAATTGTTATTATCACGTCTCTAAAAATGCAAAATTCATTTTCGGTGATAATACGCTCATTTGTATTCCAATTTGTTCTATATACTTTGAAAATAATTCTTTGTCGAAAAATAATTCGTTATTCTTTGATTGTTTGCTAATTAGTAAATTTGTTCTTACAGATCTTCGTTCATTTCTCCCTATATTCATAATCTCGTTTTTGAATCACTTTTGAATAATTTTCATGTGTTTAATCGCAATATCTTTTTGATCAAACTCTTGTCATGAATTGAGCTTAAATGCATACATTTTTCATTGAGCTTGCATTGTAATATCTTGGTAGGGGGACTGAGAACTTATCAGAAATACCTCTATAGGATTATCGAAACCGATAGCCCTACCCAAGAGGACAACCATATTGAGTGAGCTTAATTGTAAATGGGTTTGTGTGCTTATCATAAAATGAAAATGAGAGGGGTAGTTGAAATGAGCTTAAAAGAATTGATGCACGTTGTGTCCAGGATTAAAAGAATATCAGAATTCTGATCTATCCACTATAATCCAGGCAAACACATAATCTATTAATTCTCAATTTTTTCGAGACTAATATTGAAAAAGGCAGAGCTCAGGCCAACTCTTGCTTAAAACCCCCCAACAACTACTCATTTATCTCTCAAAAGATAAGTATTTCATTGACACTTGGGGCACACAACTCATTATCTATCGGTTTCTCATTTGGAGATAACTGATATTGAAAAAGAAGGATATATGTTCCCCTCTCCAAGTCTTTTTAATCACTAATCGAGTTTGATAAATTTGTGTAGCCCACATTGTTTATCTTTTTGAGCTTAAATTGAAGCATTTGTTGCTTTATCATTTCTACACTGCACAAGTTTTATAGAATATTTAATATTCTATCATAACATTCATAGATATGCTTCATAAAGCTATCAATGATTGAATGGAAGTTTTGGTGAGAAGAACATCAAAAAGTCTCCAATATGAAGCACATTTGTTATACTGAATATATCTGTTATATTCACAGGACAATCTTTTTATAAAAGATTGAAAACAAGTTCATAAGTTGAATATGGTTCTTTCCCAAAACTTCTTAATCTTAAAAGATTAATTAAGCGAATTTGCAAAGATTTGCTTAAATTTCTATGAATTGACGGTATATTGATCCCAGATCTCTCAATAACACTTATAATCTAGTTATGAATAACCAAATTATAATGATTTTACGAAGAAAGTTAAGAAGACTCAAAAGTAAAATATGAATATTCAAGAGCAGTTTGAGCTTCAAAGGTTTTACTTTATAAATAATAAAATGTAAAACACAAAGTAAAAACCTCTCACGTATGCGCGCATTTTACAATAGACCTAGTCGTCTATTTATACTAAATAGCTAATGCTAAGATAACTAACTATTGCTACTTTCTAGCAAATATTCTAGCTAACAGATAATGTTTATCTTTCACATGGATAATCACTGTTTACAAGATAAACTATAATTCCAGTTGTTGATTCGTCATCTCCAGCTGTCATTATTGACGTGGCACTTTCATCTTTATCTTCAAGTGTTCAATGCATGATTGGATGAATACTTACAAAATCTTCTAAGTGTTATTCTGTCCATCGTATCGATGAATACACTTTCCATTGCATCATCCATCGATTCGCTGGTTGCACTTGGTCCATCGGTCCGATGGTTGGTCTTTCCATCGATGCTCTGGTTAGTCTTTCCATCGATGCTCTGGTTAGTCTTTCCATCGATCCAGACTTAGTCTTTTCTGCCTTGATGTCTTCATCGGTCTTCTGGTTCTTCATCACTTATTGCTTTTCATTAGTTTTTACATTTTGCTATATGGGACCTAACAATCTCCCCCTAAGTAATGAAATAACAAAATCTAATCTAATCACATATGAAGAACATACACTAATCTAGAAGAAACATCAAATTCCAAATTTTCATTGGATGATGAATTCTGTACAAGACTGGAAGCAAATATACATCAAGGCAAAAAGAAACAAAAAATCCATCTCATCAAGGATTACCCGAGTATATCTCTCTGAAGCGTAGGAGTAATCTTCTGTAGTTTATGACAGTTGAGATCTCTTGTATGAGATGGTTTCCCACTTCCCTCGGCACGTGGCTTCTACCCAGTCTGTCTCTAATATTTCTCTGAAACCATTCAAGTGATTCGGTTGAGTACTTGAAGGCTTCAGACATTCTAAAGAACTTTTTCACCCGAAACTCATTCTTGTAAACAAGTCCGAGTTCGGGTTGAGACAAGACAGAGGCAGAGCGTATCTCCTGCAGGCCCTGGAATTCTTCGTTTGGTGGACACAGGATAGCCTCTCAATGCCCAGCCTTAGCGCAATCTCGAAGTCTGTTTTGGCTCTTAGCTTTATCAGGGACTCCATTGTCTTTACTATCGCTCGATTTGCCATTCCAAACCTTATGCCGTGATCCTGCCTCTGAGCTGTGTAGGCGTATAATTCGATCAAGTCATATGGGTTGAGATTAATGAGATCATTTTCTTTGAACACGCTAATGATCCCATGGGCTCTCTCCACGGTGAACTCAATGTATCTGATAGCTCGGTTGGCGAAGGATTTTATCTTTAAGTCTATGACTCTCCTTATTCCTTCATTCGAGAAAACAACTTGAGGATCTTGAGTAGTTTGTTTAACGAAACGATGGTGTAGGAGGTCCATTGATTCAGGCGATAGGATTGGAGGATTTGTTGACAAACTTTCTTCTCGATCATGGTACATGTATTGATGGATATTCTCCATCATTACTGGTTCCCTCATCGACTCCATCTGCTGAATAATCTCGTCCACTAGGCCTGTTGTAGGATGCCTTGAGGAAGAGGGAACATCTGCTTGCACCATTGGTTGTGTTTGGATTGGTTGGGTTGTTTCAGGTTCTTGGGTTTCTGTTGGTTGTTGAGGTGATGAAGGTTGGGTTATTATAGGTTTTGGATGTTGGGGTGATGAAGGTTGGGTTGTAGTGGGCTCTGGTTGTAGAGAGATGATGAAAGGTTGAGTTGTGCGGGGTGTTGGTGAAGGGGTTAAGGGTAGGTTTATATTTGGTGTAGAAGAAAGAGGTTGATGTGTTTGAGGGGTGGTTGGTTCTTCATCGGTTGCGGAACTCAACACGATGGGCTCAGGGGTAGTAGCTAAGGGAACCTGGTTAAGTGGTTCATCATCAGAGGGCGAGACCTTTGGTTCCCTCGCTTGGGTTTCTTGGATGGATGGTTGTTGTGGTGCTGGTTGCTGTGGTGCAGCGGATGTTGAAGTGTATGCAGCCACCGCCTCTTTCTCCCCCTCACGAGGGCCAAGGCCTTGATCCTTGGGGTCTTGGTCATCGTGGCGTCTTCTTTTGCTCGGGCGGCTGCTTGAGCAAGAGGCTTGGGACCTCTTCTTCTTCTTTTCCCTCCTGAGGGATGTAAGATACTCTCTCAGGGTTGCCTTTCTTCTGGTCTCCTTCATTGAACAGAGGATAGATGATGTACGTCGTTGTTCATCGACCATCATTTGAGTTAGAGTCCTTGTTGGATGGATGGCTCGATGAACAAACTTTGCACTGATCTCGTTGAAAGAGGATACCAGTGCTCTTAACAATGCTTGCATGTCTGCCTTTGTAGCAAACTCGGTGGTGGAGGTGGAGGCTGTAGGTTGTGATGGGATGGTGGAGGGTGAAGTTGGTGGGGGAATAGGGAGGTTGGCGATTAGATCTCTCACCTCTGTAGTGAAGGAAGAGAAGGCTTCATCGAATGAGGGGTCTACAGAGGGAGGAGGTGGTTGAGGGGTGGGTTGGGGTATTTGGACAAGGATGGCAGCGGGTAGTTGGGTGAGAGTGTCTTGGATGGTTGTCATTTGGTGGGTGAGGGTGGTGAGGGTTTCATCGATTGATGAAGTGAAAGGTTGGGAAGGTTGGGGAATTTGAGAGTAATGGAGGCGGGTAATTGATGAAGGTGGCGGATGAAGGTTTGGAGTTGGGAAATAATGTATGTGAGGTTCTCATCGGTCTCAGTTGCCTGAGTCGTGAGGGTGGGAAGGGATTGGATGAGGACTTGGTCATGTTGGGTGGCTAGGGATGATATAGTGTTACGCTGTTGGGTGATGGTTTGTTGGAGGATTTGAAGGCGGGATTAGTTGGTTTGGGTTTGGGTATCGATTTGGTTGAGGTGGCGTTGGAGGATTGCAAGGGACTGGTGGAGGTCTGGGGTATCGGGTGAGGGTTGGTTTTCCACCAGCCCTTGTATGATGAGTTTAAGGTCATCCAAGGACCGCGTCACTTTATTAATAAAGGCTTGGAACTCAGCCTTAGTGACCAGATCTGCTAATGGGGTAACCCCTGCAGCAACAGATGCTGCAGGTTGGGCCTCTATTCCTGAGGCGTCTTCTTGGCCTTGTGTGAAGGTAGGCCGTGAAGGACTTCCATCATGTCCTTGATAGCCTTCGAGAGAAGAACTATCTCGTGATGTTTGGACATTCTCTTCCTCTTCCTCTTCCTCAGCTTCAGAGGCTGAGTAAGTGAATCAGATGTGTGTTCCCTTCGATAGATCAAATATCGAGGGAAGGGATGCATGAATTGAAAATCGCTCTGAACGATCTATGGGATCAATGTCAGAAGCAACGAATGCTTCTATGTGTGTGCGGGGTAGTGGCGAGACCGGAGGCGAAGGGGCTCTTATCTCTTCATCACCTCTCTGTTGAGAGAGGGGTGATGGTATATGTGCTTCCTCGGCTTGTTCATCTCCAGGCTTGGGTTTGGGTGGGACTGGGTCGTCCTGTTTCAATACCCTTTTGGCTTTGTTCGCCAGGGGTAGTGGATGTGGTTGCCCTTTGGGTAGTGGGTTGGGAAATATGTTGGTGGGGGCCGGGGGAAACACTAGCATCATCATCATCTTCATCATCCGATGAAGACGATGCTTGTGCTCCCTCGCTTGGAGGGGGGACGGCTCTAAGTGCTCCGGGATAGCTGCCATTGGTGCTTGGGACAACATGGAGCGTTCATAGGCTTGGCATATCTCACTTGTCGATGGAATGACAGTGAGCATAGCCTGGGACAGCGGACGGTTGGTTGTGTATCCTTCCTTCGATAGCGTTGGGCGATGTCCTTGCATCTTGTAAACTGGGGTGTATAGGTCTATGGTTGGTAGACCGTGTTGCCTCATTGCATCCCCAATGATGAGAGCAAGGAAGCGGTGGAAGAGGACAGCAGAAAGTGGTTTCCCAGCGGCTTGAAGTTTGCACTTTTTGAGCACGGCCGCGTGGATCTCAGTGTAGATGATGAGGGCGTAGTCGAGGTTGAGGTTGAAGAAAAACCCATACATAATTGTCATTATGTTGAGATTTCCTTGATCGAGGGAGCCCAACTTGCATGTGAGAGAGCGGTTGAGGATGGAAAAGAACAAATTCCACATTGGTGGGAGGAATTGTCTTTTGAAATCTGAGATGTTTCGTATTTCCCGGTTGTACCCTAGCATCCTGACAAACCTAAGAATGTCCTCGGAGGAAGGTGGTTCGTCATATTGTTCGATCTCGAGTTCCTGTCTGGTGGGAATGCATAACACCTTAGAAATTTTTGCTCGTGAAATTTTTACTGAGCAAATCATGTCGTTTGGAGCGTCTATGTCTCCCATTATTCCGTGACTT
>NC_037530.1:21509551-21511168 GCF_001531365.2 Cynara cardunculus var. scolymus
TGAGCCGTCGTGATAGTACGTGCCATAAATGAATGTGGACACGTGTCAAGCTGGGGTTTGGGAGGGAAAAAGGATGAAACGGCAAAAAGGTACAGTCTGTTTTGTGTCAGGGGCGTGGTTTGAGTGACGTCATAAAGGATTTGAAATGAAGAATCATTCCAAATAATAGCTTGGTGAAGACGTTTCACAAAAAAAAAATTAAAATCTCATCTAATTGTAAGATTAATACTAATTACGAAGTTTTGGTCTTCTAAAAACCCGTGTTGTATAGTTTTTAATCACAAAAGCTGCAATTTTATATAATCTTAAAAATGGTTTTCAATTAAGATGAGTTTTATTTTAAAATGTATTTTCATKGAACCAGAGGAGCTCTGGTTATGCATGACAAAGTGAGTGGGTAACCAGAGGAGCTCTGGTTATGCATGACAAAGTGGGTGGGGAACCAGAGGAGCTCTGGTTGTAATGTCGATGAAKACAAGTAGAAATGTTGGATTTGCTTGATGTAGAGACTTTGGTTAACAAACCAGAGACTCTGTTGTAATGTAGCAATCCATGTTATAAAACCAGAGAAGGTCTGGTATTGTAATCATATGTAGCATTTTATGGGACCAGAGGCTCTGGATGGAAAATGCAAGTTTACAAATGTAAACTTTTGCTCCCCCTCAAAGGTTGCATGGAGATATGAAGTGAAATGTAAAAACTCCCCCTAGAACCAATAAGGAGTTTACATTTTGGATGACCAGAGGCTCTGGTCTATACAACCAGAGGCGCTGGTTGTGAAAGGCGATGAAAAAGAATGAAATATGGTCAAGTATGAGAATGGATAAGAAAAATGAATGAATCTTGAGACCAAAGGGGCTCTGGTTGCAAAGGATTTGAAATCCAGAGGCTCTGGTCTTTAGAACCAGAGGCGTTGGTTATGAATGATGATGAGATTGAAGGAAGAAAAAAATGGTTAAGTATGGAAAAAGAATGGCTTTGAGACTAGAGGGGCTCTGGTTGCAAAGACGTTGAATTCAGAGGCTCTGGTTGCAAAGACGTTGAATCCAGAGGCTCTGGTCTTTAGAACAAGAGGCTCTGGTTGTGAATGATGAAGAAGAATGATATTAAATATCGCTAAGTGTGAAGAGCAAAGAGTCTTTGAGACCAGAGGATCTCTGGTTGCAAAGACTTGGAATCCAGAGGCTCTGGTCTTTAGAACCAGAGGCTCTGGTTGTGAAGGATGAGAAAATGAAGTATGGAATGAAATGATGAAGGCTTGCTATCAAAGAAACCAAGGCCAGAGGCTCTGGTCTTTAGAACCAGAGGCTCTGGTTGAGAAAAAGAATGTATAGCAAGCGAAAGAAAGCAGAGGCTCTGGTCTTTGGAACCAGAGGCTCTGGGTGAATGGAAACACTTGGTCATATAAATGATTTTAGTGAGCAAGGACCAGAGGGTCTCTGGTTTCCAATGAACCAAAGGGGTTCTGGTTTCAAAAGGGAAGGAAAAATAAGTCAAAAGCAATGGATGGTGTCCAGAGGCTCTGGTTGAAAAAAAATATAAAAAAAAAGGAGTTGGAAGGGAAATGGTTGACTTGCTTTCAAAGAATCTTAAGCCAGAGGCTCTGGTCTTTAGAAC
>NC_037530.1:21513728-21514658 GCF_001531365.2 Cynara cardunculus var. scolymus
CGACCACTCCGTTTTGTTGTGGAGTTCTTGCGGATGAAAAGTTTTGTGTAATGCCTTCACTGAAGAGATAATCATCAATTATGGCATTTTTGAATTCGGTTMCATTATYGCTACGAACCTTCACCAACTTTTGCTGTAGAAGAACTTGTAGCCTTTTCATCACTCGAATGAGTAGGTCTGGAACTTCAAATTTCTTTTTTACGAATTCAACCCAAGTGTATCTGAAGTATTCATCGACCAATACCAGCATGTACTTCTTTCCGGACAGGCTCTGGGTTGATATTGGTCCACAAAGGTCTATGTGAAGCATATCCAAAGGTTTAGTGCATGTGGTCTCTGACTTGGTTTTATGCGATGCCCTTTTTAGTTTTCCCATCTCACATGCTGACCACAGGTGGTCTTTTTCGAATTTGAGAGCATGAATTCCTTTGACCAGATTCTATGTGGCTAGTTTTCTTAGCGCATCAAAGTTAAGGTGTGAGAACTTTTGATGCCATAGCCAATTTTCATCACTCTTATGAGACACAAGACAGAGAGTGTCTTGTTCCATAGAGGATTCAAAGTCCAGAAGATAAAGGTTTCCTTCTCTCTTTGCTGTGAGGATTGGGTTATCGGACTTCGTTTCTATTATGCAGAGACCTTTGCGAAATTTTACTTAAAGACCTCGGTCGCAGAACTGACTTATGCTGACTTATGCTTAATAGATTGTCCTTTAAGCCTTCGACATAAGCCACTTTGCTGATTGAAACTTTTCCTTTGATGAGAGTGTCGTATCCCCTGATTGTTCCCTTGCTGTTGTCTCCAAAAGTYACAGAGCCTCCAGATTTTTCGATGAAGGAGGATAGTTGACTTTTATCACCAGTCATGTGCCTGGAGCAACCTGAATCCATATACCATGGTTGCACATGCTGGTCCTGCAAGACAAATTAA
>NC_037530.1:21515663-21517340 GCF_001531365.2 Cynara cardunculus var. scolymus
AATCTTTCTGCCTCAGATTCCTTTAGGGCCTTAGTTTTCTTTTCTAGGTCCTTAGTTATACGTTTGTTCAACTCCAAAAGTTTATCTTCTTCTGATTTCCTGAGGGCGCTTATGCGAGTCTTTTCTTTCGCTAAGTCATCTTTTTCTGCGGATAGAAGATCGGTTTCTCTTTTGTAGAAACTTGCTTCTTTTTCCGCTTTTCTTCTTTCAGATTTTTCAAAACTTAATTTTTCTTCTAATTTTAAGAAATCTTCTGAAAGTTGGATTACCTTTAACTCTAGTTCTGATGGAACAGAGTTGGTTTCATGTGGGTAAGACTCACATACCTGATCGTCAGAGTTGGAGGAGGATTTTGCATTGGATGTGGCCATCAGACAGATGAGTGCCTTATCTTCATCATCTGATGAAGAATCGGACACCCAATTTTCTTTTTCGGCCATCAAGYTTYGCTCTCGTGAGTTATACTTGTATTTGTTCTTGTAGTAATCAGCGTCCTTGATCAAGCGTCCTTTGCATTTATTGGAAAAATGACCAAGCTTTTTGCATCTGAAGCATCGAAAGTCATATTTCCTTCCTTCCTTGTCCTCTCTTCTTTCCTCTCTTCGTTCTTCTCTTCTCTCTTCTCTCTTCTCTCTTCTTTTCTATCGTCCCTTTCTTCTCTTTCACCTCTTCTTTTGTTCCTTTGATAGAATTTAGATGGCTTTCTATCATAGGAAGACTGGAACTTTTCCCTTCTGAACTCTTTTTGCTCGTAGGGTTTTCTGATGAACTTCTTTTGAAATTGTCTTGTAATCAAGGCCAATGATTTGGCGAATGCTTTAATATCATCATCTGAATCAGAAGTTTCCTCTTCAGATTCTGATTCGACCAACAAAGGTTTCTTCCCTTTCTTCTTGTGTTCTTTGGCAGGGGTCCTTGATTTTTCAACTTCATCGGCAGCAAGAGCAAGAGGTCCTCCAATGTATACCTTCTTCTTCATAATATCGCTTTCTTGCGCAGCAAGAGTTCCATACACATCATGAAAAGACCAGCCATCTAAGTCCTGATTTGCTTGTAGAGACATAGATAGCTGAGTCCATTCATCACCTAGACTTTTCAGAAATAAAACATTGTTTTCTTCCTTGGTTCTCATAATATCGTTTCTATGACATTGATTTATCAATGTGTTGAAACGGTCATAGGTCTTTTGTATGGGTTCATCAGGGAGGGCTTTGAAATTGGTGTAATCATTGAGACATTGTGCTCTACCATTTTTCTTTGTCTTTGCTCCTCCTTCCAGTTGACTAGCCAATTCATCCCATAGTTCTTTCGCAGTGAAGCATGTATCAACGGATTGAAATATTTCATTGGGCAGGGCCATTATTATMAGTCTCTTGGCCTTTCTGTCGGTCTCGACTTTTTCTTTATCATCGTCGTCCCAGTTTCTTTCCTCTTTCATCATGTAATAAGCTGGAATTTCAGCCGTGTTATTTGTTGCTGGAACTCTTGGAACAAGAGTTTGAGGGATGTAAGGACCCTCCTGTATGGATTGCAGGAGATTCTTGTCCATCCCCTCCAGAAAATTTACCATTCTTATCTTCTATTGAGGATACTCCTCACGTTTAGGAGTTGGCGGCTTTGTGAGAGAACCAACGTTGTAGGCAGAATTCCAGTTGGCCATTGAAAAGATTTGGAGAA
>NC_037530.1:21517805-21520279 GCF_001531365.2 Cynara cardunculus var. scolymus
TCTGTCCATCGTATCGATGAATACACTTTCCATCGCATCATCCATCGAACCGCTGGTTGCACTTGGTCCATCGGTCCGATGGTTGGTCTTTCCATCGATGCTCTGGTTAGTCTTTCCATCAATCCAGACTTAGTCTTTTCTGCCTTGATGTCTTCATCGGTCTTCTGGTTCTTCATCATTTATTGTTTTTCATTACGTTTTACATTTTGCATTATGGGATCTAACACGGTATTCTTTCATGATCATTCATTTCGAGTATGATGTCAATACTCCTCATTATCATCATAAGGGGAGATAAAAATGAATGGAGGACATAAAATGAATGAATCCTTCTGTGTTATTTCTGAAGATTGAGGAAGTTATCATAGATTTGAAGGAGTAAAGAAAATTGTTGATATTTTCTGATGATTATTGTTGTTTGCTAAAGATTATTGCACTGCTATGATCAAGGGGGAGTGAATGTGAATATTAATTCTATAATGAAAGAAAAAGGAGGAAATTGCTCAAAAATTTTATGTATCTAGTTAAAGAGGGAGATTGTTGAAAAAATACTTTGTCAAGTCTAGGGGGAGTTGATAAATTTCTGAAGTTGATTATTAATTGAAGCAGATTGTTTCAAGTTTGTAAGGGTTTTGTTGTCTAAAGAAGATTGTCAAAGAAAGAAGATTGTCAAAGAAAGAAGAAGAATGTCAGAGATAGGGGGAGATTCTAAGAGTTTTAAAGTTTAAAGCTTTATAATAGTTTCTATGTTCTTTGTAATGATAGTTTTGTTTCTTGTAATAGGTTGCTATAAATAGTAGGTTGTTGTTAGTTGTTAGTTGTTAGTTACAGAGTAGTTGTCATTTTCATACGCATAATTGAGAGAGATACAGATTGAGAGATTGACATTGATCAAGAACATATTGTACACATTTGACATCAATATACATGCCGAATATTGAAATCATCTTCTGTGTTCTTGATTAATTGTTTGAATTGATTGATTAAGACTTGAATCTGGACCACATTGCTTTTGTGTTGTATTGTTGTTTTATTGATGTTTTATTATCTCTTCTTCACTAGATAACTTATTCCTTTCAAAATTCCTTTGCAAAAATACCAGCACAAACTTTCACGATAATGGCTCTCTTACCAAATCTCCTCAGTTTATTAGAGACAATTTCGGTCTCTAGAAAAACCAGATGTCTCTCTTCTTGGAAGGTGTGGATCCTGAAATTTCATACTATATAGAGAATGGACCTTATGTTCCATCCGCTATCTCTCCAGCAGTTTCTGCAACTGCTATGACTACCGCGATTCCTGAACGGCAGATTCCAAAGCTCCCTTATCAATGGAGTGGTGAAGAGAAGAAGAAGGTGGCTTTAGACACTCGTGCAAGGTCTATAATAGCCATGACTCTTCCTGACGAGGTCTATCACTTTGTGATGAAGCTTCAAACCTCAAAATCCATGTGGGACACTCTATGTGTTCAACATGAAGGGACTTCTAAATGACAAGAATAGAGAAAGATTAATCTAGTAAGATAATATGAAAATTTTCTTTGTGGAAAAGTTGAATCTTTGTCTGAAGTACATCAATGATTTAATTGTCTTCCTATTGATTTGAGGATAGTTGGAAGAGAATATTCCAACTTAGAGACATTGACAAAATTCCTTGAATGTTTGCCAAAAGCATGGGATCAGTATACCATGTGTCTCAAGATGTCCAAGGACATGCCCTCCCTTTCTCTCAATTCTCTTTATGGGATTCTTTTAAATCATGAGACATCTCGTCAGCTAAAGAAGAACCTTTTCAAAGACTTTTGGGAAATGAAAAGCTCTTCGTTATCTTTGATCTCTAATAGCCCTTCAGCTGACCATTTTATTTCTTCTACTCCTTTTATTTCTTCCATTTCTATCACCATGTTAGATCCTTCTAACTCTGAGGGCTTGTCAGACGCTAATCTTTCAGAGTTTGATGTGTCGCTGGCCCTTCTAACTAACTCTTTCAGGAGGTTCGCCAGAAAAAACAACTACCGCAAATCTCCTTTGCTGACCATAGCTGAAAAGCCAAAGTCAAATCCCAATGACAAGGCTTCAGCGTGCTGCGACAATTGTCAATGCAAATATCACTTTGCAAGTGAATGCAAGTCGAAGAAAACTACGACCCCATCTTCCAACCTCCCATTCTCCTTCAGGCCTCAAAAGGACAAGTACCTACAACTGAAGGAGAAGTACAAGAAGATGAAGGATCTTCAGCATAAAAGCAAAGGTCTTGTCGTTGAAGAGCATGACTAGGCTGATTCTTCTAAAAATAATCCTCTAACGAGGAAGACACGATTTACCTCTGTCTAATGGCCAAGGATATCAAAGATGTTAGCTCTCATCATCTTTGAATGTAAAAGTATCGAAAAAGTAACACATCAAGTTTTGACAGAAGATGATCTGTCACAGAAGACCGCAGAGGACATTCAACAAAGTATCCCATCATACAAG
>NC_037530.1:21520379-21522315 GCF_001531365.2 Cynara cardunculus var. scolymus
AAAGACTAGAGGAAGAAGATTCATTTAGGAGACATACCTGAGTAGAGAAAGAAGATGGCTCTGAGGAGGTGGATGCTTCAAAACTTCCTTCGTCAGCAGTTATGGCCATCAGGCAAACATAGGCTTTATCCTCTTCATCAGAAGATGATTCTTCAGATGATTCAGCCCAATCATGCTCTTCAGCAACAAGACCTTTGGACTTTTGCTGGTTCTTCTTCATCTTTTGGTACTTATCCTTCAGTCTGGAATATTTCTCATCTATAATCCTGGAGGATGAAGTAGCTTTGGAAGATGGCGTCACAGTCCTCTTAGATCTGCATTCACCTGCAAATGACCTGTTCGGTGACAGTTGTAGCAGACAGCTGAAGCCTTGTCTATTCTTTCAGATTTTGGCTTTTCCCTTTGGGACAGCTGAGGGGACCTGCGGAATTTACTCTTGTTGGCAAACTTCCTAAAAGACTTAGTTAGGAGTGCGAGGGACTCATCAAAATCTGAGAGAGCATATTCTGGAATGTCCTCAGAAGAGTCCATCTCCGTAATGACAACGGGAGGTAGAGAAGAAACAAAAGGAGTAGAAGTTTCAACTAAAGGAGCTTCAGATATCAAAGCTAAAGAAGAGCTTTTCATGTCCCTGAAATCTTTTACAAGATTTCTTTTTAGTTGACGAGATTGCTCATGGTTAAGCAGAATCCCGTATAAAGTAGAAAGAGAAAGAGAGGACATGTCGTTTGATAACTTGAGACACATGGAGAAGGTATCCCAAGTCTCAGGAAGACATTCTAGAAACTTAGTCAARGTTTCAGAATTAGAGTACTCCCTACTGACAACGCTTAGATCAATAATAAGGCAATTAAATCTTTGATGTACTTCAGACAGCGTCTCAGTCTTTCTATAGAGAAAGCTTTCATACTGTCTTACTAAATTGATCTTTCTAGTTTTTTGAACCTGAGTGGTTCCTTCATATTGGACACAAAGAGTATCCCATACGGATTTAGAAGATTTGAGTTTCATCATAGAATGATAAATCTCATCAAGAAGAGACATAGCTATTATAGACCTAGCACGCATGTCTATAGCTATATTCTTCTTGTCTTCATCACTCCACTGATGTGGAAGTTTTGGAATCTGCCGTTCAGGAATCGCGGCAGTCGTAGCTGTTGCTGGAATAGCCGGTACAATAGCAAATGAAATATATGGTCCATTTTCTATATAGTGTGAAATTTCAGAATCCACACCTTCCAGAAAGAGGGACATCTGGTTTTTCCAGAGACTAAAATTGTCACGGACAAACCGGGGAGGTTTGGCAAGAGAGCCATTATCTTGTGTGTGTGTGTTTGTGGTTTGTAAAGCCATTTGAAAGTAGTAAGTTATCTAAGGAGATATAAATTAATACAACAAAATAACGATACACAAAGAAAGAGAGAAAACACTACTCTGATACCACTTGTTGGTCCTAAAAGGGTCTACAAGAATACTAAACAGTGTGTAGAAGGGGGGGGGATGAATACAAACACAACGTTTTCAAATTTAAAATATATATTGATAAAGAAGATCAATACATATTTTACAAGATTGTTTGTGAAAATATAAGGCAAGAGAAAACCTATCTAAACAATCTTAAGATACACACAGAGGTTAGCAATTACAAGAAAATAGATTGCTAAAAGAAAGTCTTTTACTTTAAACTGAAAGAAGCTTGAAGTAAGAATAAGGGAGGAGAGTGATGTGCGCACTCTGTATGGAGAAGAAGCACTTCTATATATGTCCATTTAATGCAGTATGGTAGGTTATAGAATGCATGTCAAGCCTTAAGAGGAAGGCTTGTCCTTTGTTACAGAGAATAGTACAAAAGCACTATTCTTGAACAGACATCCTTACCTAAAGATGGTGGACAAAGAGTCGACTAATCGGCTCCGTACCGTACTATCTTTGGTAA
>NC_037530.1:21522601-21531838 GCF_001531365.2 Cynara cardunculus var. scolymus
GATTTACAAAGCGAGTTCTTCAGCGATCACTGAACATGCTCTGTGTATTGATTGCTGGAACTGAAAATACAGAAACTAAAATACCTCGAAAGGAAAAAGGGATTATCATCAAATCAATGAGAGAGAGGATCAACACTTTTCTTGAGTGGCCTCGTTATCCCTTTGCTCCCCCTGGGATGCGGAATCCCTGAGGGCGACACCTTTCGTGGCACCAGTAGGTCTCTGTTACTGGATAGTGAGTCGTCTTCATCGTCAGCTTCATCATCATCATCGTCCAAGTCAATGCCAGAGTCAAGAAGGTCAAGAGACTCACCATCTTCATCATCTTCTTCCACATCACCAGCATTAGCTATAGAGGTGATGGGAAGGTCATCGTCGCAAGCTTTAGCATTAGCTAGGATGACATCAACTTCCTCAGCTGCAGGAGCTTCACAGGCGGTTGTGATTTCATTAACAACCTTAGTTTCAGCTTCAGCTCTAGAAGCTTCAGCTTCAGCTTCACCGGTTGTTGGAGCAGCAGGTTCAGGAACGGCAGCAGCATCGAAAGGTCTAGCGTCAATCCTTATATCCCCCTCTCTGGTAATAGCTCTTGACCAATAGCTAGAGAGTTGGTCGACATTCTGGATTTGGAGCACCATCATCTCTTCTTGTTGCATCAGCATGCTGGCTAGGGTAATTGTTGCTTCACATGATTCGTTTAGTTGGGTGCGGTCATCAGCGGTGAATGAAAGTTGAAGCACTGGAACTGGTTGACGGAGAGCAACCAAAATTTGTTGCATCAGCTCTGCATGATGAACAAGTTGAGAGTTTGCTTCATCAACCATGCTCGTTAGAGCAGCGATGGCCTCAGCATTTGCTTGAACTGCTACATATAGTGTTGAGAGTTGGCCCTTGACCTCTTGAACTTCGACCTTGATGGCTGAAAGGTTAGTAGCGACTTTGTCCCTTCGAGACATGTCTTTATGGACCTCGTCCATCTTGATGAAGATAGTCTTGGCTACAGGGAAGAGTAGCTTCACGTCCTCAGCCATGTCATATGCGTCTTCCACAGATGGTTCCTCAGAAGGACCTGAAAAAGAGTGAAAGTGAGCATAAGAAAGCTCGGGGTTAGTGGAATTGAAAGAGTAGGAATATGGAGTACCTGAGGGGTCTTCAGCGTTATCTGAGGGATTAACGTTGGTGGGCTCCATGGTGCATTCGAAAGGATAAGCACCAGTTTGTTGAGGAGCCTCGAGAGAAGCTACCTCAAGTCTAGTGGTGGGTGTCTCATCATCAGGGAGGACAGTCGTTGATGACTCATAGACACGTGTAGAAACTAAAGAAGAAAGGGAGGAGAATATGGTTGAGACTGAAGGAAGTGGGTGTTCACCAGTGGCGATACTGATATCCTCACCTTCAGTAATTTGGGTCATGAGGCGGTTGGTGAGGAGCCACTGATACGACAATGATTTTAGATATCATTGAAGAGCTGGGAAGGCTGACTGAAATTTCCTCGGGAGTAAGGCTTATTTCAATAGCTGAGACCTTTTGAGAGGTCACAGCCAGAGACATGGTTGTCCTCTTTTTGGCCTTCTTGGTCCTTGAAATAGAACCAAGAGTTGGTTGAGATGGGCGTTTGGAAGAGAGGGTTGTGGTGGTTAGGTTAGACTTGGGGGGGGGGTCTTGTCTTGAACCCCTTGAAGGGAGAAGAAGAAGGAGGAATTGAAGAATATTGCACCATAGAAGAGAGTGCAACTTCTCCATCCTTAGCTTGGGATCCAAAATATGGGATCCAAACTTGCACACAGGAAGGTTACCTTCCTTGGAGTATTGTTCGCCAAAGATCTTGGCAAAAACCATCGATAGAAAGGGAGTGTAGGGAACCACTTTCTCCCTCTGGCGCTTGTTTAGCTTGAGCGGCAGGTCGTCAAAGATCACTGCAGCAAAGTTGATCGGTCGGCAACGGATGACTGAGACACCGATTGTGAGAGCAACCCTAGATGTCTGATCCTGACCACCTGTCTTTCCACCCATTCTCTAAATGAAGTGAGAGAAGAGGAACTGCCACACCGCAGACATGCGGTTCTTTTCTATCTTTGACAGCGATTTGAGAGGCTCGTTATAGTCTTTCTTCATTAGCCATTGGTAGCCAATGTCATCGAGGAAGGCGACGATTTCGTCAGTTGTAGGGTCGCTGGCGAAAGGACCCTTGGGGAAGCGAAGAGCGTGCCTGAGAGTGGTCATGCCAAAACTCACGATCATCTTCTTGAAGGTGAAGGAGATTTTCTCCACCGGTTGACCATTTTCGTCTGTTTTTTGCACCACTTCAGCGGTCATCCAAAATTGCTGAAGGGCCTCCCTAACCATGACAGGTTCATGGTTGAGAGCGTAGGCAATGGGGGACATCCTGAGGAAAGCAGCAGTGTCCTCGTAAAAGGTTTTGTTGGTTGGGATGCCCAACAAGGCAATGTGGTTGTTTGCCTTGAAGGAAAAGTCTTCAACAGAAAAGTTCAAGTTCAGCCATTGTCTGTTATAGTTTAAGACATAAGAAATAACAGTTTATATTACTCCAAAATTTGAGTGTGATCTTTTTAAGTTTTAGAACAATAAAACTTCTTTTGAAAAATCCACAAAGAGGATATTAGGGTTTTTCAAGAAGAATAATGTTTTTGAAACTATAGATTATAACCAAGAATGATATTGTGTTATTAATCTTTCTGTTTGTGTTTTAAGAGAACAAGGTTCTTAAAAGATCAAACAACAATTTCATAAGAGGAAGAAGAACAGTACAAAGTTTAAAGAATAAGTTATCGACCTTAGAGTTTTTGGAGAAAAAGGTCGAAGGATTCGAGCGTTCTTTGAGAGTTCTTGCTTGCAAGTTCTTTTTGGCAGAGGTTCGTCAAAAGATTTTGAAAGCGTAAAGAAAATATGAGGGAAGAGATCTCATATTTATAGGTAGGAGGAGAAAGAAGAGAAATAGGAGAGATGAAAATACGACTGTTAAGGAAATGCCATGATGGCACGTTTTCATCCATGATTGGATGGAAGTTATAGCAGGTCGCATGTGTCAGACCTTTTTGCGTGTCTCAAAGCGATTCATATTGGTAATAGAAAATGTCCTCATTAAGACGGTTCATTAACTATTTCTTTTAAAACGAAAAGGTTTTTAGAAATTTGAAGAGTCACATTTAATAGAAGAGAATCATTGAATAAAAACCTTTTAAAACATTTGATCATTGAAGAAGAAAAGCTTCAATGATGGTTTTGTTTTAAGAAAAGAAAATATCTTAAAAGAATATATTTCCTTAAGAACTTCAGTGAAAAGAGAATCACTGAAACTAACCTTTTAAAACATTTAAATCACTGAAAGTAGAAAGGTTTAGTGATTATTTTGATTTTAAGAAAAGACAAGTATAAAAAAGATATACTTACTTAAAAATGTTCAGCGATAGAAAGAATCACTAAAACAAACTTTTAAAAACATTTTGATCACTGAAGAAGGAAAGCTTCAGTGATAGTTTTATAAGTTTTAAAGAAAAAGAACAAGTATACATACCTTAGAGAGAATAGGTACATTTACTCACAAGTTCAGTGATAGAGATAGAGCACTGAATCATTTCACTTACTGATTGATGCATATAGCTAAAAAAAATTATTCTTCAGCGTTTAGCATTCCAAGTTCGCTGATCAAGATGTTAAATCTTGTGTCATCAAGAGGCTTGGTGAAAAGGTTAGCGACCTGGTAATCAGTGGGAATACAGTGAAGTTCAATATCACCATTCATAATATGATCTCTGACAAAATGATATCTGATTTCTATATGTTTGGTCTTGGAGTGAAGTACAGGGTTGTTTGCAACTGCAATAGCACTAGTGCTATCACAATAGATAGAGATCTTTGAGAGCTGAAGATCGTAGTTGTTCAGCTGGTTTTTCATCCAAAAGACTTGGGCACAACAACTTCCAACGGCTACGTATTTAGCTTCAGCGGTTGATGTGGACACTGAGTTTTGCTTCTTACTTGTCCAGCTCATCAACTTTCCACCTAGAAGCTGACAGCCTCTAGTTGTACTTTTTCTATCGATCTTGCAACCTGTAAAATCACTATCCGAATAACCTATAAGGTCAAAACCTGAACCCTTAGGGTACCAGAGACCCAAATTAGGAGTTCATTTTAGGTATCTGAAAATGCGTTTTACAGTGATCGGATGGTCTTCCTTAGGTTCAGATTGATATCGTGCACATAAGCAAGTGGAATACATGATATTTGGTTGACTAGCTGTGAGATACAGCAGAGAGCCGGTCATTCCTCAATAAACAGTTACATTTGCAGGCTTTCCATTTGAATCCTTGTTGAGAGAGAGTGGAGAAGCCATAAAAGTCTTCATAGATGAGCTGTTAGAGAGATCAAACTTTTTCAGCATATCATATACATACTTACTCTAACTGATAAAGATGCCTTTATCTGATTGCTTGATCTGGAGACCTAAAAAGAAGGTTAGTTCTCCCATCATACTCATCAGGTATTCTTTCTTCATGCAATCAGCAAATCGAAAACTTAAAGAGGGATTAGTGGAACCAAAAATAATATCATCGACATATATTTGGACTAGAGTTATATGACCTTTAACTTTCCTAAGATATAAGGTTTGGTCAATCTTTCCACGAACAAATTTCTCAGAGATGAGAAACGAGGCGAGGGTATCTTACCAGGCTAGGGATTTTAACCCATAAAGAGCTTTATTTGAACGATAGACAAGGTTTGGATACTTAGGGTTAAGAAACCCTTAAGGTTGTTCAACATAAACTTCCTCTTGAAGTTTTCCATTAAGGAAAGCGCTCTTTACATCCATTTAGTAGACTTTGAAGTCTCTATGGGCAGCAAAGGCTATAACGAGTCGAATTGATTCGTGTCTAACCACTGATGTGAAGGTCTCGTCATAATCGATCCCTTATTCTTGTCTATAACCCTGAGCAACAAGTCAAGCCTTATTATGGGTTACCACACCTTCTTCATCTAACTTATTGTGATAGACTCATTTGGTGCCTATCATTGTCTTGCCAGATGGACATGGGATAAGGTACCAGACTTTGTTCCTATCAAACTTAATGAGCTTTTCTTGCATGGAAATGCCCCAGCTAGGGTCTTAGATAGCATCATTGATCTTCTTGGGCTCAACTAAAGAAAGAAAGTTGACAAAGAGACAGACATTACCTAGACCACGACGAGTCTGAATACTGCACCTGGATCACCAAGAATTTGATGAATGTGATGGTCTTTAGTCTATCGCTAAGCTGGTAGAGGATTATCATCAAAGCATAGATGTTCAAGAAGGGAGGATGAGGCTTTAGTTGTAGATTCTTCAGCCACTGGAACAATTGCTAAATGAGCCTCAGATTTAGCGACTGATACAGGTTCAAATGCTGTAAGTTGAAGGTGGAACACAGCTAATAGGCACAGCTACGATCTCTGAAGAAGACACGTTGGTGTGATTAGCTACAACTGGAATGATTAATGGATCATCTTCAGCTTCTAGGGCTTCAGTGTTGAGAGGAATGCTGAAGGAAACTTCAAGTTGTCCATAATGAGAAAACATCCAGTTTTCTAATTCTTCGTCATCATTTATGATGACTTTAGAATTAGCTGATTGAGAGTCATCAAATGTGACATCAATAGTTTCTTCTTTCGTATGTTGGTGTTTGTTGAATATTCTGAAGGCTTTGGACACCGAACAATATCCAAGAAAGATTATTTCATCAGCTTTGGGATCGAACATTCCTAGTTGATCATTGTTGTTGAGAATATAACACGTGCAACCAAAGATATGTAGATAGCTGATAGAAGGCTTTCTTCCATGGATTTGGGTCCAGCAATGTTAGAGGCATCATCTACTGAAACTGAAGAACCAGCGTCAGCAGACGGCTTCACTGAACCTGGAGAGCTTTTAGTGGTAATAGGAACAACCTTTAACACTAGAGAGATAAAGTCAGTGGGTGTCTTCACTGAGCCTGATAAAGAGGCTTCATTGGTTGGAATTACAACACCTGATACTAAAGGCTTAGCATTAGTAGTTGTCTTCATTGAGCCTAAAGAAGAGGCTCTAGTGGTTTTCTTCACCTTGGTTGGTTTAACAACCTTAGTGGTAGATTTTTCTTTGGTTGATTTCTCAGCCTTAGCTATTTTCTTGCCCTTGGCTGGGGGACCAGCCTTGGCGGTAGAAGGACACTTACTAGCAATGTGTATAGTTTCACCATAGTGTTTACACTTCCTATAGCTGAAAGTAGCTTTAGGGCCAGGAAGTACCATATTAGATGAGGGACAAGCTCCAAGGATTCCCTTCTCATTAGTTCTAGGAGGAACTTTTGAGGATTTGGAGTCCTTAGGTGAAGCATTTACCTTGAGCTGACATTTAGATTTCTGAGAAGATTCAGATTTCTTGGTCCCAAAAGTAGAAGAAGAAGGTGCACAAGCTGAAGGAATAGATTTAGATCTATTTGACTTGTTAGTCTTATTTGGAAGAGGTTCTTTGATAATAGATTTACCCTTATCCTTGCATCCTGAACTCGAAGGAGTTCTATCAAGATGACTCTCAGCTAGAGAAGACTGAGAGGAAGAAGTTTCAGGAATAGAAGAGAGAAAGGTACCAATCTTGAGCATGGATATGTTAGTGACACTATCTTCCTTATCATAGGTAAAACCTATACCAGTCTTTATCTTGCGAGGGATCTGAGCGTTAATGATCTCTGAGGCTTTGACAGAGGCTTTGCACCATCCTTCAATGGTAGCCTTTTCAGCCTTGAGTTCAGCAATTGCTTGCTCACGCTTAGCGATAGCCTGTTCGCGTTCTATAGTGATGGTTTGGTTCACAATGACCTGATCTTTAAGATCTTCTTCGATCTTAATCAACTCATTGATCTTTAAATGACAAATCTACAACTGTTTTTGAAGATCAACATTAAGCATTTCTACTTTAGACTTGCCATTCAAGGCATTGTAAAGGTCCACCGTCAGCATATCTAACAGAGAGCTCTTCATTTCTCTAGAATCCTTGAATAGATTTCTTTTCAGCTGTCGAGACTGCTCATGATTGAGCAGTATCCCATACAAGGTGCTAAGAGAGACAGAGGACATGTCATTGAACATCTTGAGACACATGGTATAAGTATCCAAAGACTCAGGTAAACATTCCAGTAAGTTTGTTAAAGTTTCAGAATTGGAATACTCTCTGCCTACAGTCCTTAAATCGATAAGAAGACAATTAAAATGTTGGTGTACGTCAGACAATGTCTCAGTCTTTCCACAGAGAAAGCTTTCTTGTCTTACTAAGTTAATCTTCCTCGATTATTGAACCTAAGAGGTTCCTTCATATTGAACACATAGAGTGTCCCACATGAATTTCGAGGTTCTCATCTTTATTACAGACTGATAAACCTCATCAAGAAGAGACATAACTATTATAGTCCTAGCACGAGTGACTATAGCTATTTTCTTCTTGTCTTCATCACTCCATTGATGAGAGAGTTTTGGAATCTACCGTTCAAGAATCGCGACAGTCTTAGCTATTTCAGAAACAGCCGGAGAAATAGCATATGGAACATATGATCCATTGTCTATGTAGTGTAGAATTTCTGGATTCACGCCTTCCAGAAAGAAGGACATCCAATTCTTCCAAAGACTAAAATTGTCTCGAATAAATCGGGAAGGTCTGGCAAGATAGCCATTGTCATGAAAGTGTGTGTTTGTGTTTTGTAAAACCATTTGAAAGCAGTAAAATTATCAAGAGAAAGAAATAATATAATGCAGAAAAACAACTAAACAGCATGAAAAGAAAACACTCCTCTAATACCACTTGTTTGTCCCATTAGTGTCTACAAGATATTTAGAAACAGTTTTTAGAAGAGGGGGATGAATACAAACATAGTAAACTTTCCAAATTTAAAATATATATTGATAAAAAAGGATCAATACAGATTTTACAAGATTGTTTACGGAATAAGATAAGGTAAAGATAATCTATATAAACAATCTAAGTTACACACAAATGTTCTTACCAAAGAGAAAAGATTTGTTGTTAAAGACTAAGAAGAAAATGAGTTCTTTCTTAGTGTTGGGTTCAAGATTAGAGCTAAAATGTTGTATTCAAGTTTCTCCATTTGCTTAGCTTAATTGTAATTAGTTTAGTTTTATTTTCCTTAGTATAARTAGTCTTTCCTTTGTAATTGTAATTACACACTTTGATTACATCATAATTCAAAAAGGTGATTTGACAGCCAAGTAATTCTCTCTTTCCAATCTATCTTACATTCTTATTCATTCATCTTTGTTCTTGAGCTTTTATGAAGATCTGATCAAGATTTATATGAAATTTGGACTTCACACTTGGTATCAAAGCAAGCTGCAGCAGTTTGGATTTGAAGATATCCATTTTACACATTTTGCACGAATTTTTTTTATAATTTTTCGATCTGATTCGTCTTTGTTCATCACTGTTCTTGTGAATTTTTTTACCAGATTGGTTTTTGGGTCATAAATTGCTCATTTTTGGGTGTTTTTAATTAAGATTTACATCGCCAGTTTCGGTTTTGCATTCTAAACAACTTTGATTCACACCATTTTGTAACTTTCACAAGTTTTGATGCTGAAAATGACCAAAATCGAGTTTTAGTTTTTCTGGAAAAAGTTTATAAAAACTCATATTTTTCATGTTTTGATCCATTTTTTTTGGAAAAAGTGTGAAATTTTATGTTTTTGGTTGAATTTTATCCGGATAAGACTTGTGCGGTATAACAATCCGTGTGGTGGTAGTTTTTGGATATAGGTAAAACCGGACAACACTTGGAAGGATTGCTTGAACGGCTTACTAATCCGGCTAGTTACCGGACATAGCTTGTGCGGATTAGTAATAAACCGGATAACACTTGAGAGGACATGGTAAGCGGTTTAAAGGTATCCAACTGGTAAGGATTTAACCAATAGTGAGGTAAGTGTGCGGTTTAGGAATCCGCTTGGTAAGTAAGCGGTTTATCCTAAAATCGTATCTTGAACGGTATTTGTTTCTTGAACGGTATTTGACTTTGAACGGTGTTTGACTTTTGTTGATCGATTGAATATCTTTGATTTTTTATCGGTTTAATAAGTTTGACTTGTTGACCGGTTTATCTTTGTGATTGATTTAGATTTGTACGGTTTATACTTGTACATTTTTAGTGTTTAATCTTTGCACGGTTTATCTTTGTGCGGTTTATGTTCGTGTGTTGC
>NC_037530.1:21532238-21533581 GCF_001531365.2 Cynara cardunculus var. scolymus
ATATCATGGATTCTTTATTAAAAGGTCCAGCTCAATTCTTTGTAGAGAATGATTCTGATAGTGTACTTGGCGTTATTTCAGAGAAAGTACTTAAAACAAAAGATCAATATGATGCTAAAGAAAAGGATAGAGTACATGCTGACGTGCTTTGCAAAWCCTACATGATGCAAGCACTGACAAATGRCATATACACAAGTATTGACAGCCACAAGTCATCTGGACACAGCATGTGGATTCAAATAGAGAAGATGATGATGGGTTCTAAAGTTGGAACTCAAYTGAAGATAACTAACTGTATTTCTGCGTATGAGGAATTCAAGGCTAGAGAGGGAGAAAGYCTTGATGATGCATATAACAGATTTGCCAGGATACTGAATGAGCTTATGAAGAACGGTATCTCCAAAAACACTATCGAGATAAATGTTAAGTTTCTTAACAATCTGCAACCAGAGTGGAAAACATTTGCAAATAATATCAGATTCAACAAAGAGTTATCTGATATTGATGTACATGAAATTTATGAAACTCTGAAGCAGAATGAACAAGATGTTTTAGAGATCCGTAAATCTAAGAAGAAGGAAAAGAAAGTTTCTGATCCTTTAGCTCTTGTAACTGAGAAAAAGGAAAAGAAGTATAAAAGCAGATCTGGGAAGAAGGTTGTTGAAGTTAGTTCGTCAAGCGACACTGAGCAAGAAGATAGTGACAGCTCAGATTCTGACTCTGAAGTAAAGCAAGCTATGGCCATGCTGACCAAAGCTTTCAAGAAGTATAAGTTTGTCAAACGGCCACACTCAAACAATCAACGATTCTCATCCGGATCAAAGTATGATTACAAGGACAAATTCGGAGAGAAGAAGAAATACGAAGAGAAAAGATTTGAGAAGAAGTACGAGCGAAAGCTAGAAGAAGGAAAGAAATATGGCAAAGCAGTAGCTGATGAGCATACAAAATGCTTTAACTGTGGCAAATTAGGCCATTTTGCTATTGATTGTAAGAAGCCGGTAAACCGAGATTCCGACTATTACAAGAATAAATTTCTTTTGTCCAAGCAAAGAGAAGCTAGCAAAGCTCTGATGGCCGAGGATGAGCATTGGCTAAACCTTACTGATGAGGAAGAAGAGACTGAGGCTGTTGCACACATGTGCTTGATGACTAACACTGAAAGTGCTTTGACTGGAGAAGATGCGCAGATGAATGATGAGGTAATTTATCAACCACGCATTAAATAGATTAATAAGATGAAAATCCATATTCAAAATTACCAGCAAGAATTAAAATCAGAAAAAGAGCGTTCAAATAGTTTTGTAGAGCAATTTAAAACGCTAAGAGAAAGAAGTATCCAA
>NC_037530.1:21538825-21542333 GCF_001531365.2 Cynara cardunculus var. scolymus
GTACTTTAAGTAATATCTAATTTTTGAAAGGTAATTGAGTTTTGAAATATAAGTATTTGGTCGGTTTAGTCTAAATCCGGAMAAHRCTTAAGCGGTTTGTTGACCGGATTAGACATCCGGACAAAAGGCTATATGAGGAACTCTTATCCGGACAAGGTTAGATTTACTTTTGCAAGGATTGTGCGGATTTCTAATCTGTTGAACATATTTGAACATATTTTTTCTCAAAGTCCTAAACCGTTTATCCTTTGAGCGGTTTACATTTCTTTGTTGAGCGGTGTATACTTAATCTGTTTACATCTTTGTTGACCGGTTTTATTCTTTAACCTTTGAGCGGTGTTCAAATAAACCGGAAGTGCCTTGAGCGGTATTCATTCAAACTGAACGTGTCTTGAGCGGTATTCATTCAACATGTACATGTCTTATGCGGTTACTATTCAGTTTAACAGTTAGTTTCTATTCATTCCATAAATCGGACACTTCTTGAACGGTTTATTCTTATACCGGATATGTTTTGAGCGGTTTCGCATTTGAACGGTTTGACTCTTTGACTATAAATAACCGTTTCATTGTTCATTTTTACTTTTTTACATACTCGAATATTCGTTCATCGTCTCCGCTTGAAATCCACTTGTTCTCCGCTCGACTATACTTCAAAGGACTTCAGATTCGTGTTCGTTGTTCTTCGATTCTAATCCAGGTTTCGAATCAATTTCTAAACTTCTTTCATTCATACGACTATTGATTTGATTTGTATTGTTGATTTTTACTGTTCTTGACCTAATTCTTTCATTTGTTCATAATCGATTCATAATCTAGTATTTGCTCAGATTAGACTATGATTTTAGTGTATTTCGAGTCGTTTTAGTGTTTCAATTGAGTCTGTGATACGTATTTGTTTTGTTTTGATTTTATTATGTGTATTTTGTAGTTTTAATCATTTTGTGTTTGATCGGAAATCTCACCAGACACGGTGATCGGATTTCAAATTATTTCAACCTTAAACCGGTTGATGATTGTCCGGTTTAGTCTTGTGATTTTGTTTGTCGTCCGGACTTCTAATCCAGAAAACATTATTGAATTTTTTGTTTAAGTGTTTCTTTGTCGTCCGGACTACTTATCCGGACACCTTGTTTTTGTTTCGTGTTTCGTAGTGTCTTGACCGGACTACTAACCCGGTCAATGTGAGTTTTGTTTTCAAATTTCCCAAGTGTTTGAAAAAAAAATTATTATTTTTTTTGTGTGTGTGATTTTTTTATTTTATTTTTAATTGTTTGTGTTTGATTTTTTTTTAATTCAATAATACAATGGGTACTAATAGTTTAGTTTTTTACAGGTATAATGGCTCAAATTGGACATCAGTCTGACGAGGAATCTCATATTCCCTCGGTCAGATCTGACAACCTACCTCAAAATATACCTGCCCAACCCATTGAGTCTGAAACCCTANAGATCTGACAACCTACCTCAAAATATACCTGCCCAACCCATTGAGTCTGAAACCCTATACTCTCAACTTCAATATCTCGAAATCAAACCCAACAACCATCAYTTTTCTTTTGATATGCCTACAGAATATCCTATTGTTCCAGAAATACTGAAAGGCCATCCAATTTCCTATGCTTTATCTGCACATATAACTGTTCCCATGGTTTACATACAACAATTTTGGGGCACAGTTACAATGGAAAAAGACGGAGACGCTATTTAGTTACAAGGAGATGTTGATGAATATGTCAGCCGACTGACATTGAAGCGTTTACGTAGAATTCTACGTCTTTCTGCTCCTGGCCCGACCGGTTTTGAAGACTTTGTATCAGATGATCAACTCTGTGTTGATATCAAGAGACTGGGATACTCGGCACCGTTGAATAACTCTTCCCAGTTCAAACAAAGATTCTTACCGTCTGTGTGGCATCTTCTATTCTCAATGCTTAATTGATGTTTAACGTCGAAGACACAATGCATTGACACGTGCAGCTCAACATTCTTTAAGTTCTTTCATGGTAAAGTGTTTTCAAGACACTATGATTATGCGTTAGTCATATATAATGAGCTACTGGAACTTGTGAATGCCAAAATATTTYCRTCGAAAGCAAGGAAATTCGTGCCATTTCAGCGCTTTCTGCAACTCATTATCCAAGCCATGATGAACACAAATGAAGACATACCGCCCAGAATTCATTCTGAACGAGGGCCAACATTCGTCATGACCCGGATTAGGCAACATAAAGAAGTTGAAGATCTTGATTCCATCATGCCTATTCCACAAGAATTGCTCGCTCTAGCTGATCAGAATGYTYGRWGTGTGATAGACTATAGGAGAGTGATAGATCCTATAGTTCAGCCAGAACAGGCTGAACTTGCCCAAGGATCACCCCATGCCTCAGTTGAGAGAGCTTTAGAAGTAGATGAGCGTGTTCAAGTACAAGGGGTACCTGAACAGGGTTGTGCGCTGAGGGAAAATGTAATGGAGAGGGGTGAATTGGTGCGGGGAGCTTCTGATCAGCCACATACTTTAACTGCTAGAGCTTCACCATCTTTTGAAGCAACTCAATCTGATAAAAGAGCGGATTCTGTTAATGATGATGATGATGCACAACACTTTGGGACATTTGATGATGATATCGCTAAGATCTTTCCTGAGTTTGCTACTCAACAAACTTGTCCCAGCCTACAATCTTTATCATTCAATGTTGAAGAAGGCGACGAGTATGATCGTTATCTTCAAGGAATATCAATTGCAGGTGGTGTTGAGGAAGTCGAAGTAGAAAAAGAAGAGAGTATGAGAGAAAGGGAAGAAGAAAAAGATGGTGAGAGTGTGACTGGAGCCGAAAAAGAAGAACGAGCTCCATCCCAAACTGATATACTTAGCCGGGTAACCACATCTACTACTGACATTCATACGTTGAATGTTGGTATTGAACAAGACTTAGCTAGCCCAGCTATGCAAATGCACACCCTCCCTATCCACTCAGTCGGTTCTCAACAACCGACTGTTTCAACTTCTCACGGGGATATTACACATATGCTAACTACTTCTCACTTCGAGAACGTGGATATTGAAATAAGTAGGTCGCTGCCCCAACCTACGCCTTCGATTTTGTGCACCTCGAGTATAGAGCCCATACACATAGGTACACGTGAGTCCGGAGCATTTGTTGCTCCAAGTGCTGTTCTTAGTGAACAAGCCCGAACGACCGGAGTGGTATCTTCGGATATTTCACAAGGACTGGTCGGAAGTCCTACCAATGCTAATATTATGGCAACATTGAATGTAGGCACAACAATTTATTCAACTGTTGTTTCAACTGGTAATCTAAGTGATCCAAGTGTTACATTACCCGACTTTGTGTCAAGGGAATATCTGGACGGCGCCCTAAAGGCTGTTCAAGACAATTTCGATGCTCAATTTGCTAGTCTGAAACGTTTGATCAAGGGAAAAAAGCAAGTTGTGGAAGAGACACCTTCAGCGCCATCACCACCTCCAGTACCAGAACCATCAGTA
>NC_037530.1:21544313-21550781 GCF_001531365.2 Cynara cardunculus var. scolymus
TTTATGAAGATCTGATCAAGATTTGTATGAAATCTGGACTTCACACTTAGTAAGAACTATTTAGAATACTTGAAAATGGATTCTAACTTGCTTTGAAGATACGAGTATTGTGTTCTCAGATGTGTGTGTGTTCTTTCACGTATGCACGTAAGGATTAAGGTATCTTTGCATGGAGATAGAATACATCTATTTATACTCATTGCATTAAATTTACATTTAATGCAATGCAGTAGGGTTTGAACATGCGTTAAGCCTTTAGAGAAAGACTTATCCTTTGTTACAATGAATTGTACAAAAGCCTATTCATGAGCAGACATCCTTTCATGGAGTTGTTGGGTAGTAGAGTCAACTAATTGGCTCCGTACCGTACTATACTCTAGAAAGGGTATGGATTTGTCCTTCGTGTGTGGAAGGACAAGACAAAAGCAATCTTTCCCAACAAGCTTCATTTGATCGCTGAATGCTGGAATAACCTTGAAGGTCTCTTCAGCATTCGTTGAGGCTTGGGCAGTCTTCACACATATGTTGACGAGGTTGTAATCACTGAATGCCGCTTCAGATCATGAACGCGCTAGTCTCTAATCTTTAGTTTCATTCTTCAACTTTCATTGAAAGTTCTTTAGTGTGAGTTTTGTCTTCTTGAAGTAACGTTGTCGTTGATGGATTTACAATACATGTCTCAAAGATCGCTGAAAAAACTTAGTGATGATCGCTGGAACTGAAAGATAGAAACAATCATATTTCGTATAAGGTAAAATGGATTATCATCAAATTACTGAGAGAGAGGATCAACTCTTCCACTCGCTTGTGAGTTAAGCTATGATTACTAGTGCATTAGAGGATCTAGGTTCCTACATCATCTCTGAATTTTAGTTGATGATATTGTGACCGTAAATCAATCTTGGAGAAATAACTTGACACAACCAATTGGTCAAACATATTATCGATTCTTAGTAAAGGATATTTATTCTTTATCGTCAACTTATTCAGTTTCGGTAATCAATACAAATCCTCATGCATCCATCCTTCTTTTTAACAAATAATACCAGAGCACCCCAAGGAGACGTGTTAGGTCTGATAAAGCCTTTATCTAGCTACTCTTTCAACTCTAATGGTGTAAGACGATAAGATGCTCTAGCTACCGTTGTTGCCCCTGGTGTCAAATCAATTCTGAATTCCACAGATCAATCTGGTAGTAAAACTAGTCAGATCTTCTAGAAAAACCTTAGGATATTCACAAACGATAGGAATAGACTTTTGTTTACCCTTTTTCTTTCTTTTGATTGATCACATATGCTAGAAAAACTTGACACCCTTTCTAAACACATTTTTTTGGCTTTCATAACAGATATCAGGCTGTTATGATGATCATGTCGATCACCATAAATCACAATTGGTCATTTCCCCGATAAATCAATATTGGTCATCTTTTTATTGCACACAATACTGGCCTAATTTTCATCTCAACTTCTTTCAGCTTATCATTCTCCTTTCCTGGTCAATTCCTTTCAGCAATCAATTCATTCTCAGCTTTATTGATTTTATTTAGAAGTTCTTGTTTAATTTTGCTCTGCTTTATTGCTTCTTCATCTGACTCTTTTCTTTCAGATTTCAAAGTCGTTTCCAGTTCACGAATTGTAGATTTCAACCCAGAATTTTCCTTTAACTGTTCAAAATCTGTCTTTTGACTCCCTTTGAAATCATAAGCATTTCCAAGCAATACATCAATTTCAGCTTGAAAATATTTCTTTTCTTCTTTACATTTTTCAAGATCTTGTTTCAACTCTTTAGCCCGCCCATTCCAAATTAGAGTGATTTTCAAGGAACACATTCACATATTTATCTTGATAATCATTTAAGCTTTTCTCTAATTCAGAAACTTTATTTTTCAACTCTCTATTTTCCCTCTCAAACGAAACTGCCATTTGCAGAAATCAGATTGATCAAAGGATCTAATGCAGTGAAATCAATTAAAAGGAATCAAAATCAATTAAGCTCAAGAAGAATAACAGAAAAAACACAAAAACTGTTGAGAAATCAGAAAATCAACGAAAACTGTCAAAAATCAGTAAAAACAGTCAAAAATTGTAAAAAACAGTCAGAACGGTTAAAACTGATTAAAAACAGTTTACGCAATCCAAATAAGTTCAAAAATTCTCAAACAGTTCAAAAACAAATCAAAACCAGATTAAAAACAGATAAAATCATATCAAAAACTATAAAATCCTCAAAATCCAAAAAAAATGGTGAAAAACAAGAAAGAAAAAAATACAAAATAAAATGTGAACCCAAAAAAAATCCCAAAAAAAATCTGAAAAAATAGGAAGAAAAAAAATTTGGTCTTACTAACAAAAAAAAATGGGATAAGAGAAATGTAATGGGCTAGGTCTATAACAGGCCAAAACAAATGGGCGATTTGATTCAAACAGATACAGAAGCCATTGGAACACATATAAAGGTTCAATTGATTTTAGGTGTTCTTTGATTTAGATCAAGAAAGATGATTTACACTAACAATCCCGTGTCCGATTTACACTCGATACAAATAGAAGTTAGGCGATGAAGATGATTGTGGTGACCGGTGAACTTTGAATTCGAGAACCCTTGAAATAGACCAAGTACCCGGGAATGACAAGCGATTTGGACTAATCCGGGTAAGACCTTGTGAGCGGATAAGCCTAAATCGGTCAAGGAAGATAACCAACTAATGGAATAATCAAACTACACTCTGTCGCCTATGACCACCAGCCTTATCCTCAGCGAAGACGTTCAAGACGCCATTTGCATAAATGTCAAAGCAGACATTGATTTGGGGAACACCCCTGGGTGCAGGAGGAATGCTAGAAAGTTCAAATTTCCCTAACAAGTTCCCTCAATAATTTTTCCCTCAATAACATAGCTTTATCCTCAAATCTTTGAAGATCAATTTGCAGAGACCCATTCTTATCTTTCAATACATGAAGTTCTTCAGAAAGCTTTGCTATCTTATTTAAGCATTTATCCAGCTCCAACTTATCCAATGTCTCTTCCTCTAGTATTTACTCATAGAGCTTACATGTTGGTCAAAGATTGTTTTCTGATTTAATCCAGTAGGTCCTAGTTTTCAGGATAGTCTTCCTAGTCTTTTGGTATCTTCCTTATTTGTTGCTTTTTCAGTTTTGCATTCTGTTTTGTATTTGGCTATAAAAGCCACAGTAGCTTGCTTTAATAAATCATCCCSTTCCATCAATTTCTTTSTGTGGTCTTTAAGTTTCCTTCATAACAATTGGTATCAGAGCCTCTAAAGGGCCTTGATAGTGTGTGAGAGCTTGAGTAGAGACCACAATGTCAACCTCAGATAARTTCGTACAACCGTGTATTCCGAAATTTGACGGTCATTACGACTATTGGTCGATGATGATGGAAAATTTTCTGCGGAGCAAAGAAATGTGGAACCTGGTGGAAGAAGGGATTCCGCAACCAACAATTGGAAGTGCAGCAGCAAATGAGGCGCAGAGAAAGATTGTTGAAGAAGCCAAACTTAAGGATCTGAAGGTCAAGAACTTCTTATTTCAAGCCATTGATAGAGAAATCATGGAAACGATTCTTGACAAGGGAACGTCAAGGTCAATCTGGAATTCGATGCGGCAGAAGTACCAAGGATCTACAAAGGTAAAGAGGGCACAACTTCAAGCGTTGCGGAAGGAGATCGAGTTGCTGGCTATGGGAGAAGGGGAAAAAGTAGACACTTTCCTGGGGAGGACTTTAGCCATACTGAACAAGATGAAGTCAAATGGTAAAGAGTTAACACAGAGTACAATTGTTAGTAAGATACTTAGATCATTAACACCCAAGTTCAATTATGTTGTTTGCTCCATAGAGGAGTCTAATGATCTAWGTAAGCTAACCATTGAYGAATTACATGGAAGTCTGCTTGTTCATGAACAAAGGATGCAAGGGCATCTTCCTGAGGAGCAGGTGTTGAAAGTMACATGTGATGACAGGCCAACRAGAGGAAGAGGCGGTAGAGGCATGTTTAGAGGAGTAAGAGGTAGAGGAAGAGGAAGGCATCCTATGACTAGATCCTTCGTTGAGTGTTATAATTGTCACAAGCTGGGACATTTTGCGTACGAATGTCMCRACTTGGAGAAAGCAAACTACRTTGAGATGAACRAAGACGAGGAGGTTTTGTTGATGGCCGAAGTAGAGATGCACCAAAACAAACAGRAAGATGTCTGGTTTCTCGATTCCGGATGTAGCAACCACATGACCGGAAATAAAGAATGGTTCTCGGAGCTTGAAGAAGGAGATTTCCGAACTGTGAAACTCGRAAATAATACGAARATGGTGATTAAAGCAAAAGGAACCATAAAGGTGCAAGTGAATGGTATCATTCAGGTAATATCCGATGTTTATTTTGTTCCTGAATTGAAGAGTAATTTGTTAAGCCTTGGGCAACTTCAAGAAAAGGGGTTAGCAATTTTAATCAAAGATGGAAGTTGCAAAGTATTTCACCCTACGAGAGGGWTAATCATGCATACTTAYATGACTGCAAAYCKAATGTTCTACCTGCTTGCAAATGTGGCATCGAAAAATATGTGTTTATAGGCTGAAGCAGTGTCTGAAAAGGAAGCACATTTATGGCATTGTCGTTTTGGGCACCTTAATCATAAGGGACTTAGAACACTCTCGTATAAGAAAATGGTGCTTGGTTTACCTCCGGTAAAATCTCCAAAGACGATATGTGCTACTTGTTTGAAAGGAAAGCAACATAGAGAATCGATACCACAAAGAAGTCAATGGAGGGCCTCGRAGAAGCTTCAACTGATACATGCCGATATTTTTGGTCCGATCAATCCTGCTTCAAGTAGCAACAAGAGGTACATCTTAAGTTTTATTGATGATTTTACTCGTAAAACTTGGTTCTACCTGCTACATGAGAAGTCTGAAGTTTTTTCTAATTTTAAGAAGTTTAAGATATGTGTTGAAAAGGAAAGTGGTTCAAAAATTATTTGCTTGAGAACAGACAGAGGTGGTGAATTCACTTCAACCGAATTTGGGGAATTTTGTAAGAGCCAAGGCATCAACAGGCAGTTGACTGCAGCATTCACACCTCAGCAGAACGGCGTGGCTGGGAGGAAGAACAGAACCATCATGGATGCAGTAAGAATCGTGCTGAATGAAAGACAAGTTCCCAAAAGGTTCTGGCCCGAGGCGGTAAAGTGGTGTGTGCATGTGAAGAACAGATGTCCAACTGCAGCTTTGGAAAACAAAACACTCGAAGAAGAATGGAGTTCTATAAAGCCTACAGTGGATTACTTTCGAATCTTTGGATGTGTAGCCCATGTTCATGTGCCGGATCAAAAGAGAAGAAAGCTCGATGACAAAAGCAAGAGGTGTGTATTCTTGGGTGTTAGCGACGAATCTAAAGCCTACAGGTTGTTGGACCCGATCACGAAGAAGATCATAGTAAGCCGAGATGTTGTATTTGAAGAAGAAAAGGCTTGGGAATGGAACAAAGCTGATAAAGAAAAAGAGATTGGAGTGCAAGAAGAAACCGAGCAAAATGAAGGAACCGATGGTTCTGACAGCCCCGACGTCTCTGACAGCCCCGACGTTTCTGGCAGCAGCATCCCAAGTGAAACTGGAGAAGCACATGTCGATCAAGAAGCTCCAATTGTTGGGAGAGGCGCACGAAACAGAAGAGAACCGGCCTGGATGACGAATTATGAGACAGGGGCAGGCTTGTCGGACGAAGAAGAAGAGCTACATATGATGATGTTAATGGCCCAAAGTGAAGGTGATCCTTATCTCTATAAGGAAGCTAATAAAAGCAAGAAATGGAGAGAAGCAATGGCCACGGAGATAAGTGCCATCGAAAAAAATGATACATGGGAACTAGCAAACTTACCGGAAGGAGTGAAGCCTATCGGGGTCAAGGGGCTCTTCAAAACCAAGCTTGATGAAAGAGGCAATGTGCAAAATTTCAAAGCGCGGTTGGTAACGAAAGGGTACGCACAACAATATGGAGTAGACTATACGGAAGTGTTTGCACCGGTGGCAAGATTGGATACGGTAAGGGTAATACTTGCATTGGCGGCAAAATGTGATTGGTGTGTGTTTCAACTTGACGTGAAGAGTGCTTTCCTTCACRGAGAGCTCAAAGAGCAAGTGTTCGTTGAGCAACCGGAAGGTTTTGTCAAACCGRGAGAAGAAAATAAAGTGTATAGATTAAAGAAGGCGTTATATGGCCTAAAACAGGCCCCGAGGGCCTGGTACAGTAAGATCRAGGCCTATTTTGCACGAGAAGGCTTTGAAAAATGTAGCAGCRAACACACTCTCTTCACCAAGTCAAAGGAAGGTAAAATACTAATAGTTAGTATTTATGTTGATGATCTGATCTATACAGGGAATGATAGAAGTATGTGTGATGAGTTTAAAAACTCAATGATGTCGGAATTCGACATGTCTGATCTGGGAATGATGAGG
>NC_037530.1:21550996-21555996 GCF_001531365.2 Cynara cardunculus var. scolymus
AGCAGGTTCATGGCACGCCCAAAACTATCGCATTGGCTTGCAGCTAAGAGAATACTAAGATACATAAAGGGGAGTATTGAGTTTGGTGTGCTCTATAAGAAGGAAGATAGAAATGGTCTTGTGGCATATACAGACAGCGGTTATGCAGGGGACTTGAACGATGGAAGAAGCACCTCTGGCTACGTATTCATGATGGGGTCTGGAGCAGTTTCATGGTCTTCCAAAAAGCAACCGGYAGTGAGTCTGTCAACCACTGAAGCCGAGTACATTGCCGCCGCCTTTTGTGCTTGTCAGTGCATTTGGCTTAAAGGAATTCTGGAGCAGCTCGGAGTTGAAGAAAAGCAAGGAGCTGTTATTTATTGTGACAACAGCTCTACGATTCAGCTGTCAAAAAACCCCGTTTTCCATGGAAAGAGTAAGCACATCGGAGTGAGATTTCATTTCCTTAGAGAACTGGTAAGTGATGGAACTGTGGAATTAAGCTTTTGTAGATTAGAGAATCAAATTGCAGACATCATGACAAAGCCACTGAAGATGGAGCAGTTCGAGAAGTTTCGTCGTATGCTCGGAGTGACCAAAGCTGCTGATGTAAGCTAAATACAAGAGTTTTTAGCTTAAGGGAGGGAATGTTGGTCAAAGAATGTTTTCTGATTTAATCCAGTAGGTCCTAGTTTTCAGGATAGTCTTCCTAGTCTTTTGGTATCTTCCTTATTTGTTGCTTTTTCAGTTTTGCATTTTGTTTTGTATTTGGCTATAAAAGCCACAGTAGCTTGCTTTAATAAATCATCCCCTTCCATCAATTTTTTTGTGTGGTCTTTAAGTTTCCTTCATAACATTACACGCCTGTGTAGATATAATAAGCGATTTATGAAATCGGATGAATCTTTTAAGCGATTTCTTAAATCAAACAGTCTTCGAGCGATGAACTTGAACATGTGCGACTTTAAAAAAACCTGCGATTTAGCCAATCTTTGAGCGATTTAGAAAAACTTTGAACGATGAAGATGAGCGATATAGAGATCCGGTGAAAATATGTTGAGCGATTTATGAATCCGGGTAAATGAATTGAGCGATAACCAACTAAATTGGATACAAGGTTGAGCGATTTAGACTAAATCGGATGGAGAGATCTTCGATTTAGACTTTAAAAATTGGATCGAGATCGAGCGATGAAGATGAAACCGGTCACTGAGTTGTGCAATGATAACAAAATCGAGCAAGCCTTAACCTGTTAGTCAACTGAAATCGATGAAGCCTTTGACCAGAGGAACCTGTAAATAATTTGAGTGAAATCGAACACAAGTGAACGATGTAGACCTAATCCGAACAGGAGTCAAACGAGTAGTGAAAACAACCCAAGTATTTGTGCCATAAATGTCAAATCCGGATAAACCACTGTTCGATATAGGCAGAAATCGGACGAGGTAGTGAGTGGTTTAGGAGAAATCGATTGTGCCTTTGTCCGATTTAGCGATGAGTTGAGCGATGAAGATGAAATTCGGAGAAGGTAATGTGTGATTTAGATCAAGTTGAGTGATGTAGATGAACCTGTAATGAGAAAGTCCTAAATCGATTGAACAATGAAGAACAAACTGGACCAAGAAGATGATGAACAGTGTAGAACTTGTGCGATTTAGAAATACAGATGATAAACCCAAATGGACTGCTATGTAAAAAAAACAAAACAAGGCTGGGCCTAAATTGGTTGTGGGTTGGAAGATTTAGAAGAAAAGGAAAAAAATCAAAAACACAAAAACAACACAATATTAACCAAAAAATGAATCAAAATCGGATTTTTGAAAAAAAAATCAAGAACACAAAAGTCTCCAAAACTACAAAAAATTTACCAAAACTTGAAATCGAAATATCAAATCACACAAACTTGTGAAAAATAAACATTCACCATGCAAAACCACACACAATGATCACTGTTTTAACAAAAAAAAAAACACAAGAATTAAAAAAAAATTGGATCAAATTCAAAGAAAAATGAACACGAAAATTTCCAGAAAAATATCTTCGAAAAATCTTCAAAAACGTTGATTTCTTCTCTTGATTTCTTGCATTTCCTGCTCTGATACCAATTGATAGTCCTTATGATGATCAATCTTCAATGAAACTCAAACATCCATGGCAGATCTGGATTTTAGCTCAAGAACATGAGAGGAGAGTTGAGAGAGTTTGAGAGAAACAGTCAAACATTCAAGCTTTGGTCAAACCTCTATTACGATAAAATGAATTTTGCAATTAGGCTCTTACAAGAATTACACTAAGAAAATACTATTTATAGGGTCAAAGATTGAACCTTTCAAAGTCAAAAGTCAAACTACATACCAAGTCAAACACGATGTCTATTTTAATTATAGACAATAGTAACTTTCAAGACGAATACAATTTAACACTGAATTTCAGTCCTAACATCTGTCAACCGATTCATGCCCACCACAACATCAAACTCTCTCATCGATATTGGAAAAGTCGGATTGACAACCAACACCCCTCAATTTTAATTTGGCAATTATTAAAAACACAAGTAACATATACTTGACTATTATTAGCAGTATCAACTACTAGATTGTAGTCAAGAGGCACAGAATTCACGTGTAGATCCCAGATTCAAGTCCATATCATAATTCAACACAAGATCAAGAACATAGATTGGATTGAATATGTCGGCATGTATATTTATAATGTTCAATGTACAGGATATCCTTGATTCTCTCAATGTCTCACGTATACATGATATGCAATGTGTTCTAACAGGATTAACTAACAACCACCCTATTTATACCTAAAGATCATAAGGAACAAACTACCTTATGTAGCATGTAAACCTACACTATAAAGCATATTAAAACACATTAAGCACATGGACTTGAATACACCAATTTTAGACTCAATAATATCCCCCTTTGGATTCAAGTCCAAAACCAACAAATTCTTCAAATCTTTAAAGCTTCAGCTTTAACAACAATGATCTTCAGAATTCATTCAGAAACATGACTTCTTTAAATTTGATCTTTTTTAGCATATGAACAATCTCCCCTTTTAGGAAAACTTTCTTCAAACTTCAGAACTCTTACAATTTGTCCAGTCTTTAACAATCTTCTGTAAAGAACAAACTTGAACAATCTCCCTTAAATATTAATCATTTTTAAATATTGACAAGCTCCCCCTAAACTTGATAATATCTTCTTTTCTGCTTTTAAGCAATCTCTTCCTTTGTAACAAACAATTATCTTCTCTGACTTTCAAACAATCTCCCTTAAATATTAGTCATTTTCAAATATTGACAAGCTCCCCCTAAACTTGATAATATCTTCTTTTCTGCTTTTAAGCAATCTATTCCTTTGTAACAAACAATTATCTTCTCTGACTTTCAAATAATCTCCCTTTCAACAGTATAGAGAACAGACTTGTAATCTTCCTTTGTAATCATCTTCAAGTTTCTTTCAATCTCCCCCTTTGAGATAGATCATAAATAATCTTCACATTTACTTCTTTTCAATAGTAACTCCCCTTTAATCACAATAATTCAACAATCTTCAACAATAATTTTCACTAAATTTTCTTTTACTCCCCCTATATTCATAAATGACTCATTCATTTGATAATTACTCCCCCTTATGATGTTAATGAGGAGCATAACATCATACCACGAAATGAATGATCAGAAAAGTATACCCTCAATTCATAGAGTATTTAAGTAAATCTTTTCAAATTCACTTATTTAATTTTTTCATATTAGGAATTTAGGGAAAGTTCCAGTTTCAACTTATGAAACTGTTTTCAATCTTTTATAAAATAAAAAAAAAGATGTGTCTATGAATACAACAGATATATTTAGTACAACAAATGCCCTTTATATATTAGATTTTTTAACATTCATCTCATCAGGACTTTCATTCAATCAATTATAGCTTGAAGAAGTGTATCTATGAATGTTAAGACTTACTCTTTATATGTTCACATCTATAGATACTTTGATGCAACATCTATTTTTCCGTTTAACAATTTACGCATATATTAAGCTATGCTCGTCCAATTATGAGGAGATCAATTACTTCCAACATCTTAGAAAATCACTATGGATAGAAGTTGATGTATTAAAATAAACCAATAGAAAAGACATGAATCAAATCATATTGTTTGACCAAAACTGTTACCTCTAATATTTACTTCATGTAAAAGTATGAAAAAGAGGACCTGCAAGTGTTGACAGAAGGGTATCTTCCACAGAAAACAACAAAGGACCTGCAACAGAAGCTGTTTCATCGTGCAAGTCAAGAATGACAGAACCTCTGATGTCTCTCACAGAGGTTCTGGAAAATGGTCCTCTGGCAATAAGAACCTACAAGTCTTCTACAGCAGAGCCTCTGAGATGGCTCACAGAGGGTCTGCGGATTCGTCTTCTGTGAAGATCCTGTTCTGCTATTTTTCAAAGGTTGTTAGTTGCACGTGCTTCTCACGTGACTAGGTCTTTAATCGACTTTATTTGGACGGCTTGGATGATTTCACTTTTTAGATCATGTCAGGAAAGTCGTTAGGGTCTAGTATAAATAGCAGCTTRGGCCTTTGTAATTCAGTGTGCTTCCRTATTGTAATCGTCTATATTTTCAGTMAATTGAAAAACCTTTGAAGCTATTCTTTTGCGTTCATCTTCTTCATATTAATCTGTGTGTTCTTGGTTAATTTCTCTGTTTTGTTCTTATCATTGTTTCCGCTGCACTGTAATCGTCCTAAAGATCATTCAGAGTAAGAGATCAAATACCAAAGCTGAATTTATAGGTCCTAACAATTAGTATCAAAGCCGAAATTGAATTCTCATTCGATTAATTCTGTTTTTGGTATTAATATGCATTTTATAGAACACCAGTCTTCTTCATTTTACCCTGTTTCACTCTATTAAATCAGTTTCATCGTATTCCTATTTTTCTCCTTCTAATTTCAATGGCGAATTTGGCCAATACTTCATTCATGAGCACTGGTTCTCAATCAAA
>NC_037530.1:21561869-21563214 GCF_001531365.2 Cynara cardunculus var. scolymus
TTTTTGTATAAAAGTTTTTCATTRAATAATCTCCTTTTGTATATAGTTTTTTCTTTTAATAATATTTTTTATATATAGCTTTAATTTCTTGATTAACCTTCACTTGATTTCATAGTTTTGATTCGTCACACCCTTTAGCCACTCATCACGTTTTTTTCTCCCAATAAAACGGTTCAGTTCAAATCCCTCACTATAAATACCTCTTCCCCCCAAAACGTAAACCTTTACAATATCCTTCTTCTCCGACGAACCTGCAAAATTTCGAGCTTCACTAAAAACCTGCAACTATGTCTTCTTCTTCAGCCTCCGCTAAATCTGTTAACTTCTCAAGCGACAACGAAGTAACTCAATCCCAAGCATTAACGTCTCACGCTCTATCGTTTGTTCAAAATCGGTATGAGAAAGTCGTCCTGGTAAAGAAACCCTATAATTATTACTTCGTTCCATCTTCAACAGGTTTCCCTGAATTCACCTCCCCCTTTCTTGAAATTCTTCGTAACCATCCACTTTATTATGCACTTTCAACCACCAAACCTACACCTGAATCATACATCACCCAATTCATGTTAAGCTCTTACATAACTACCCTAGACAACTCTGGTTTAAGCATCGTTGGTTATGCTTCTCACCCAATCAACAAATCCCTTGTACCCATGGAACTAAACGTGAATACTCTTTGAACAGCCCTGCACCTACCCTCCTTGGAATCTCTCAATGCTTTCGCCCCAACCCCAACAGACGATGAACTAATTCAATTTCTTGAATTTCATTCCTACGCTGCCCAGACTAAAATTGTGAAAAGGACTCAGTTCAAACAAAAAGGACTTCCCCCAATCTGGAATACTCTATTCTCGATAGTGAACTGCTGTCTAACAGGGAAGGTCGGCAGCCATGACCAGACCTCTCACGCAATGCTTTCCATTATGTATGGAATATATTTCAACCTACCCCTCGACTACGCACAGCTCATCTTCGAAGACATGGTGGGTTTGATCAAGAARAWGTGCRCTACAYAGMGGKGAGAGAAGTCAAAAGTGAAGGCGCAGAAGAAGGCCAAAGAGGACCTCAATCATCCAAACCTTATTCTACAGATGTTCTTTGGCCTAGTCTTTGGGGAAATGATTGCAGAGAAGCTGCCCTCTGCCGAGCCTAACGCCAGATTGTATCCATTGAAGGAGTTCCACCTGACAGAGCATGAGCTAGGGTACAGAAGCCCCAGACCTCTATCTAAAGCCATGCTCAAATACCTTAGTCATGGAGATAGGAAAGCATACAGACGTGGATACAGGAGGCCAGAGCTGGTCCCTGAAACCCCTCCACGCATAGGAATCCCCTTAGGAGAGAG
>NC_037530.1:21563544-21576879 GCF_001531365.2 Cynara cardunculus var. scolymus
TTGGAGATAGGAGAGGGAGAAAAAGATGCCCAAGGCACATATCCTAGCCCTCCTCCCAGTGCAACCCACGTTTCTAGGGAACCTGTTCTAGAGGTATCCCCTATTGAAAAAGGCATGCACACGCTGAGCCCAACCCAAGCTAACCTCGCAGAGGACATTCTTTCGTCCTCTGTCGAACGCACAGACCGGCAACCACATCATACTCCAACATCCTCTCAAAAGGATGTTGGTTTTAAAATCAGAGTCCAATCGCCCAAGGACTCGTCACAACCCAAAGAGGCATCCGTTGCCTCTCCACACTTGAGTGACCAACCAAAGTATGCTTCAGAGGCATATGCGAGAGTCACAGAGACTGAGGGTCTAGAACGCCCAAAGTCCACACTCGATCCCTCTGCCGAGTTAGGCTCTGAACCTCATAGGCAAGATATCGACAGAACACTGGTTGGCTCTCCAAAAGGAGATGTTCGAGGATCCGGTGGAAGTCCCCGAGCTGACTTCGAAAAACCAGTCGCTGAGGGCGCCTCACACTCCGAGGCTACTAGGTCACCATGTGTTGGTGATCTAGGTTCCCAGGATACCTATGTGACGAAGGGGGAGTTACAAACCTTTGCCACAGCGGTATTCCAGAGGTTGGACGAGTTGAAAAGCTTGTTCACCTCTCAACCATCGACAGAGTTATCAAAGGTAGCCGCCCAGTTTGCTGCTGATATCATCTCTGCCGGCTACACAGACTATTCTGCATTCAGGGACGAGATCAAGAACATGTTCTCCTCTGCGGTCACCTATGGTATTGATACCAAATCTTCCAGGGCAAACATCAACCATCTAGCCACTCGTAGAGAGCTAGACGCAATGGTTGAAGCCCTAGGAGATATCGTGAGCAAACACACAGACCAAATCCTCAAAGAAGCCCGAGCTTCCAACCAATCCATTAGAGACTGCACTTCAAAGCTCGTCAAAGAAGGTGACTCCTTCAGAAGCAAAATCTATTGTAGCCTCTCTAAAATGAAGTGGGCCTCAGAGATCGACATAAACAATGCTTCTGTGAACGCTGAGTTAGTGATCGAGAAAATGGACAAGGTGGCTATCAGGATTCTGAGGCGATTGAAGAAGGCTCCCCTTACCTCTTGCAAAGCAGAAGCCACCAAAATCCATGACGATCAAGGAGGTGATGACCATGATCGTCATGAGGGGAGAAGAAGACAGAGAAGAAAGATGAAGAGCCTAAGAAGACGACCTCTGCCAAACCACTAAAGATAGTTGACTCTGCAGCTGCCCTGTTCTCAAAAGACAAAGCACCAGAGCCTAAGGGGAAAGGCAAGGGCAAAGCTATAGAGGAGTCGCCACAGAGGGGGTCGAGCTCTGAAATGCCAGAGGAGATAAATGAAGAAGAGTACGACGACCCAGAACTCGTTCAAGCGTTAAAGGCTTCTTTGGCAGAGGCAAAGGCAAGAAAGGGTAGAGCCCCTATCCCCAGAGTTGGAGAAGGCTCATCCTCCAAAATGGCAAAGGAGGAAATGTCCACGGGTACGTTCGATGCTCTGTTAGGAACTGTCAAACCTATCCTAGCAGAGGGGTCCACCCAAAGGCCGATACTAGAAGAAGAAGAAACCAGAATTCCAGAATCCGCCACAGTGGGAAGGGTCTATGAGATTCTTGAATCGATGAGCAAAATTCCTACGCAGCAACTGCGTACAGAGCCCGTAACCACTGTGGAGGAGATTCTGCGGTGGCGTTACTCTGCCGTGGACACAAAGCCCCCTTACGATCCAGAGCTTACAGGTATACCCTCTGCAGCTGCGAAGTTTCACTTCTCAAAACTCACAAGGCCACGCGAGTAGGTCTTCTCAGAGCACGTGATAATTCCCTTGAAGCAATATCTCCAAGGACTATGCTGAAGAAGACCGTGCTTTATGCTCAATATATGGTGAAGAAGGATGACGAAAACCTCTACACGTTCACAGATGCTGACCTCCACAACCTCTGTGTATTTGACCTTATCTTCTTGCATAAAATTCTTAACAAGTACATGGAGAGGAGGTCAAGCTATTCGACTTCCCTCAGAAGGTTGATCGAAGTAATGTGCGCTCAAGTAAAATACTACAGCCAGAAGGACTTCGATATCGCGATGAGGTTGGCCCAAACAGATTTGAAGATTTCCCCTCCGAAGAACAGGCCAAGTTAGTTACTTAGATGTCATCCTAACACCATTGTCCAAAATCCCATCTTTGGGTTTGTGTTCTTGGACAAGGATGACATTCTAAGGTTCTTTGATCCGACAGAGGCGAACAAGTATTCGACAGAGACTCTTGAGTGGGTGTTCAACCTAGTAGCAGCAGAGGTGCACAGACGGTATCTAAGAGCGGATGAAGTGTCTGGTATTCTGGAAGCAATCAAAGTTCAAGTCTCCTTCAGAGAATGGATATTCAAGGTCTACAGAACCATCAAGTCAGATCTGCAGTTGGCCGTAGATGACTATCCAGACTCTGCTGTGGACTAATCTTCTGTAATAGTATTGGCCTGAGCAACAATTTTGTAATTCTTTCAAATTTATGTATTTCTTTTCAGAGGATGAGTTTAATCTCCTCTTCTAATTCTTTCTTGTAATTCTTTCAATTAGTCATTTCTTGCATTCTTTTGTCCAATTTTACTTTTTCATACTTAGGGAGAGATTGTTAGCTCTAATATTTACTTCATGTAAAAGTATGAAAAAGAGGACCTGCAAGTGTTGACAGAAGGGTATCTTTCATAGAAGACAACAGAGGACCTGCAACAAAAGTTGTTTCATTGTGCAAGTCAAGAATGATAGAACCTCTGATGTCTCTCACAGAGGTTCTGGAAAATGGTCCTCTGGCAATAAGAACCTACAAGTCTTCTACAGTAGAGCCTCTGAGATGGCTCACAGAGGGTCTGCGGATTCGTCTTCTGTGAAGATCTTGTTCTGCTGTTTTTCAAAGGTTGTTAGCTGCACGTGCTTCTCACGTGACTAGGTCTTTAATCGACTTTTATTTGGACGGCTTGGATGATTTCACACGTCTAGGTCATGTCAGAAAGGTCGTTAGGGTCTAGTATAAATAGCAGCTTAGGCCTTTGTAATTCAGTGTGCTTCCATATTGTAATCGTCTATATTTTCAATCAATTGAAAAACCTTTGAAGCTATTCTATTGCGTTCATCTTCTTCATATTAATCTGTGTGTTCTTGGTTAATTTCTCTGTTTTGTTCTTATGATTGTTTCCGCTGCACTGTAATCGTCCTAAAGATAATTCAGAGTAAAAGATCAAATACCAAAGCTGAATTTACAGGTCCTAACAAAAACTTACTTAAAGTATAAGAGTTTAAGTTTCTATTTCAAGATAGTTGTCATTCTAATATCCAATCATAGATTCATACTTTGACGGCGAGCTTAAAAATGATAATAAAAATAACGAACAGTCTAAATTTTCTTCATAGGATTAACCAATCTTTAACGGGATACCATTTTCCTTGAAAAACCAAAATGAAAAAAGGCCATTAAGGGGTTCCCTTGCTTCGTCGTTCTCAAAAACTGTATTTTCGGTTGAAACCTTTGTTTGGCCGTTATGAACATGTATCTAAACAAAGCATAAACATCATTATTGGCAACACAATAAAGTTTCTTTAATTCGCAGATAAAAACATAATTTAGCCCGCCTTTCAATGATTAGGTGTACAACAGGAAAACAAACATAGTTTCATAATATATTGATTACTATGAATCATAACATCGACCAAAGATATAGAAAACGTTCAAACATGTTAAGACCATATGTGTATTATTTATTTCATTTCTTGTTTCATTTAGGACTTTCAACAAACACATGGTAAGCAAAGCAAATAACAAATGAATAAACTTCAAACTGAGAACTTGAAAACATAACTGAAACCACAAAATCTAAATCATTTTCTAAAAACAAAAATCTAACATAAAAAAGACATGGTTAATTACTTGAATTTAACATGATGGGATATCTCATATTATATCACCCATTTTTATATACACCTTATATGGTTTATGATTTACAAATGAGCATTCTAGAATACCTTCACTCAGAAGGCATAGACTGGTTGATGTAGCATGCATCTTACAAGCACAATAGCCTATAGCTCAAATGAGATGGCAAAGCTTTAGGAAGACTTAGAATTTTTATTTTTTTCATCGCTAAGATTATGTTTTTGTTTAATTGTTTTAGGCATATGTTGACTTCTGCCATTTGAAATTTATATTGTATGACTTAGTGTTTAATGGCGGGGACCTCATGGTCCTGTGGTCCACATTTTATGAACCCTACTTGCCATACCTCATAAGCAAGCACCGGAAAAAACAACCTGTCCTCCTCTGGAATCGAACCCGGGTGGGCACGCCCAAGGCAAGGCATTTACGGAAGGAGGTGGCCCTAGGCCAAGGCTAATGTATTGTGTTATTTTATTTAGTAGCCATAACGTTTGATTTTGGAGTGTGACAGTTGATAAATAGTTTTCGTTAGTTGGGAGCATCATTACAGCCGAACCTACTGCTTTTATTGAATTAAACAGTAGCAGCTAAAAAGCAGTAGCGGGTAAAAGAACATTTTAAATGAGTTACTTTAACTCCATACTTTTTTTGCTATTTTGAATAAAAATTAGAAGTTTAGGTCCAATTGTCTTACACAACTAAGTAATTATTCTATTAGAATACAAATCAAAATCAGATGAATAAAGTTTTTTTTTTTTTTTTGTTGTCTTAAGACCTAATTGAATAAACAATTAAAAGTCAAAGAAAATCTACCCTTTTCAATAGTTTTTATTATCAATTAACAAGACAAAAAAATGAAATTCTTATTAATAAAATTATATCATAAAATGAATATCTTTATATTATAAATAAAATAAATATAAAGTCTAAATAATAATTACCGGTACAAATACTAAATTGAGGTATAAATTGGATGATAATTCTTTAACTCTATGTTTAGGTGTAGGCCTACTTTAAAATCCAAAATTTTTAAATATATAAATAATATTATATGAGTCTTTAAATATTTTTTTATGAAACTTATTTGAAGTATTAAAATATTTATCTAATTAATTAAAGAAAATAATTATAGAAATCTTAAATAAATAATGAAAAAAAAGGCAAAAGGGAAAATAAAGTAAAATTGTTTTTTTATTATTGGACCAAAAATGTAATATATCACGTTAGGAGGGGTCTGGTTGTAAATATCAAAAAGTTCAGGGGCCAAACGTCATCTTTTTCAAAGATTAGGGTCATGTTTTGCCAAAAGTACATGTTTGTTTGTAGAAAACGACTTCTGTAATGCCTAAATCATACAAAATCAGAAACAGTCTTCAAGATGAAGATCAAGAACAAGAGTAGAGAGAATTTTCACCAAATCTTCAATGTATTTCTTGAGAGATTTTCTTACAAAGATTACAGCTCTAATCTGATTAATTGCAGAACTAATTACAATTAGAAAGCTTATCACTATTTATACTAAGAAAACAGTAAATGCCTAACTATTACAAAGCAATATAAAAGGAGAACTTGAATACAACATTAACGCACATACTTGAACCCAACAATCTCCCCCTTTGGATTCAAGTTCGAACTCTTGTAAATCTGGTCTTTCTGAGTCCGAGCAGTTTCTCCAGCCTCCTCAGTGCATTCCAATATTGTAATTTTTCTTCAAGCAAATTCAAGGCATTAATCAGCAAGTACCTTTCCTTCAGACTCATCCTCTCCGACTCCGCAGCTTTATCATTATTAACTCTCCTCGTTTCCAGTGCCCGTCTCACCATTCGAATAGTACCATCAGAGAATTTGTTCAGCTCACTGAATCTCGTGAACTTCTTTATCCGACCCTCAGTATCGTATATCACCCCGAACTCTGGTTGTTCAAGAATCATTGTCACGCCCCGATTTTTTTTTCTTTCGAGTGTCGTGACGTCATTCTTAATAACTTATGTCGTGAACAAAAATACGAACTTAAAATTTCAAACACACTTCACGTATTTTCCTTCCTCGCTCGATGGTTAGGACTCGTCCCATCACTAACTATCTCACTATAAAGATAGGCGAGCCATACATACATATAATACATGTAACTTTATCATCAATTTTTGCATATAACAAAATCATTTAATACAAGTATCACATAACGCGTTCCAAATAATTTATACCAAGTACCAATCACAAAGTGATAGGGTTAAAACATGTTTCTCATATTTTTTTTGTAATGCTCATAATCCTTGACATGTGTACTCCTTTCTAAGTCCTGGAAACTTTCTATATCCAAATTTACTTGTCACTTATCCCCTTTCTAACTTTTCATCGGCTTACAATAGTTAGTAGGCGAATGTAAATGATTGTTGGTTAACTCGTATCTAGGCATTCTAAATCATCAAAAAAACTTAAGACAATGGTTATGTAAAAACTCATGATTACTTAATGATTGTCTATGTACTTAAGTCAAACACTTTTTATTAATCCGTTCGACTACCAAAAATGATCAAACCGGTATCTTAAAAGTTAGAATCCTTTTGTTKCCCTATGTAGCCTTTCGGAGGTCCACAACTTAACCAATCATACATTTCTATATGTCACTTCATATGGTTATATCGACTAAAAAATAAGTAGTGATCAAACTTAGGTAGATTCATTTCTTACTCCTAGCTCCTAGGAGTCGAAAATTAGCAATTTTATAATTCACTTGACTAAGAGCTTCATGACTAAAAATCACATAATGTCCTTCACAGACTCTCACCATCTAATTCCTAGTTTAAGTCTAAGCTAATAATAACTTAGTTCACTTAAACTATGGCTTTGATACCAAATTGTCACGCCCCGATTTTTTTTTTCTTTCGAGTGTCGTGACGTCATTCTTAATAACTTATGTCGTGAACAAAAATACGAACTTAAAATTTCAAACACACATAATATGTTTAATATAATTCGTTACATAATTGTGGAAGCGTAAAATACTTTAACGTAATCAATGCTAATTAAAATATCTAATCAAGCATGATTCAAAACATAGTCCCGTCTTTCTCCATTCACTCGTCTACTGACAARTGACACCTGAGATATATACATGTATAGTATAAGCAAAAAGCTTAGTGAATGCAATACGGTTTCATGATCACATGCACGCACAAAATAGTGTTTTAGTGTATTTTAATTATTATCTTACAAGTGAGGCCTCGGCTCGTCACTTTTCTTTGTGTATGTGGCGTATTCTATGGACGAGGACTCCAAGACCTCGGAATTGCAAGCCCTCCTTTCATGTCCAACCCATCCCGTACGGTTGACGAATCTTGCCGAATCATACTAGTTGCTATCATTTATTTGCAATACTCACTCATTAATGCAAATCTCATCGTGACATGCAAYATACATCTCATGCAAGTGACAACATAAATCACATATRCATCATCGTCATTTATCACATTATACACATACTTGAATATCATATTGATAATATCAAGTCATCATAATCTTTCTCATYCACATCATATTTCATATCATGCATATACTTAAATATCATGCACATTAAATAWTCAAGTTATCATCATATGCATATAAACACATCATGCAAATATTATGGATAAAATACTTTTGTAATAATCATGTATATATCCCATAAAAATMGCATAATGTACTCACCTTGAATCGTTAACGTTCGATAGGTCGTTCTATTAAAAACGGCAACCTACATGATAATTTATACCATTCCTAAGCATCTTAAATAATAATAATTAAATTGATTACTATTCCTTAACAATCTTAACACGACTTTTCCTTTTATTGATCAACCCCCGATAACATCATATCTCATGTTTCACTCCAATATTTTCTTGAAATATTATTAATAATGTGACGTCGACATAATATTAATTGTTGCTCGTATATTTTTATAAAAATGTGCAATACACTTCACATTTTCTTGAACAATAAGTATTTTAACAAAATAACTAAACTAAATAGTTTGCAACATAAATAATGTTTTGTGGTCAAAACGTCTCTTTTAAAATTTGCAAGTAAATAAAGGTGACAACATGTCACACACATATAAATAACATCATTCCATAAGTTTAAATTTCAACATAATTAATCGAAATAATGTTTAAAATACCAATTTTTCAAGTCTACGGGCATTTTGGTAAATCTTAAGAAGTCGAATACCAAAGATATAGCTTTAACCAATTCCCTAATTTAGAACATTCTTGGTATGTTTCATAAGTCGAATATTAAAACGGTGTTTAAAAGTCCAATCCCAAGCATAGGGGCATTTTGGTAATTCTATTAAGCAATACTCAAAGTATTGTTAAAATACCAATTCCCAAATTGTGAGGTCATTTTGGTAATTTCATAAGGATAATAATCAAAATAAGCATAGATACCAATTCCCAAGATATATAGTCATTTCGGTAATTTATAGGGCGAATACGTGAAGTATCGCTAAAATACTTATTTCCAAGTTGTAGGGTCATTTTGGTAATCTCATAAGGATTTTATTCAAAATAGAACTTAGATACCAATCCCAAGACATAGGGTCATTTCGGTAAATTTATAAAGCAAATACATAAAGTATCGCTAAAATACCGATTTCCAAATATAGGGTCATTTTGGTAATTTTATAAGAATAATAATATAAAAATGAAGCTCATAGACCAATCCCCAAGATATATGGTTATTTCGGTAAATTTTGTAAGCAAATACGCAAAGTATTGCTAAAATACCGATTTCCCATTTATAGGGTTATTTTGGTAACTAAACGAGATAAATAATCGAAATTGAGTCAAAATTTGCATTTTACAAAATACATGTAAATTTGATGAAAGTTTCATTTATAGAAAAATTATATTCTGAAACTGTAGGAGTTAAATGTTAATTTTTAAAACTCAAATTTATAACATATATTAACATTATGTGCGCATATAAAGTAACAAGTTTTGTACATGATTTACTGGTTAAGGCGTGGAAGTCTTTGCTTGAGGTCGCGGGTTCGAATCCCGCCCTCAACGCTCCCTTTCCTGCCTATTTTTAATATGAAACGGATTTGGATCATGGGTTGGGCCGACCAGGTCCGTGACCCAGTTCAAAACAACAACAAAATAAGGAAACAGCCTCTAGGCCAGTGACCCAGTTCAAAACAGCAACAAAAATAAGGAAACAGCCTCTGCACGTTTTGAAGCTTAAAAAAACTTGAAAACGGCTTGTTTCTTAATCTTTTTTCTTCATTCTTTTTGCACCTATCTCTTGGTAATATTTTTACCAACACTTTGACATAACGAACACGAATTTTCATCAAGAAATGAGTTCCATTTACTCATTTAAAGTTTGTTTTTAAAACTAAAACTTAACAACTTAAAAACATCAAATTGAACAACGAAAACACAATTATGAGACATAAGGCTACTGAGGTCTGATAGAGTACTTAAAAACGAAGTCATAGACATAAAAATCAAGAGATTTGGTTAAGAATCTCACCTAAAATAGGTAAAAAACCGAGATTTTTGATTTCGAACTTCAAACTCAGATTTCTCTCTCAAAACTCAACGATTTTTCAACCTATATGAACCAAAATGTTCCTAAGCCAGAGCTCTACAATTTATATGCCAAGAGTTTTGGCTTATTAGTTGAAGAAATCGGACAAATCGCGAGTTTTAGGCTGATGGGTCGTTTTCTCAAACAATTATGTATTTTTGGCAAAACAGGTCCCTCATCTTTGAAAAATATGACATTCGGCCCCCTCAAGTTTCTGACATTTACCATCAGACCCCTCCTGACGTAATATCTTACATTTTTGGTCCAATAATTAAAAGAAAACACTTTTACTTTATTTTTCTTTTTGTCTTTCTCTTCATTATTTATTTATTTAAGATTTCTATAATTATTTCCTTTAGTTTATTACGTAAATATTTTAACACTTCAAATAAATTTAAAAAAATATATTTAAAGGCTCATATAATATTATTTATATATTTAAAAAAAATGGGTTTTACAATCATGTAAAACGGATAAGCTTCAATGTTTTCTAGCTCTTGATCAGGTCTCTTCAAATTGATGATTCTCTGATTATCTTCAAGTCCCATTTGGACATCAATAACCATAGACACTTTGACGTGACTGCGCATAAACCTTTTGATCACATTAAGAGCCACAATAACTCCTTTTCTATTCGTCATATTCCGGATTTCGTGGTACATATGCTCCAGATCTTCTAAATACAAGTTTGAGAAGTCAGCCTCACTAAACGCCCATACCTTACCATCTTGTCGTGTCACTGTGAATACTGGATACCAGACTCTGAGAAGTCTTTGAGCATCAATTTGTTTAATTGACACAACTCGATGTTTGGTCCTAACTTGACTAATCGGAAGATGCTTGGCTTTGAGGAAGTGCTTATACTCCAAACGATAGTCTTTAGATTCCTTGTGAATACCAAGAATCTTATCAGCACTTAGAGCTTTGCGGTGCTTGAGGAAGATGCCAAAATAGATGTCTTCAAGATAAGGCTCTCTGATTCTTGCCCTGTCATAGCCTGGAAAGTTCGCACGAATTGCAAACGGCACATAATTCCTTGTAAATATCTCGGTCGGATCAAATGCCGCTCTAGGAGTATCGAATACACCAGCTTCAACTATAGTGGAGGGTTCAGGCAATGTCTGACGATCACCCTAAAATGGGAATACTGGGTCTTCTTCAAAGTCAAAATATAACCCAGACGATTCATCAATATTATCAATATCTTCTCCGAAATCCTGTTCTCCACCCAGTACCGTAGCAAAAACATCATTAAAACCAACATTGGCAGACAAATCCAATAACAACCTTGTTCCTACCGTGGAGTCCGCCGGCTTTTCAATCATTGGCTCGATCGATGGATTTGTCTCCAATACTTCATCATCTTCCACAATTATCGGCTTGATAGTTCTTTCCCTTGTAGACTCAGGAATAGAACTTTCTACGTTAACGTCTTGAGTAGATGGCTCTCTTTCAACACTTAGAGCGTGAGCAGACGACTCAGCCACCCTTTGTATTTTTCTCTTCCCCTCATGATGATCAGGATTGTCTGGATCATCATGCCTTCGTTTGAGTGAGGTGGCCTAAGCTCGGCAAGTCTCTTCTAGGATAGATACCCATTCAGAGAGGGCATCAATTGAACTTTTAAGAACTTGAGTGTTTGATGTGATTAACTTACCAACTTCGGAGAAGCTAGAAGCAACCACATCCTGAAAGGCCAAAAACTATGAGGCTCGAACTGTGGGGTTTTCATCAATTTGCTGTCTAAGGAGCCCAACAAAATTTGCATCTTCCGCATTAGGGTTTTGGGATGACATCAGTTTAGCGTACAATAAAGATTTGAGTTCGTCCACCAATTGCTCTTGTACCATCGGAGGCTCAGGTACAGCCGGTGGTGATGGCGCAGATGGTTGATCTTCTTCTACTTGCTCCTTCCCCTTCAACAATCTTTTGAGACTAGCAATCTGAGGGTCCATGTTGTCTTGAACAGCCTTTAGGGCGCCGTCCAAATATTCCCTTAACATGAAGTCTGGTAAGCTCACTTCTGGATCACTTAGATTACCAGTTGAGACAACAGTTGAGTAAACTGTTGTGCCTACGTTCAATGTTGGCAAAATGGTAGCACTGGTAGGACTTCCGACCGGTCCTTGTGGTTGATCAAAAGACACCACTCTGGTCGTTCCGGCGAGTTCACTAAGAACCACAATGGGAGCAACAAATGCTCGAGACTCTTGTGTACCTAAGTGTATCAGCTCTAGACTCGAGGTGCACAGAATCAAAGTCGTAGGCTGGGGCAACTGCCTACTTCTTTCAATATCTACATTCTCCAAGTGAGAAGTAGATAGACTATGTGCTATATCCCCGTGTTGAAATGCAACAACTTGTTGTTGAGAACCAGTTGAGTGATCGGGTTGGGTGTACAAGTGCACGAATGAATGTCGATAGCAGATGTGGGTGCCCGGCTATGTGTTTCAGCTAGGATAGGAGCTTGATCTTGATTTTGTGCTCCACTCTCCATATTTTTCTGTTTCCCTTGCACTCAACCTCTCAGCATTTTCAACTTCAACTCCCTCATCACCTCCTTCTACTGGAATATCTGACAAATCTTCCAGTATGCGATCATAATCATCAGGTCTAGCTCCAAAATCATCAACATCAAACGATAGAGAATGCAGACTTGGACAAGTCTATGGAGCTTCAAACTCTGTAAAAATATCATCAATGTTATCAACCACTACTCCAAGTTGAATATTCTATGAAAGAATCGGTTGAGCAGGGTTGTCAGGATCATCATCATCATTGTCATTGTCATCATCCTGAGCTGCCTGGTTGTCGGATATTGTATCTTCCGAATTTGAAGAAGTCGAGGAAGTACTATCTGATGAAGTACTATGCTGATAAGAGGCTCCCCGCTCCTCGTCACCCCTCTCAATTACATTTTCCCTCAACACACAGCCCTGTTCAGGTAACCCGTGTTGCTGAACACTCTCACCTACAGCTATACTCTCTCTCTCTCTCAGCTGAGGCATGGGGTTATCCCGGGGTAAGTTCAACCGGTTCTGGCTGAACTATAGGGTCTATCACTCGTCTATAGTCTAAAACACACTGAGCTCTCTGATCAGCGAAGGCAAATAGCACGGGTGGAATTTCCATGATAGAGTCCAAATCTTCAACCTCGGTATGTTGCCGAATTCGAGTCATGACGAACGACGGCCCTGTTTCACTGTTAGCTCTGGCCGGAATGTCTTCGTTTGAGTTCATCATGGCTTTTATGAATAGTTGCAGAATCGTTGAAATGGCACGAACGTTCTGGCTTTAGATGGAAATCTTTTAGCATTGACGAGCTCGACCAGTTCATTCCATATTATGAGCGCATAATCGTATTTGAGCGTAAACACGATCCCATGGAAGAATTTCAGGAACGAACTGCTGCACGTGTCGATTGCCGTAGTTTTTGACATTAGGCATCTGTTGAGGATTAAGAATAGGAGATGCCAGATCGACGGTAAGAAACAACGTTTGAATTGAGGCGGGTTAGTCAACTCTTGCGAGTATCCTAACCGTTTAATGTCACGGCAGAGTTCGTCATTTGTTACAAGCGTTTCAAAGTCTGTCGAGCCCGGTCCGGGAAGGCATAGTATTCTTCATAGTCTTTTTAATGTCAACCGACTGACATACTCGTGTACGCTCTGTTGGGTTCAAGATTAGAGCTAAAGTGTTGTATTCAAGTTTCTCCATTTACTTAGCTTTATTGTAATTAGTTTAGTTTTATTTCCTTAGTATAAATAGTCTTTTCTTTGTAATTGTAATTACA
>NC_037530.1:21576979-21600062 GCF_001531365.2 Cynara cardunculus var. scolymus
AAATAAATATAAAATGGGACTTTGGAACTTTTAAATTTTTGAAGAGGACGGAACTTAAAAATATCGACTTTATTTTATGTGAAATACTTCAAGACTAATTRGYATTGCATAAASTAGCTTKGTTAGCTACCCGTCGAGGCGTGWTCTAACGAACTAATCTTGGGAATTAAACAGGATGACCTCTAATCATCGAAGCTAAATTCTAGAAAGACTTAGTTCTAAATAAAAATCTTGAAATGAGGTACTAACCTGAAGTCAAAGTGACGAATTGTCACACTTCAAGACCCTTGTCGCGGAATTGGCTTATGCTTAGTAGGTTGTGCTTCAATCCTTCGACATACACCACTTTGCTGATGGATATATTGCATTTGATGAGAGTGCCACATCCCTTGATAGTACCCTTGCTATTGTCTCCAAAAGTCACAAAGCCTCCAGATTTTTCGATGAAGGAGGAGAGATGACTTTTTTCACCAGTCATGTGCCTGGAGCAACCTGAGTCCATGTACCATGGTTGCACATGCTGGTCCTGCAAGAAAAATTAAGGAGATTTAGGTACCCATTTCATAATGGGTCCTCGTTTGTTAGTAGGGGATATCGCACTCTTTTTATTGCCCTTAGCCTTTGCAGGCTTGGGTTTATTTGTATTTCCCTTACCCTTGGGTTTGGGCATTTTCACGTTTTCATTGGTTCTGACTTTATATCGATAAACGTGTTGGGAGAAGGGACAGTGATGTGTCAACATATGATTCCTCAGGTTTTGTAAAAAAGTTAAACATTGACAGTGACGATGCTTTGGATTTGTATGTCTAACGTTCTTTTTATTTGATGGAAACAAAGAAGTAAATGCAGGAGTAAATCCTGTCCTAGCATCGGTTGTTTTTACAAGCTTCCTATCTAGTTCAGATTTTTTATTTGAAGAGGTCTTTGGCTTTACATCTTTTCTCCTGAGGAAGGTCTGCTTTTCTTCGGCTGAATGAGAGGAAAAGTGGTGGTTAGTTTTCTCACAGGTAGGCCACTTCTGTTTTTGCTCATGAGTAAACTAGATGAACTTGAAAGATGTACTAGGGCCTTGTGAGTTATCTTTGGCAGATTTGCTATCTTTCAGTTTTCCCTTTCCTCTGTCTGAAGATTTCATCGATGAAGGAATACCAGATTTCATTGAGGGTTTTAAGTTTTGAGGCTTTTTACTCTCAATGATCTTTKGTGATTCACAAATTATCTCTTCTTCGGATTCAGAATCGAGAAAGTCTCTTGCTGATTTCTCAAAATCAAAATCAGCATGGATTGAAGTGGAAGATGTSGGTTCAGAKGTTGATGMTTCAGAGTGATCTGYTTGAGGTTTCATCGAYTCTSACTTTGATGAACTTTCAATTTTACTTGAATGGTTCATCGATTCATCAGCTGATGTTTCCTCATTAGAATTCTCTCTTTCATCAACGGTACTTGCTGATGGAGTGGAATTGACAATCAGAGATTCTGGTTTAACCATAGGGTTTCCATCGGTCTCTGATTTAGAGGTGTCATTTCTTCCATCAGAATTCTTACTTGTACTGTTCTCGTATACCACATTTTCAAAATCCTGTCTTAAAACGACAGTTTTTCCATCGACTTTAACTCTTTTAAAATTTGCTTTTGGTTTTGGAGCATCCAAGTTTGAAAATGGATTCAAGGGTGAATTTCTTTGATTCGATGAAAGAGTCCAATTCATTGAATCCAATCACTTGAGTGTCCGTTTGACCATTTAATATTTCATAAACATCTTGGGCATCTTTGTACTTCTTCATCAAAAGTTCATTGGTTTGAAGCTTCTGGTGAAGAATTTCCCGTTCTTTTTGGAAGAAATCTTTAAGAACAACTGAGTTTAGTTTCTCTGCCTCAGATTCTTTTAAGGCCTTATTTTTCTTTTCTAAGTCCTTAGTTGTTCGTTTGTTTAGTTCCAGAAGTTTATCTTCCTCTGATTTCTTAAGAGTGCTGATGCGAGTCTTTTCCTTAGCAAGTTCTGCTTTTTCTTCGGTTAGAAGGTCAGCCTCTCTTTTGCAAAAACCTGCTTCTTTTTCCGCTTTTATCCTTTCAGATTTTTCAAAATTTAATTTCTCTTTTAATTTAAAGAAATCTTCTGAAAGTTTTATAACCCTTAACTCTAGCTCAGATGGAGCAGAGTTGGTTTCATTTGAAGTAGACTCACATACCTGATCATCAGAGTTGGAGGCAGATTCTGCATTAAACGTGGCCATCAGACAGATGAGTGCTTTGTCTTTATCATCTGATGAAGAATCAGACACCCAATTTTCTTTTTCGGCCATCAGGCTACACTCTCTAGGATTATACTTGTATTTGTTCTTGTAATAGTYRRCATCCTTTACCAATCGTCCTCTGCATTCTTTGGAAAAATGACCAAGTTTTCCGCACCTGAAGCAGCGGAGGTCATTTTTCCTTCCATCCTTGTCCTCCTTCCTCTCGTCTCTTATGTCCTCTCTTCTTTCTTCTCTTTCTTCTCTTCCATCTCTTCCATTTTCCCTCTGATGAAATTTCGATGGCTTCCTTTCCTAGGATGACTGGTACCTTTCCCTCTTGAATTCTTTTCGTTCATAGGGTTTCTTGATGAACTTTTTTTGTAACTGCTTTGAAATCAAGGCCAGAGATTTGGCAAAGGCTTTAATTTCATCATCTGATTCAGAAGTTTCGTCTTCAGATTTTGATTCTACCACCAGTGCTTTCTTTCCTTTCTTCTTAAGTTCTCTGGTAGGGGTCCTTGACATTTCCTTTTCATCGGCAGCAAGAGCGAGAGGTCCACCGATGGATACTTTCTTCTTCATAATGTCGTTCTCTTGTGCTGCAAGCGTTCCATACAGATTGTGAAGTGATCACCTGTCTAGGTCCTGGTTTGCTTGAATGGACATAGACAGCTGAGTCCATTCATCACCAAGACTTTTTAGGAATAAAACATTGTTTTCTTCCTTAGTTCTGGAGATATCGTTTCGACGACATTGATTGATCAATGTGTTGAAACGATCATATGTCTTCTGTATCGGTTCATCAGGAAGGGCCTTGAAATTTGTGTATTTGTTGAGACATTGTGCTCTACGATTTTTCTTCATTTTTGCTCCTCCTTCCAGTTGGCTTGCTAGTTCATCCCATAGTTCTTTGGCTGTGGAACATGCATCGAGGGATTGGAAGATTTCATTGGGTATGGCCATGATTATCAATCGTTTGGCCATCTTGTCTGTCTCTACCCTTTCTATGTCGTCTTCATCCCAATTCTTCTCATCCTTCGGCAAATAGTAGGCAAGAATTTCAGCTGTGGTGTTTGTTCCTGGAACTCTTGGGACAAGAGTTTGTGGAATGTAAGGACCCTCCATTACAGATCGCAGGAGGTTCCTGTCCATTCCTTCCAAGAAATTCACCATTCTTATCTTCCATTGTGGGTATTATTCTCGTTGAAGAGTTGGAGGCTTGGTGAGGGAGCCAACACTATATGCAGAATTCCAGTTGGCCATTGAGAATTTTTTAAGAGAAAGATTTTACGTTTGAAGAGAAAAAAAAATTGAGAGATTTTAGATGATCGTTTTGATTGAAGAACAATTAATTGGCTCTGATACCAATTGTTGATCTCAGATCTCTCAATAACACTAATAATCAAGTTAAGAATAACCAAATTATAGTGTTTTAATGAACAAAGTGATGAACACTCAAGAATAAATTATGAACATTAAAGAACAATCTTGAGGGTCAAAGGTTTCACTTTATTAATAAGAAAAACGTAAAAGAGACATTTAGTACAATAGACCTAATCACCTATTTATACTAGTAAACTAATTAGAATATAACTATCTATTGAGACTTTTTAGCTAATCTTCTATTAACAGATAATGTTTATCTAAACTATGGATAAGCTTTAATATTAAGATAAACTTGAAGTGTAGCTGTCGACTTGTCATCTCCAGATGTCTTTCATGGTATGAATCAACATTATCTTTAAATCTTCATAGTATGCCTCTGGTTGAATTGCTGAAGAATTCTCTAAGTGTTGTTGACCAGAGGTGATGAAGATGCTCTTTCCATCGCATCCTTGGTTGTTCATCGACCCTCTGGTTGTTCTCCAGATTTAGTCAATTCTGCCTTGATGTCTTCATCGGTCTTCTGGTTCTTCATCACTTATTGTTTTTCATTACTTTTATACTTTATAGATTATGGGGTCTAACATATATATATATATATATATATCCAATAAACTAGTCATTTTTGACATTTAGACTATATCATTACCTCAAAATATCATTTAGGCAACAAAAAGAAGAAGCTGCCTAAGAGGGGTTTATGTGTTGCCTAAGGCTAAGGCAACAAGCCTGTGTTGCCTAAGCGATGTTGCCTTCTCAATGTTGCATTAAAACCAGTCATTTTTTACATTTAGACTATATCACTACCTCAAAATGTCACTTAGGCAACAAACGGAAGAAGTTGCGTAAAAGGGGTTTATGTGTTGCCTAAAGCTAAGGCAACAAATCCGTGTTGCCTAAGCGGTGTTTCCTTCTCAGTGTTGCATTAAAACCTAGGCAATATAGACCAAAATCATATGCTGCCTAAGTTGACCCCTTAGTCAACGTCATAATAGGTTACATTGCCTACGGAAAAAAACATTTGTTGCATCAAACAAAGTCTAAGACAACATTCGATTTATGTACATATTGTCTAAGTTATCAGATTAGACAACATATTTTATTCGCAAATGTTGACACACACACTTAAGTTGACTTTGACTAATATTTGGAACATACTCTTATGCAACCAAGGAAGAGGATTATATGTTGCATACGTTAACTTTGGCTGATTTTAAAAAAAAGTATGGTCTTCCACATTCAACTACGGCAACGTAGGGTAAGATATTGCTTAAGATAGTTTGAAGCAACATAAATCATTTAGGGTCGTTTACTAAATGCTTACTCGGTAAGCGCTTATTGAGTAATTTTCTTTACCGAATTAACATGACAAGGGTCAAAAATATTACCCGGTAAGAGCAATGATGAGGATGAAGAGTCTTACTTGGTAAGTGAAGGTGACGACTCTTACCTGGGTAAACGCTTATTGGGTAAATTGTTGCATACAATATCATTTTGATGTACTACAATCTTACCCGGTAAAATAAATTATAGTGTTGACTTATAATAGTAAGCGTTTACCGGGTAAACATTTAGGTATACAGCCCCTTAGACGTATAATAGCCTTTGTTGCGTAAACGACACTACCTAAGAGGAAACTTAGGCAACATATAATAGCCTTTGTTGCCCAAGCTTATTTTAAGCAACATAGGCAATTAACATTTGTTCTCTAAGAAAACATTGGGTGTAGCGTATATTCAATAGAACAATTCAACAAGATGTTATCTTAAATAATACTGTCAACTTAGGGGCATTTACCAAATTTAAGTCGTGTATGGATAAATTTGTCTTTTCGGATAAATTTGTCTGTTTTGATAAATAGAAAAAAGTGTTGTTGTTTACCTTTTTACCTAAATCAACAGTCTGAACAACATAAATAACCGATCTACCCGTATTGTTAATCAAACCAAAAAACTATTATTCATCAAACCAAAAGCTATTATTCATTAAACTATTTCAACATCAAAACATAATTATCTGGAGGGTGAGAAAAAGTTCGAACAAGACAATGAAAATCCATGAAAATCGAATAAGAACGACGAAATCAAGAGGCTGTACCCTAAAACTAAAACATAATAATCTGGATGTTCTACCCTAAAATCGGAGAAGACGACAAAAATCCACCGAAATCGTCTAGCGGTGCAGAAGATGAGCAATAAATCGTCACTAGAAACAAATTGTCAACAATGCAGAAGATCAGCAAGAAATCATCACCGATGAAACGAAATCGATCTAGATGATGGTGCAAGAAATCGTCACTGGAAATGAAATCGAACAAAATCTAGGAAAATCCAAGGAAATGAAATCGATCTAAGAAATCGTCATTTGAAAGAAGATGAGCAAGAAATCGACCTAGATGATGGTGTAGGGTTTTGAACAAAATCAAGGAAGGAGGCATGTTCTTCGAAGAAAGCTTCAAAATCAATGTTCATGAAAGAAATTCGAGTATAAGGAAGTCGAAATTGGCAAGGGTTTTTGAAGTTCGAAATGATGGTAGATGAAATTTGGAGATGATGATGATGTAGATGAAATTTGGAGATGGAGATGAAGCAGACACTTTTATAATCCAGAAGGAGGCGTGTCTTGAAGGGGTAAGGTTGTCTTCTTTTTGGTTAAATGGGACAATACAAAATATCTATATGTGTGTTTAAGTCGACTTGTATGTGAATTAGCCGCAATTAAACAGCCTAAAAAAGTTGTGCGAATAAACGATCAACCATTAAGCTCATTAAGCCGCAAGTAAACACCGTCTTAATCCACATAAAAGCTCAAGAAAAAAACAACCTAAAAAACCAACTTAAATATTTTATTTTTAATTTTTAATAACCAATTTGTAGTAAGGAGCAAGAGCGGGTGAGTATATTTTTTGAACTAGGTTTGTATAGTTTAAATGGTGAGTATTTTTAGCAAAGGTTTTGCTTGTTTTGGAATGCACGACCAGATACTTATTTATTGATACAAAACCCTAAATATTTAATGAAATGAGAAAAGGAAAAGACTTTGGTCTTTCTACATCACACAGTATATGTGTGTGTGTGTTTTTAGTCTTTCTTATTTATGCTCACAGATCCCCATGGGATGCAGGGGTGCCACCCAGCATTTCTTGCTCTCCTACTGCTTATCATTCTCTTTGTTTAGTTCCAAGCGACCACTTCTTTTATCACCTTACTCTAACTCAGATTCACACAGACATACGCATCCACAAACAAATCTAGGGAGAGAATGAAGTGAGAGAGAGAAAAATGAAGTGAGAGAGAGAGAGAGATAGAAAAGATGAAGTCAATGACTGATGGTGCTAGTGATGATAATGCAAGTATAAGCAACTGGCTGGGTGTTTCTCTGTCACCTCCATTGAAAATGGAGGCTTCTGCCTCTTCAACAATGGCACCAAACACTAGCAGTTTCTATCTTTCTCCTTACTCTTGTTATGGTGTTGCTGAAAACGGCACTACTTTTTTCTCTCCTCTGACTGTTATGCCCCTCAAATCTGATGGCTCTCTTTGCATCTTGGAAGCTCTTGCTTCTTCACATCCACAAGGTTAGTAAAGTAATTATCTCTAGCAAAAAGTTTGGCCTTTGAAAAGAAAAGAAAAACTGAAATTTATTTGTTTTTGTTTTTCTTGAAATGTTAAGGGGTGATGCCAAATTCTTCTTCACCTAAACTGGAAGACTTTCTAGGGGTTTCTCATGACTATGGAAGCCATGAGAGAGAAACCATGGCTCTAAGCTTAGACAGCTTGTACCCTGAATCCAGATGGTTGTACCCTGAGGGAATACCTTCTAACATTTATCAAATCCATGAAGAAGAATCAACTGTTGCTAAACACAACTGGGTAGTTTCTCCACCACCACAGTACCCATCACAAAGCCCTTACACTTCACTTGGCAGCCACCACAACCAAATCAGCAGCACCACAACCACCCACATGATAAATAATGGTGGTGGTGGTGATGTACAATCCCTGAGTTTGTCCATGAGCCCTGGTTCTCAGTCAAGCTGTGTAACTGGAAGAACAGATCAGTGTTTAACAGTGGAAACAAAGAAGAGAGACTCTAGTAGGGTAACTCAAAAGCAGCCGGTGCACAGAAAATCACTAGACACGTTTGGTCAAAGAACCTCGCAGTTTAGAGGGGTAACGAGGTAATTAATTCAGTTAATTGGTTCACTTTTTATTTTATTTTTTATATTTCTTACCAAGAGATTATCAATAATATAGAAAATAAACAACAATAAAGTAAATGAGAATGAATGGTTTTAGGCCATATTTGGCAACCATATGCTAGAATCTTAGTTTCTAGTCTGTACAAAAAACTATTTCACATGGACATGGACGTTTCAATAAGTTGTAAGGTTTTTTTTTTTTTTTTTTTTTTTTTTTTTTTTTTTAACTCCTTTTTCAATTATATCCTTCTCTTCTTCTTTAACATGTTTATTTTACATTGTATTGTATTGTCGTTTATCATCTACTTTTATCATTAAATGGTTTTTGGTATTAGTCAACAAGGAACTTTTCAAATATATATATATATATATATATATATATGCTAGTTTATTAGCTCTTTTGTAACCTCTGAAAAACTTGTTGATTTTGCTATGGTTAGGCATAGGTGGACAGGAAGATATGAAGCACATTTATGGGATAATAGTTGCAAGAAAGAAGGCCAAACCAGAAAAGGAAGACAAGGTTACTTCATTCTTTTTTGTTAATCTTATTTTGAAGAATACATGTTTTTATTCTTACTAATCAACTATTTTTTCTCATGTTTGAATCTTGCTCCATTTCTCAGTGTATCTGGGTAAGTTTTTCTTTCTAAAACTTTTGCAAATTAAGTGAACTTCAAGAATTTACATTAGGGTTTATATTTTAGAATCATGACTTAATTTCAGGGGGTTATGATATGGAAGAAAAGGCAGCTCGAGCTTACGACTTAGCTGCACTTAAGTACTGGGGTTCGTCGACTCATATCAACTTCCCAGTAAGAACTCTAGTTATACAAGAAAACTGATCTTTGGCAACGCTTTCGTCACAAACTACAGTGACGTAATAAATAAAAATGATCAAATATATATATATAAGTACTCATTTTTAGAATAGTGGAACCCCGTGCAAGCTTATTTTTGGTATATTTTACCTTTTTTACTCTCAACCTAAACAAAAACATTATTTTCGATAACTCAATTATTTTTAGTGTCTAACTCGGTTCATAAAAGCGCGGTTGTCCAAATACAAGATAGGTCCCAAGTTCGATCATGGAATCCTATTAGGCTCAACCAATGAGTGAACCAAAAATATGACACCCATATTAATGTCCTTGGAGGTAGATTAGATTTCATACGGACCGGTTGTGTTGCCATTAATCAATTATTTGCCCCATTCCGACAATCATTCACCATTGATTTCCTATTCTATTGCAAAATATATATTCTTGACAATGTCTATAGCTGAAAATGTTTTTCATCTATTGTAGTCCCAACATGTATTATATGAGAAAAAATAATTACTAAAATGCCCTAAAGGTTTCTCTTTTTAATTTTTAATTTTTAATTTCAATTTTATAGAATTTCAAACAAAATATTAACAACTTTAACACTATAAGAGATGATTATACACAAATGCAAATATTACCTTTTCTTTTTATATCAAAAACTAAAATTAAAAAAAAAATCTAGGAGGAGAACATGCACGTCCTGGTGGCTCCACCCTTGTATCAATAAATCTTTGTGAAGATAAATGGACTTTTAGCAAACATAAAAGTCATCATTAAAATCCTTGTTTCTTTTGGTTTAGCATCAATAACTAGTTTGAAAAGTTGAACACTTCAAAAATACGCTTGCATGATTTAAGTGACTTTTGGTTGTTTTTGTAGCTCGAGATCTACCATCAGGAGCTTGACGAGATGAAGAGTATGAGTCGCCAAGAATTTGTAGCCCACTTACGAAGGTATAAATACGAAAGCTGTTGATCATCGAGAACGACCATGCCTGTTTTTATCATCACAATATTTTTTTTTCTCTTGATGATTTTTGTTCTTCTGTAATGTTGACCATATTTCAGGAAGAGCAGTGGATTTTCTCGAGGTGCTTCGATTTATAGAGGTGTTACAAGGTTCGACATTATCGTTTTTTTATTAATTTGTGACTGTGGTTATGTTTAGCTACCATAAACTAACTTATTTTTAGATTTCATTGAAAAAACCCCATATCCCTAGCTAACCAATAAACTAGCTTATAGTCTACCTTTCTAAAAATGTATTTCAGCGTAATAGGGTTTTTTTCACTATTCCAATTAATAATACATCTTAATACATTAGAAGTGAGTAAATTATTAAATATCGTTTTAAATCATTTTACATCGTCAAATATAACAATAATCTTAGGTTTATTATTCGTGGATTCCCCTTTATTTTGAACTTATACAAGAGCGACGACACAAAATCATATTGTTCTTAACTTGGCACATTTGATATATTAATGTGACCCACGAAACGAACAGGCATCATCAACATGGAAGATGGCAAGCCCGGATTGGCCGTGTAGCCGGAAACAAGGACCTTTATCTTGGTACCTTCAGTAAGTGCTCCAAATTTAGAGCTTCCACATAGTTAAGAGATTTTAAACTTGTGTTCTAATCAAGTTAAAAAAAATTCAGGCACTCAGGAGGAGGCCGCTGAGGCTTATGATGTTGCAGCGATCAAGTTTCGGGGTGTGAATGCTGTCACAAACTTTGACGTTTCTCGGTATGATGTTGAGAGAATCATTGCTAGCACCACTTTACTTGCCGGAGAACTAGCAAGGCGAAACAAAAGCACCGTCGTTACCACCACCACCACCACATCATTGATGGAGGCTGGTTATGCTCAGCTAGAGAACATTGATCATCAACAAAGAACAACTTTGGAAGAACTTAATGAAAAATTAAAGAATCCCAACAATCAACAGCAGCTGATTAGCAATGAATTATCCGGCGAGAAAATCGGTGGTCAGTATTCGAACCCTTCTTCATTGATAACTAGCTTGAGCTGCTCCAGAGAAGAAAGCCCAGATGGAATAAGTGCTTCCATGGCTGCTACTGGAAATGTAAATTCATGGGTGTCTTCAGGACACTTCCCAGTCTTTGCTGCATGGAGTGATGCTTGAATCAGAAACATCAATTAATTTGTCTAAACTCTTGTTGGCACGCATGGACTAGAAAGGATCAAGAACTTGTAGTAGTTAGGTTAATTAATTAAGTCTTTTAATTACTTTTTTGGTGATTAATTAATCAAGTTAATTAAGGTGGTAATGGAAGACAAAAAGACTACTTTTTTTTTTTCTCTAAAACTCCAACTGCTGTGTGAACTTTTTGCCTAAATTTAAGTTTGTGATAATGATTAGATTGTTGATGAATGATTGTGCCACAAATAGTTGTGATCGAGATCAATCGTCACAACAAATTAATTCAAACGATTTAACCGCACCCACCTTTTTATCTTCTGAAGTTGTTAATTAGTCCTGAAATATAGAGTTTATTGTTTTAAAATAAATATCATAATAAATGTTTATTTTTCAAATATATGCATGCTTGCATAAGATTTTAATCTTTTACTTCGACGTGTATGACATGTTGTGATCGAGTACATGTTTCTTTATATTACTATTATTAAAAATATTTATACCATTAGTTATCTTCGTTTAAAACAATAGAAATACTAACTATCATGAAATTTAAACCCAAAATTACACTAACAAACAATTACAGTAAAAAAAGTTAATTTAATAAGAAAATTAGCCATTTAAAATAGAATAATACCACTAAAATACATGATACATCATTTGGTGCTTTCGAATGAAGTGGTCTTTGAAGATAGGTTATGTCTACATTCCGATAAGATCCAACTCCTTTTGCCCCAATAGTTAGCTAGCTAATCGTGCCAAAGGTTTTAATGTCTCATGGTTGGATTGCGTTTAATATGTGGTTGGAATGGTTTGTATCGTTCGAATGCTAGTTTTTTTGTCTGCTTTCATGCTCGGTCTTGTTTGTTTCTCCTTGTAGTTCAATTGAAGGTGTCTTGTCGTACTTCCTTGTGGGTTTTTAGTTTCCATGTGTTTATGTGGTGGGTGTTTGAGTCTTTCCTTCCATTCTGTTTTTCATTAATTAATTTTCTCTGTGCAGTGGTGTTGGGTTTGATTGTTTATGGATCTCATTGATGATGAAACTTTTTGTTGTTGGTTGCTTTGTATTATGTTTTCCAGTGTCTTTAATAAAGCTTGACCTTAAAAAACTAATTTATCAATAAAACAATAAACTCAAACATTTTATTTACCCACTGTCATGCATCTTTTTGCAATTTTCCAAGCTTTTTATTCGGATAGAAGGCTTGGGAACACATTCATTGCATGCAGTAGCCTTTATGATTGACTAACAATTTCAGCTAATACAGATAAGTTATTTTTTAAAAGATAAGTTATAGCCTATAATCCGAGTTTTTGTATTCATTTAAAAATAAACTACCAAATATAAGAATTCAAAAGTTGCCCTGCTTCTCCTTTTTCTTTATTCCAATCCGACTTTAAAGACATTCCTTCCTTCCTGCCCTTTAATGGTTGGGGTTACATTGCCATAATTAGCTGCAAATTTGTCATGCCTTTTCATATAATAATGTGTCTTTTGCTTTCCCCTTTTCTTTAAACTCCACTTTGTTTTAATGTTTGACCAACACCAAGCTAGAAAGCATTTGCATGTCTTTGTATATATATATGATGCTATTACAATAAATACTACCTTTATTTCACTCACGTGTGTAAGCTTTTTATTCAATTAAGTTTCTTGAAGAATTAATGTATGTATCCTTTAAAGAAACTCACTCTATAATTTCAGCCATCAATTTATAAACGCAACAAGTGGATTTGAAACCTATAAGTTAAATTTGATTAACGTCAATTTAGTCGTTTGATCAAGTGGGACTAGAGTCGACTACTACAAAAAATGGTATCACCAACAGATTTTTCTGGCGGCAATTCCGTCAGAAAAATCAGTGACGGATTTCCGATAGATGATTTACGATGGATCCCAAAATAGTCAAGAAAAGCCAACTTTTGTCGACTTCCACCACAAATCCGTCATTGAATTTTTTTTCATTTTTATAACTTTCCCGACGGATTTGTGACTTATTTAATACCATCACAAATCCAACTATGTGATTGAATAAATCCTCCTCTATCTGTTGCGGGTCGAGGGCTCCTTCTCCTGATTTTCCTACCCCCAAAGAGAAAGGCCCTTCCCTTTTGGACCKGTTGTGGGCGAGGAGGGATTCGAACCCCCGAGCGAAATGGGAGCAGCCAAAACCGTGAGAACAGGGTCTAATTCTTCTTCTAATGATCGAGTCAACCTCTGATCAAAGTCGGAAATTCGTCACAAAATTGGTTTAATTTTTTTAAATAAATTAATTAGTATTAATTAATTACAATTTCCGACAAATTTTCAACGGATTTTAATTAATTTTTATATTTAATTAAAATCTGTCGAAAATTTTTTGAATCTCTTTTTTAATCTTATTCTTTTATTAGAAGCTATGATTAAAAGATAACAAAAGTATTTTTCTTAAACAGTTCCGATGGATTGTAATTTTTTATGTTTTTTATTTAAAAAAATTAAAATTCGTCGAAAATCCGTCAGAAGTATTTAATAAAAAAATTATAATTCATCGGATATCCGTCAGAATTTATTTAAAAAAATATTTTTTTTATTTTTTCTTCCAAAAATATACTTTTAAAGAAAATAAAACGGATTTTAATTTTTTATGTTTTTATTTAAAATATTTTAAAATTCATCGGAAATCCGTAGAAAATGTTTAAGGAGAAAGTTTTCTTTATTTTTTTTCATCGAAAAGATATATTTGAAAGAAAATAAAGAAAGAAATTTAAAATTACCGACGGAATTTAATTTTTTTAAATAAGAATTATATTCTGTCGGAAATTTTAAACTCCTTTCTTAAAAGTTTTCTTTATTTTTATTTGATCGAAAAGATATATTTGGAACAAAATAAAGAAAGAAGTTTAAAACTACCCACGGAATTTAATTTTTTTAAATAAGAATTATATTATGTCGGAAATTTTAAACTCCTTTCTTTATTTTATTTTAAATAAATTTTTTTGTATGGAAAAAAATTAAAATTTTTTTTCTTAAACACTATCGATGGATTTTCGACGGAATCTTATTTTTTCAAATAAAAAGTTATGTTTCGTCGGAAATCTGTAGGAATTTATCTAAATTTTTTTTACAAGGAGTATATTTTAGTGGACTTTTACAAGTATTATTGGATTTTAATGGATCTTGATGAAATTTAATTGATCTTAGTAGACTTTATTCGATTCAAATAGGTTTTAATGGAGCTATTGGGTTTTATTCGATTCAATTCAGCATTAATGTGTATTATTGGCCTTATTTGGTTCAATTGGGCTTTAATTAATGTATTGGGCCTTATTTGGTTCAATTGAGGTTTAACGAGTATTATTGAGCTTTATTCAGTTCAATTAAGCTTTAATGGGTATTATTAGGCTTTACTATTTGATCTTTAATGAATTTTAGTAAATTTTAATAGATTTATTAGACTTTAATGAATCTTAGTAGATTTTTGATGGATCTATTTAACGACTTTAAGATAAAATTCTCAATATGATGAGCATCCACGTGATTAAAGCATATGGAATCGAGGGTTCATATATTGTGATACACTCAATGCGTTATCACTGTCTTCTTCCTATACATGTGTAAACTTTATTATTAAATATGATAAAATTTTCATTTGGAGGAGACAACGAGGAAAAGGTGGGTCAAAAGATATATATATATATATATATGTAATCAAAAAATTTAAAAACTATTTTATATATAAAATATTGTTTATTTATATAAATTAGTTAAAATTCAATATTACAAGTAATTATGCGTAAGTACAACTTATTAAAGTTTCATGTTTAAATTCGTGTAACTAACTACAAATAAATATAATTAAATACAAGATAAACATCTCATTTTAAATATAAAAAATCTAAAATATAATTAGGATATTAATTGAGTTATAACATAATACTTAATTATTATCTTTATAAAAAATCATATTATTAAACAAAAAATTAAATTATTTCGTTATTAAGCCTAAATTAAATTAATGAAATTACAGAAAGAAAATCAAAAAGTTAATTTGATATATTTCAAATTTATATTTTTAAAATAAATAAAACGTCATGGATATTTTTTAAAGCCACATAAAACTATATTATAATATTGAAAGAGACAAATAATTAAACGAAACATTAAAATCGAGATCATCTCGCAGCATTGCACAAGTAAACTTTTAGTGTGTATATATATATATATATATATTATATAGGGTAAGGTTCAAGGAAAAACAATGAAAAAATGTAAACTGAGGAGTACTCGAGTGGTTGACCGTCTATATGGACGGTATGCACATGTGCATATAAGTAATTTGTAAACAATTTATACGATATGCATATATGCATAACATTCATATGTGCCTAAAAATCAAGAAACAATTTCAATTACTTTTATGTACATACACATACCGTGTAGATGAATAACTATCAAAATGTTTTTCAGTTTTTAATTTCTTTTTAAATTTCCCCTGAACGTCCACCTCTTCATATATGTATGTGTGTGTGTATATATATATACATACATATACTACCTTAATATTCATTTACATCAAACTCTTAATTACAACACAACAAGCATAGAGTACTGGTTTTTGAAGCATAAGAGCTGAAAATCTCTTAATTACTAATTATGATGCATTTAGGTACAAGTCATTGATGCAAGCTTTTTGAACTTTCCACCAACAAATATGGTAAACACCAATGTTTCTTTCTTTCAAAAAAGAGTCTTTCCTTCATTTTTCAAAAACTGTTTCTCTTTCCTGCTTTTTATTAGGGAAGGTCAAAGAGTTGCTTTCTTAGTGACTCTTTTTCCTCTTCCCAAATTCATATATATCATATATAATGTATCATCAAACTTGGGGAAGGAAAAGGCTTTTTTTGAAGAGTTAACTTACAATGTTACTTATAAAGAAGAGGCTCTTTTTCCTCCCTGGTTTGATGTATCAAGAATACTAGGACAACTGTATGAGTGGCTCCAAATCAGTTGTAGCATATATTAAGTTGTAAGAGGTTTGGTTTTTTCATTTTTTAAACCCAACATCAGTTATAAGCTCCCATATCCTTCAACTTCAGCTCTAGCTAACAAATTGAGTTTGAATTCATTTTGATTTTGATTTTGTAGTGCATCACCTCTGTTTGAGATATTCATAAACACTGTGTACTCAATTTACTCTATAGTTCACCACCCCTGTTTCGTTTTTTCTATTTAACTTTAATGGAAACATCAACTCCATCATATCGGTTGAAGTTGCTATCCTCTACTCTACTCCATTTTGCTCCAGCTCGATTTAGTTCTAGGTAGTAAGGTACCTGACTTTTATATGAAAACCAACAATATGGTCATGTGGATGCACCAAATTATGCCTTTTATCATAGTACTTTTTTAGCCTCTCTTTTTACTAATCCATTTTTCTTGGTCTGATATAGAAAATGCAAAAAATTGAATGAACTGATGGCTAACATATTAAGGTAACTGTTTAGTTTTCAAGGGTGACAATCAGCCATGTACCTTTAACATATTATGGTTTCTAAATCAGAAAATGTAGAAGAAAATCCTCCATCCAGCAATACTCATACAAAATAATAGTATCAAGAAACCCATAAAAGTAAAAAAAAATTATAAAACATCAAGGATTTCCATGCTCTGTTTCTTTTTAGGGTTTTAAAAAACAACCATAAGGCCATTGTTTCCAGGTTCTTGAACCTTCATTAGAAGTCATTCACAAATATACTAGCACAACTAAATGAGCAGGACTATGGGAATATTTGGACCAATCTTCCATTTGAATTATGTATACTACACATGTACGCATGTATACATTAGAGTTGTTGAGGGATGAGATGATTCATCAGACTCGAACCGTTTAACTCGTTAAAATGACAAGTTTAGACAACTATTTTTGATAAAATAGACAGCTTCAAACAGAATTGTTAAAGTTAATGTGCATGTCTTACTTAAAAGATGGCTTTTTTGGGGTTACGAAATCAGTTGTTGTTTGGTCCTTTGTATGCTATATATTGCTCAACAATAACATTTTCTTTTCAATTTTTTAAATATATATACATGTTGCCTAATATTTTTAATATAAGCATATATTTATATATTTCAAATAAATTCTGATTAGTTTAACAAACTTGTAGAAATGAACACTCCATATAATGTTGATGAGTTTTCATCGTTAAACGAAGTACATGCACGATGGAGCTTGACAAGAGTTCATGTGGACTTCATTTGGGAAGCTGTAGGGAACAAAGACTACTCATTTTTTTAATTGATCAAAACATAAGGTAAAAATATTCACATTTTAATTGCATGGTAAAAGAAATTTAAACCTATTTAACATTTATTTTATTATACTTTAGAGGAGAAAAATGGTAGCAATTGTTCATCATAGTGATGTGAGGAACGAAGATTATATGCTCACCTTCAATGAATTTTATATTCTAATTTGCCGAAACATAACCTTCATACCGTTGTTGGGGGATGTCAAAAATGACTTTCCGTTCTATCCGTTGGTGACTTCTATAAGAACTCTTGTAGAAGATTGGAGTACGTGAAAATTCATGATCGGTACATCTAAATTATTTGATACATTATATTTTTAAAAAAATATAATCATGTTTGATAAAGTAAATCTAATTTTTAAAATATGATAATTTTTGTTTTAGATGTTGTTGGGGAAATCATCTCGGGTCGACAAGTAAGATCTTTTGGAACTCATGGTTATTTGCGATTTGGATGCTTTGATATTTCTCCAAGATGGACCGTACGTGTGTATATTATTAACCAATTAACAAATTATCATAGTAACTAACATTTTTATTGCTCATAATAGGGGAAATATAATAATGATGAGGTTGTATGATTCCAAACAATTCTGTTTTATGGAGATAACTCGTGCAATCGTAGATAATTCTATAATATATGCATCTCGAGTTAAACTCGTCCATTTGCCTACTCGTGCAACTGAAAATACGTAACAAGTTGCTTTTATTTTTAAATATTTTATTTTATTATTTACATATTATATTTTATTAAAAATGTGTATTCGATTATTTTCAGATATATTTTTGAGTTCTACGGAGTTAACTACAATCGTATTAGAACCACACATGCCAGAAGCAGATGTCGTTAGAACATTGATGACATAAAAATATTTGATTAGTGTTATCATGTATTTTTGGTCTTTTGTCAGGCGTTGCTGCTAATAACATGCCTGGAGGGAGAACAACTCACTCTAGATTCAAACTTCCTCTCAACCTTGATAATAACTCAACGTGTAACATAAAAAAAACAAACTGGGGTTGCTCAATTGATTCGAGATGCAAAAATAATCATTTGGGACGAAGCGTCGATGGCAAAGAGGCAAGCGATGGAGGCGCTCGATCAAACAATGCAAGACATCATAGGGGTGACACTCTCATTCGGGGGAAAGATAATGATTTTGGAGGGTGATTTTAGACAAGTATTACCGGTCGTGAGCCATGAAACTCGAACACAGATTGTAGATTCTAGCTTACGGATGTCACCTCTTTGGTAACCGATTAAAAAGATAAAGGTAAGTCAATATGAGAGCACGCACTGGTCCATGATTTTCATATTTTTTATTAAGAGTCGGGTGATGGAGATAAAGAAGCGGTGGACGAAAGCTTTATTCGCATACCAGATGACATGACCATTCTCTATACTGATAAAGGTGAGTCAAAAGATGCGTTGATTGACGCAATCTTTCCATTATGCAAATCAACAGTGTGAGAACTGGATCCTAGTTATCACCCGAGGTAATTAATACGTGATTTTTGGTTATATGCTTACATGACAACTTGATAAATTGATATAGTTGATCGGGTAGGAATGTGTGTTTTATGCATGGAATGCATGTATGAATATATGAATATATGCATGCATTATTGGTAATGGTGAAAGATTGTATATGTATGCATAAATATATGCATGTACATATGAGTAAGTTAGGAGATGCATGCACATGGGAAGGGTGTAGCCGACCTTCCTAATAGGGAAGGGTATAAAAGGAGGGTTAACCTCCATTTTTGCATTCTTCTTGCCAAAATCAGAATTTTGTGCGATTTAAGAAGAAGAGTTTGATCGGATTGCTATTTTGAAGAAAGATACATCTGATTTCCTAAAGGAGTTCATAAGGTGAGTAATCTAATGCTTTTCAAATATTTCAAATTGTAGGATTGAGGTTTGAATTAGTTATTTGTGAATTGATAATATTGATCGGATATTGTTAAATTAATTGTTATCCGGACATAGATAAACCGGATGTGCCTTAGGCGATTTACATGTAAACCGGATATGCCTTAGGCGATTACATGTAAACCGGATGTGCCTTAGGCGATTTACATGTAANGATGTGCCTTAGGCGATTTACATGTAAACCGGATATGCCTTAGGCGATTACATGTAAACCGGATGTGCCTTAGGCGATTTACATGTAAACCGGATGTGCCTTAGGCGATTATATGTAAATCGGATGTACCCTAAGCGATTTATTTATAAACTGTTCAAGTGATAAGCGGTTTAGCTTTAAACCGGACACGTCTCGACCGGTTTAAAGATTGAGCGATTTATGAACTTTGATTTTATGATAAAATGTTTCAAACGGAGAAGTATGAATACGACCATGAGTTGACCGGATTATTTTAAATCGGTCGATGAGGGCATAGTGTTATCCGGATTTGTTATCCGGACAAAAGTGTTAGAATCTTTTTCTAAAAATGTTAAATCGGACAAACCAAGAAAAGTGTTGTCCGGATTTGTCATCTGGACAAGGTTGACCGAATTACTTGTTATCTTGTCAAAATTTGATTCTTTTGGATCAACAAATGAGAATTTTGACAAAAATGAATTTGAACTGATAATAATTCCATTGACGGCGGTCTATTCTAAATGAAATTATTTCATGAAATATTTTGATGAGAAATAAAGGTGGCATATCAAGGAGAGGTGTACCATGGGATAATGGTGGCATATCAAACAGAGGTGTATCATGGGATAAGGGTGACATATCAAGGAGATGTGTACATCTGGATATAAGGGTGGCATTTGTATGTGTGTGTTTCGTAATATAACTCTTACTATTATATCCCTTAAGATAAATGTGGTCTGAAATCTTGTTGATCCTCTCTCTCAGTGATTTAATGATAATCCCTTCTCACTTATACGTTGTATTTATGGTTTTGTCTTTTCAGTTCCAGCAACCTTCACTGAGTATGTTCGGTGATCGCTGAAGAACTTGCATTGTAAATCTATCAGAGACAACAATACTTCAAGCAGACAACACTCACACCAAAGAACCTTCGGCAAACGTCGAAGACTAAAACTGAAGATTAGAGACTGGCGAGTACGTGATCTAAAGCGGTACTCAGTGATTACAAGTCTGTCTATATATGTGTGAAGACTACTCAAGCTTCAGCGAATGATGATGAGACCTTCAGGTCATTCCAGCATTCAGCGATCAAAAGAAGCTTGCTTAGCACAATTGTTGTTGTCTTGTCCTTATGCACACAAAGGACAAGACCTATACCCTTATGAAAGTTGGTATGGTACGGAGCCGACTAGTCGACTCTATTGTCCACCAACTTCAGGTAAGGATGTCTGCTCATGAATAGTGCTTTTTGTACTATTCACTGTAGCAAAGGACAAGCCTTCCTCTTAAGGCTTGACACGCACTCTAACCCTACCATATTGCATTAAATGTTCATTTAATGCACTGGGTATAAATAGAAGTGTTTCTTCTCCATGCGGAGTGTGCGCAACTCACTCTCTAATCCTAATTCTTACTTCAAGCATTTTCTAGCTTAAGTAAATGATCTTCTCTACAACATTTATTTTCTTGTATTTGCTAAGACTTAGTGTGTAACTAAAGATTGTTTAGATAGGTTTTTACTACCTTATCTTTCCGCAAACAATCTTGTAAAATCTGTATTGATCTTCTTTATCAATATATATTTTAAATTTAAAAATATTTTGTTTGTATTCATCCCCCCTTCTACAAACTGTTTCTCTTTTTGTAGACCCTCACGGGACGAACAAGTGGTATCAGAGCAGTGTTTTCTTTCTTTCCTTGTGTTTAGCTGTTTTAAGTATTAGTTCATCTCATTTCTTAAATAACTTTACCACTTTCAAATGGCTTTACAAATTACAAACACACACACACAAAAGACAATGGCTCTCTTGCCAAACCTCCCCGGTTTGTCTGTGAACTTTAGTCTCTGGAACAACCGGATGTCCCTCTTTCTGGAAGGTGTGGATCATGAAATTCCACATTATATAGAAAATGAACCATATATTCCATTTGCTATTGCTCTGGCTGTTCCAGCAACAGCTACGACTGCCGTGATTCCTGAATGGCAGATTCCAAAACTTCCACATCAATGGAGTGATGAGGACAAGAAGAAGATAGCTATAGACACGCGTGCTCGGTCTATAATAGCTATGTCTCTTCCTGATGAGATTTATCACTCAGTGATGAAACTCAAAACYTCTAAATCCATRTGGGAYACWCTTTGTGTCCAATATGAAGGAACCACTCAGGTTCAAGAGACCAGAAAGATCAATCTAGTAAGACAGTATGAAAGCTTTCTTTATTGAAAGTCTGAGACGCTGTCTGAAGTACATCAGAGATTTAACTGCCTTCTTATTGATCTTAGGGCTGTCGGCARGGAATATTCTAATTCTGAAACTTTAACCAAGTTTCTAGAATTCCTTCCTGAGTCTTGGGACACCTTTTCCATGTGTCTCAAGATGTCAAATGACATGTCCACTCTTTCTCTTTCTACTTTATACGGGATTCTGCTTAACCATGAGCAATCTCGTCAACTAAAAAGGAATCTTGTAAAAGAATCCAGGGAAATGAAAAGCTCTCCTTTRRCTTTGATCTCTGAAGCTTCTTCAGTTGAAACTTCTTCTACCCCGTTTGTTTCTTCTCTTCCTTCCATTGTTATCACGGAGATAGATTCTTCTTCTATCTCTGAGGACATTCCAGAATCTGATTTAATAGATTTTGATGAGTCCCTGACATCCTGACCAAGTCATTTGGGAGATTCGCCAGTAAGAGAAACTTCCATAGATCTGCTCAGTTGTCCCTCAGGGAGAAGGCAAAGTCTGAAAGAATAGACAAGGCTTCGGCTGTCTGCTACAATTGTCACCGGCCCGAACATTTTGCAAGTGAATGTAGATCAAAGAAGACTGCGACGCCATCTTCTAAAGCTCTTTCCTCCTTTAGGACCAAAGATGAAAAGTACTTAAAACTGAAGGAGAAGTACAAGAAGGTGAAGAACAACCAGCAAAAGGCTAAAGGCCTTATTGTTGAAGAGCATGACTGGGCTGAGTCATCCAATGAATCATCTTCGGATGAGGAGGATAAAGCCTACGTCTGCTTGATGGCCATAGATGCAGATGAAAGATCTTCTGAAGCATCTACGTCCTCTAAGCCATCCTCTTCTTCTACTCAGGTATGTTTCCTGAATGAACCCTCTTCTTCTTCTAGTCTTTCTGCACTAGATACGCTGACGGTTGACCTTTATAATGCCCTCAATGGCAAATCGAAAGCTGAAATGCTTAACGTTGATCTTCAAGAGCAATTGAAGATTTGTCATTCTAAGATCAAAGAACTGACCTCTGTCGAGGAAAATCTTAAAGATCAGGTTATTGTAAACCAAGCCATCACTGTTGAACATGAGAAGGCTATCGTTAAGCGTGAGCGAGCAATCGCTGAACTCAAGGTTGAGAAAGCTACCATTGAAGGGTGGTGCAAAGCTTCCATCAAGGCCTCTGAGATCATTAACGCTTAGATCCCAAACACGATAAAGATTGGTCTAGGATTCTCCTATGATCAGGAAGAATGTGTTAAAAATAGGACCATGCTCAAATTTGGTACCTTCGTCTCTTCTATTCCCAACACTTCTTCCTCTCAGTCTTCCTCTTTTACTGAGAGTCATCTTGAAGGAATTCCTTCGAGTTCCGGATGCAAAGACAAAAGTAAATCTATTGTCACCATCCCTTTCCAAGAAGTCTAACAAGTCTAATAGATCTAGGTCTATTTCTTCAACTTGTAAAACTTCTTCTTCTTTAGGGACTAGGAAATCTGAATCACATCAGAAATCCAAGTCACAGCTCAAGGTGAACTTTTCACCTAAGGAATCCAATTCCTCAAAGGTTCCTCCTAGAACCAATGAGAAGGGAATTCTTGGAGCTGGTCCCGCTTCTAGTCTGATACTTCCTGGCCCTAAAGCTACTCCT
>NC_037530.1:21601707-21603047 GCF_001531365.2 Cynara cardunculus var. scolymus
GACAACCTGAAGCTTCTTACAGTGCTCCTCTTAATACTGAATCTCCCGAAGCTGAAGATGATCCACTCATCATTCCAGTTACAGCTAGTCACTCTACCGCATCTTTTTCAGAGATCGCTGCAGTGCCCATTACTTGTGTTCCTCCTTCTATTTCAAATACTGATCCATTAGTAAATGAAATGCCTTCAGTTTCTGAACCTGTTTCAGTTGCTGAATCTGAGGCTCCTTTAGCAATAGTTCCTTTTGCTGATAAAACTGCTGTTGAAGCCTCATCTTCTATACCTGAACTTGCCTATTCAGATGAAGCTCCTCTACCGGCTCAGCGATGGACTAAAAGCCATCCAATTCATCAAATTCTTGGTGATCCAGATGCAGGTATCAAGACACGTCGAGGTCTAGGTAATATCTTTCTTTTCGTCAACTTTTTTTCTTTAGTTGAACCCAAGAAAATAAATGATGCTATCTCTTACCCTAGTTGGGTTCTTGCTATGCAAAAGAGCTCATTGAGTTTGATAGGAACAAAGTCTGGTACCTTGTCCCACGTCCATCTGACAAATCAGTGATAGGCACCAAATGTTTCTATCGAAACAAGTTGGATGAAGATGGTATGGTAATCCACAATAAGGCTCGGCTTGTTGCTCAGGGTTATAGACAAGAAGAAGGAATCGACTATGACAAAACCTTCGTACCAGTGGCTAGACTCGAAGCAATTCAACTTTTTCTAGCCTTTGCTGCCCATAGAGACTTCAAGGTCTTTCAGATGGATGTAAAGAGCGCTTTCCTTAATGGATAACTTCATGAGGAAGTTTATGTTGAACAACCTCCAGGGTTTCTTGACCCTAAGTATCCAAACCACGTCTATAGGTTGGATAAGGCCCTTTATGGGTTAAAGCAGGCTCCTCGTGCCTGGTATGATACCCATTCTTCTTTTCTCATCTCTGAGAAATTCTCTCCTGGAAAGATTGACCAGAACTTATTTCTTAGGAACGTTAAAGGTCACATCATTCTCGTCCAAATTTATGTCGATGATATTATTTTTGGTTACACTAATCCCTCTTTATGTTTTCGTTTAGCTGAACACATGAAGAAAGAATATCAGATGAGCATGATGGGAGAACTAACATTCTTTTTAGGTCTCCAAATCAAACAAACTGATAAAGGTATCTTTGTCAACCAGAGTAAGTATGTTTGAGACATGCTGAAGAAGTTTGATTTATCCAATAGTTCATCTATGAAGACTCCTATGGCTTCTCCACTCACTCTCAACAAGGATCCAAATGGAAAGCCTGTAAATGTTACTATTACAGAGGAATGATCGGCTCCCTGCTGTATCTCACAGT
>NC_037530.1:21603783-21610343 GCF_001531365.2 Cynara cardunculus var. scolymus
TACTCTTCTCTTTTCTCAACTTAAAACCTTCACTGAAGCTTTCTCATCTTAAGTGATAAATGTTTTAAAAGGTGGTCTCAGTGATTCTCTACACTCACCACATCTTCAAGTATATCTTTATACTTTTCTTAAAAATCTAAATGATCACTTAATCTTTTCTCATCAGTGATTAAAATGTTTTTTTAAATGTCAGTTTCAGTGACTCTTTTATCACTGAATCTGATGCCTTAAAACCCTTACTAAATCTTTCTTTTCAGTGATAAAATGTTTTAAATAGGGTTATCAGTGTTTTCTTAAACACTGTATCACTCTTCGTTTTCTTAAAAACTATTTGTTTTTAAAAGAAAATAGTTAATGAACCGTCTTAATGACGACATTCTCTATTTACTATGTGCGACGCTTTGAGATGCGTAAAAGGTTCTGTCATTACGCTTCGTCATTTAATGCCATCCAATCGTGGATGAGAACGTGGTATATTTTTCATAATGACCACTTTCCCAAACCGTCGTCTTTTCTCTCTCTCATATTACTTCTCTGTCCTCCTACCTATAAATATGAGACTTCTTCTCCACTTTTCTCTTTACGCTTTCAAATTTCTTAGACGAACCTCTGCTAAGATTTCTCCAAAACAAGAACTCTCTCTAAATCTTCAAACCCTTTTCGACCTTTCCTCTTAATCTTCAAAGGTCAGAATCTTCTTTTCTTCTTAGTAAGAAGAAATGTGTTTAATATGATTAAGAACTTTGTTCTCTTAATACATTAAACTGTAAAGATTCATTAATCATCTATTTCTTGATTATAATCTTGTTTCTTGACACACATTCTACTTGAAAAACCCTAAATCTTCCTTTAGGATTTTTCAAAAGAAGTTTTTACTTGTACAAAAACTTTTTCTATAATTTTAACCAAAATACTCTTGGTTTATTTTTAACAAACCTGTTTGCTTTTCTTCTTATTAATACAAACAGATGGCTGCCAAGAATGTCAACTTCTATCTTGACGAAATCTCCATCAAGGCTAACAACCACATTGCCTTGTTGGAGATACCACCCTGCAAGGTGCATTAACAAGACGCAACTGATTTCCTCAAGCAGTCATCATTAGGTTTTTTTATCAACCATGAGTCCATCATGGTGAAAGATCTTCTTCAGCAGTTTTGGCTCACTGCTGAGGTTGTCGAAGTCAAAGATAAGACTGGACGCCAGATGGAGCAGATCCATTTCACTTTCAATCGCATGGAAGTGAACTTTGGTGTTTCTACACTCCGGTTGGCTCTCTATCTTCCCAAGGGTCCCTTCGACAACAAACCCTCCACTGCCAAGATCATCAAGTTTCTTAATGCCATTGGCTACCAGTGGCCAATGAAGAAGGACTCTAACGCCCCTCTGAAGTCCTTGACGAAGATTGAGAAGAACAGGATGTAAGCTGTCTGGCAATACCTGTTTTGTCATTTCATCCAGTGCATGGGTGGAAAAACTGGAGGTCAGGACCAGGCCTCTAGTATCGCCTTGATTATAGGCGTATCTGTGATTTAGCGTCACAATATAAATTATGTTGCGGTCATTTTCGATGACCTGGTGCTCAAGCTGAACAAGCGCCATCGAGAAAAGGTGGTGCCTTACACCAGGTTTCTTTCAATGGTGTTTACCAAGATCTTTACCCCAAATAAGGAAACTTTCAGGTTTTCAAGCTTGGATCCAGGATTCTGGATCATAAGCTGAGGGACAATGATGAACTTCCATCGTGTCCATCACTACCTCTTCTCCTCAGGTGGCCATGACAAGGGAAACACCCCCCCCATGCGTCTAGGCAAGCCACCAAAACCCCTTTAAAATGACCCGCCCAACCAACTCTTGGTTCTCCTCAGAGAGACAAGAAGTCCAAAAAGGGGACAGCCACGTCACTAGCTGGGGCCTCTCAAAAGGCTTCAATTATTGAAACTAGCCTTATCCCCGAGACGTCTTCTGCTCAACCTCCCAGCTCTTTAGTGATTTCTCCCATCACTGTCGTATCAGTGGTACCTACCCTCACCGCTTCAGTGACCCATATTACTGAAGGTGTGAATATTAGCGCCACCACTGCTGAACACCCACGTCTCTTCTCAACCATTTTCTATTCTCCTCCTTCCTTGGTCTTTACACATGTCGATGATGTATCAGCGACTGTCCTTCCTGATACTGAGATACACACCACTGGACCTGAGGTTGCTCCTCTTGAGGAAATATTTGCTCACACTAGTGACAATCCTTTTGATGTCACTGATGGCCCCTTAGGTATTCCATCTTCCTACCCTTTCTTTTCTTCTAACCTTGAGCCTTCAACTCACACTTCTTCTTTTATAGGTCCTTCTTCGATGCATCAGTCTGATGCTCAGGAAGTGGAAGAGGAAGAAAGAGAGAAARATGATGGAGGAGAAAGAGAGAAATATGATGGAGGAGATGAAGAGATCGATGACGCCTATGATATGGCATCAGACATCAAACTTCTCCTTCTAGCCATTGATACCGTCCTCTGCAGGATCAACGAAGTCCACCAATAGATGCCCCACCAAGGTGATCTTGATGCAAACTTCCTTGCCATCCAGGCGGACGTTCAAGAAGTTCAGAGTCATCTCCAGACTCTCCAAGAAGCTGTTCAAGCCAACACCGATGCCACTGCTATTCTTCATAGATGGGTTGACGATGCTCAGGCTATTGTTGATCAGTAGACTGGCCTTCTTCAATAGATCCTGGATGCAGTTCGTCAACCAGCTCGAGTGATCCCTCATTCTTTCTCTGCCAGTGATCACGCCCAGCTCCATGAGACGCGTGAGGCAACAACAACTCTAGCCAGTACTTTGCAAAGGCTAGAGGATATAATGGTTCTCCAACGTCAGCGCTTGGACGAACTCTCTGGCCAATTCTCTCAAGTCTTAGCTAGAGAGGGGGAGATGAAGTCCAACGCTGGTGAATCATTTGATGTTATGCTTACTCCTTCTCAGGCTGTTGGTCTAGTATCAGCTACAGTTGCAGTTGAAGCTGAGTCTCTCAGAGCTGAAGCAGTTGCTGCTCCTGTAATCACAACCACCAAAGCTGCTCCAGTTGAGGATGTCGATGCCATCCCTAGGGATGATGCCCATACCATCACTGCTGCTGGTGATGATGATGATGATGATGATGAAGATGAAGATGATGATGATGAAGACGATGATGATGAAGACGATGATGAACCTACCATTCCAGACACCGAAGCCATCAACAGTCACCAAGGGTGTTACCCTCAGGGATTCCGCATCCCAGGGGGAGCAAAGGCAAGGTGAATCAACTCCATCAGGGAACCAGGATCCCAAGTCAAAAGGCAAGGTGGTCGCTGAAGAAGGAAACTTGAAGGTATTGTTCAATATCCCTCAACAACCTTTGTTTGAAGACTCTACCTCTCAAGTAGTGATTACTTCAGAATATCAACTTCATATTCCATCAACAACCTGCGGTCGACTGGAGCGGGTACCTGATCAACCCATCTCTTGTGCTCCTACTGACCAGCAGATGTCTCAGCTGAAGGAGTCACTCGACCAGACTAGAGTAAAAATCCCTTTTCGTAGCTCTAGTGGTGGTGAGTTCGACTTCTTGTCTGAAGCTGAAAGACTCGAGGCATTAAGGGCTGAAGAAGAGCTAGAGCGTCAAAAGAAGCAGACTGAAGACAGCTTGAAGCTGGCCAAGTCACTAGCTGAAAAAGTCCTTCCCAAGAAAAAGTCCAAGAAAACGGTGAATGCTGTCCAAGCCCAGGCTAAACGTCTTTCTATTGCAGAAGCTGAGCATGAGAAGAACCTGAAGCTAGCCAAAAAGGACAAGTGATGGAGCGAAGCAAAGCTAAAAAAAAAAAGAGTCAGTCCCCGCCCGATTATCAGTGTCAGCAGAACATTTTCTAGTTATCTTACCTTTATACAATAACAAAGATTCTCATTTTCTACACATTCTTCTTGATTTTGTAATTAAATTTTTTGGAGAATTTAAAAGGGGAGATTATAGATCAAAGACATGAAAATATCTTCAAAATGATGATAATCTATGATGCACGAACTTAGAACTCTAAGAAAGTAGGATAAAACCACATTGCATGTGGAATTTAATCATTAAAAGATGTATTTTGAAAACTGACGGATTCTGTTAGCAATTGTGTCGACTGTATCTTTCAAAATAAAAGTCCAAATGTTCTGATTTTTCTTTAAAAACGTATTTTGATGAGTTATGATTCTTTTCCAACTGGAATCATGTAAAATGAAGAAGTTTTGTACCTTCAAATGTTTAGAACAATATAAGTGTGCAACAGCACACTTGMCAGTAGGTAAAACCTACTTTTGACGACCATATCTCTTTGGTTATTTCTCCAAAATGGTTTGTTTTTTTCTAGAACTTATTTTAATGAGTTATATTTCTGATGCAACTGGTCTTACTCAAAAATATTACGTTTTGATCCTTCAAGTTCTTGATACAATATTATGGTGCAAAAAGAGCATTGCTGACAGAATTTTGCATGCATTTTAAAACGGTTATATCTTCTTCAAAACTCAATGAAAATGGGTGATTCTTTTTCTGGAAGTTAGCCTTATGTGTTATCTTTAAAATAAAGTTAAAATTACTGAAAAATGAGGAGTTTAGACCCCCAAATGGCCATCACTCGAAGAGTGTGCAATCTGTCTTGGGGACTGTGTCACTCAAAGTTGTAGGGTATTAATGAGTGCCTTAAACCATCCAAAATTCTTGATATTAGGGAAAAATATGTTTAACTCATTACTATTGATGATTTAAAAATTTGGACTCAAAAAGAGTTATGGAAGGTTCCTTTTGACAGTGATTTGTGAGACCAAAAATTCCAGATTTAGAATTTATATTCTGTCCAAGTGTTTCTTCATGTGTTGGAGACTTGGATATAAAATATTGGACTATTTCAAAGAGCAAATGATATAAGTATCAACTTTAAATCAAGAAAAATCAATGGCATTACATAAGACATACTTAAATTTATCTCTATCGAGAACCTATAGGTGATCTAATTTCTGGATGTTGAATTGTTTAGGAAAGTCTAGGGTGGACGATTAGAGCTTCAAGCATTGTCAAGCTCTTGGATATTCAAAACAGTAAACAAGTGAGTATTCACGGCCCCACTTTTAATGCTTTTTGTTTATTTAAACTGAGGGAAAAGCATGAAGTTATGCAAACTATACTGTTTATTTATAAAACTGTTGGACTAAAGAATTGTTTAGTCAAAATTTGTTTATGTCATGAAATATTTACTGTTTTGCACTATGATATAAATGATAAATTGATGTACTTGAGAGTATATTTCCAAATAAAGTCCTCGTCTGTAAACACTACTTGTTAAATCGGGCATGTCCCCGAGCCGTGGTATTTGTGGATAGCCGCTATTGTGTTGAATGTCCCGCCCAGAAAGGGGTGCACATTACCTACGTTTTATTAGTCTAATCATGTGGAATTTGGACCACCGCTGAATTTGTACTGCTACGAACTGTGGAGCTAAGTGGGTATACGGGCTACTTATGGTCGTTCGTAAAATAATGGGGCACATTGGTCAGGAAAGGCTCAGTAGCGTCTCAAGTTTTAAATATCGTGATAGATTTACATTTATTATGTGTAAAAGTTATGTATAAGTTTGCAAGAAATGATTTATGCATTGTAAATAGTTTTGTGCATATGAAAACATGTGAACTCACCAACTCCTTGTAGTTGACGTTGTTTTATGTTTCATGCTTTTCAGAAAATAAGTAAAGAAGTGAAGTTTTTGGAGCATATTTGTAACAACAATGATTTTGTGTATTTTGTAAACTTTGTTTTGAAGTATTCAAACACCAACTTGGTTATGGGTGTAATCATGTAAAACTTATGGTGTTATATATTATCTGTTGTTGTGACACGCTTACCTGTTACATCTCGTGTTTCTGCTTTAACGGGGTGTGACAGATTTGGTATCAGAGCCTCAGTTATAGAGAACACCGATTTTTCCTTAAAAACCACAAACTATAACCAAATGTTCTCAAAATAGTTTTCAAGTGATTTAATATATATATATATATATATATATATATATATATACAAAGCGGGTCACATTATTATATGTCAATTAAACAAAGCCTGATCACCTATGTTTAATTTACATATAATAGAAGAACTTAATCGGTTGTATTAAAAATATGCTCCAATTAAGAAATTGTTGTGAAAAGAATGATTATTTGTGTGTTTGCATAAATTATGAATATCCATTGCCCTAGAGCAACTAGAGGTGATGAATTAGAAATTCCTTATATCGCTAAGTGTCTATGTTGAACCAGAAGCGCTGGTTAGAAGGACCAGAGGCGATTAATTAGAAATTCCTTATATCGCTAAGTATGGATGTTGAACCAGCGGCCGATAAAATAGAATTTCATTGGTTTGCTAAGTATGTATGTGGAACCAGAGGACCGATGAACGAGAAATCCATTATTTTTTCTAAGTATGGTGTTAAACCAACGATCGATGAAATAGAATTCCATTGGTTTGCTAAGTATGTATGTGGAACCAGAGGAC
>NC_037530.1:21611188-21615444 GCF_001531365.2 Cynara cardunculus var. scolymus
CCGATGAAATAGAATTCCATTGGTTTGCTATGTATGTGGAACCAGAGGACCTATGGACGAGAAATCCATTAATTTTCTAAGTATGTAAGTTGAACCATAGGACCGATGAACTAGAACCTAAAAATTCTAAGTCTGGTAATGCAACCAGAGGCTCTGGTATGTGGTTTGCTATGTATGTGGAACCAGAGGACCTATGGACGAGAAATCCATTAATTTGCTAAGTATGTAAGTTGAACCATAGGACCGATGAACTAGAACCTAAAAATTTTCTAAGTCTGGTAATGCAACCAGAGGCTCTGGTAATGCAACCAGAGGCTCTCGTAATTAAGATTGTTAATATCGCAGATCACTATGTCATCATCTATTCCTAATGAATATTCAGCAGACGAATCAGGTTATGTGGTTAGCCGATCTAGAAGGAACTCATCCATCAATGAAGAGGTAGACCTATATGAGCATGAGAACATAGCGACTAGCGAGACACCTGCTTCATCACCTGCATCCATATTTCCCCCATCGGAGCCAGCGCCCGATATTCCATCTCAAACCTTTCATGGTCCAAGGATTAGGGTCACGTCTAGGAAAAGTGTTCCACTACCTCGGCGGGTGACTTTTGAGAATTCCACTAGAGTTAGAGGGGAGTCATCCCAACCACAGCATGGGAGGAGGACCTCTCAGGTAGTGACAGGAGTACCTGCATCCTACACTCAGGGCATGAATCTGGCTGAACGAGAGTCGGTGCGGAGAATAGCATTAGAGACTCAAACTCACCAGACCCGACTGGGATATCACCACAACATTTTGAACAACCTATCCGATGTTATGGAAATGCACCACCACCGTATGATGAGAACCTCGGATCCCATCATCGCTGCTAGATGGGAGATTATGAGATTTTACAAGTGCCTGGTGGTGAGTGGGATGATGATGCTGATGCTAGGAATGCTGATCGGTTGGATTTTACTCTAGAAATGTTGACTAGTGATAGGATATTTACTCTTTTGCATCGAAACCTAAGATCTTGTTTTGATGGACTGTAAACAACTAGGAACTTATGACGTCTTTTGAGAAATGCTTATCTACATCAAGCCATAGTTGAATATAAAAATTATTCTGTTAGATTATGAAGATGTTCAAATGTTATCCTCAAGATGAATATCCTCTGCATCATTAGATGACTAGAAATTATTATCAATGTTATTGCCATGAAAATGACGTCCCTTTTGACTTAGGCCCTAGAAAATGCCGCCAAGAAGAGAAAACCCTGAAGTTGCACGTCTCGTGTCAGAACAACTCTTGGCCGCACTCCCCAACATTGTCAGCTAGGTAGCGGCAGGACTGAACGCTAACCAACCAACCAATTATGATCCTAGAACACCTAGGGAATGCACCTATAAATCTTTCAGATCTTGCAATCCAAAGGAATGTCGGGGAACTGAGGAGGCTGTAGTTATTGACTTGGATAGAGGGTATGGAATTTGTCCTCCATATCAGTAAATGCACTGAGTCAAACAAGGTAGAATATGTTGCATGCTTACTACAAGGCCGGGTACTGACTTGGTAGAATACTTTAGTGCAAACTAGGGTCGGGAAACGGCTAACCAACTTTCTTGGGAAGAATTTAAGAAACTACTCAAGGATAAATACTGTCCAAGAAGTGAACTCCAAAAGTTAGAAATGAAGTTATGGAATCATGAAATGAAAGGGAAAAATATAGCTACATATACGGCCCGATTCCATGAGTTAGCAAATCTAGTACCACATCTAGTGACACCGGAGGAAGTCCGCATTGAGAGATATATTTAGGGTTTGTCTCCGGAGATTAGAGGAAACATCACCTCGGCAAATCCAAAGACCCTTCAAGAGGCGATAAATATTGCTACCAAACTTACAAATAATGCTGTTCGGTCTGGAGAATTTGCCAAGGGAAAGAGAAAGATAGAGGAACATAGGAGCCAAAGATCTGGGGGAAGATCTAACAAGAATCGGAAAATGGTAGGAAATTTTGGAGTACAGACCCAAGTGGTAAAACCAGGAAACAAACCCAAGTGCAATAAATGTAAATATCCGCACTGGGGAAATTAGACCACTTTCCAAAGATGCCACCAAAGGGGTCATCTTGCAAAGGATTGTCAAAAGCGATTATGTTATGAATGTGGAAGTCCAGATCAAATGAGGAATGTATGTCCAAGGAGAAAACAAGGAACAAATGCTAACCAAAACCGACCAATCAATCAAGGGAACCCAGAAGGTCAAGCACGGGGCCGAGCATTTGAGATCAGAGCAAAGGAGGCTACGTATGATCCAAATGTGGTTACAGGTACATTTCTTTTGAATAATGAATTTACATCAGTATTATTTGATTCAGGAGCAGATAGAAGTTTTGTATCATTAGATTTTAACCCAAAGATTAACATAAAGCCTCAAAGGTTGAAAGAAGTTTACATAATAGAACTTGCCAATGGTCAAGAAATTAGTGCTAGGGACATAATCATGGATTGCACTTTAAGTTTAGTCGAAAAGGATTTTAGCATATATCTTATTCCGATTGAGCTAGGAAGTTTTGATATAGTTATAGGCATGGATTGGCTATCCAAAAATAGAGCTGAAATAGTTTGTTTAGAAAAGGTTATCTGAATTCCTCAAGAAGGAAGTGGCTCAATTGTAATTCGAGGAGACGAGTCAGATCAAAAAATTAAGATAGTATCATTCATGAAGATGCGGAAGTACTTAAAGAAGAATTATGTTGCATTTTTGGCACATGTTATTGATAAGAAGGTCAAAGAGAAATGTAATGATTATTTCCCTGTAGTTTGGGAGTTTCCTGAAGTATTTCCCAAGGATTTACCAGGACTAYCCCCGCCAAGACAAGTCGAATTCGGTATCGACTTAATTCCTGGAGCTGCCCTAGTGGCAAAAGCACCATATCGTTTGGCTCCATCAGAAATGCAAGAAATGTCAAGCCAACTCCAAGAGTTATTGGATAAAGGATTTACAATACCAAGTTTCTCACCATGGGGTGCACCAGTTCTATTCGTCAAGAAGAAAGACAGGTCTATGAGAATGTGCATTGATTATAGGGAACTTAACAAGTTGACTATCAATAATAGATACCCTCTTCCTCGAATCGACGATTGCTCGATCAACTTCAAGGTGCCGTATACTTCTCAAAGATCGATCTTCGTTCAGGATATCATCAAGTGAGAGTTCGTGAGGAAGATGTTCCCAAGACGACATTTAGAACCCGGTACGGTCATTATGAGTTTTTAGTTATGCCATTCGGGTTAACCAATGCACCGGTTGTCTTTATGGATCTAATGAATAGGGTTTGCAGACCATACCTGGATAAATTCGTAATCGTCTTCATAGATGACATACTAATTTATTCACGAAGCAAAAAGGATCATGAGCATCACCTAAGATTGATATTAAAGCTACTTAGGGACCATAAATTGTATGCAAAATTCTCCAAATGCGAATTCTGGATTCGTGAAGTACAATTTCTTGGTCATGTGGTTAATGAAAAAGGGATTTAGGTGGATCCTACGAAGATTGAGGCCATAAAGAAATGGGAAGCCCCAAGAACCCCGACGGAAATTCGTCAATTTTTTGGTTTGGCAGGCTACTATCGGCAATTCACTGCGAATTTTTCAAAAATTGCGCAACCACTCACCGCTTTAACTCAAAAAGACAAGAAGTTTGTTTGGGGAGAAAAACAAGAAGAGGCATTCAAGACCCTTAAGAATAAACTATGTAATGCACCTATTTTATCTTTACTAGAGGGTTCGAAAAACTTCGTGGTCTATTGTGACACATGACAAGGTTTAGGATGCGTACTAATGCAAAGAGATAAGTTTATTGCATATGCTTCAAGACAACTCAAAGTGCACGAGAAGAACTATACTACGCATGACCTAGAATTGGGAGCCGTAGTATTTGCACTTAAGATTTGGAGACACTACCTTTATGGTACCAAGTGCACTGTGTTAACTGATCACAAAAGCCTTCAACACATCCTCAACCAGAAGATGTTAAATATGAGACAAAGAAGGTGGGTTGAACTACTAAGTGATTACGACTGTGAAATTAAGTACCATCCCGGCAAAGCAAATGTGGTAGCCAATGCTCTAAGTAGGAAGGAAAGAGTGAAACCAACAAGGGTGAGGGCTTTGGGAGCATTAGTAAACACAAGTTTGAAAGCACAAATTCTCAAAGATCAAAAAGAAGCATTAAAGAAAGAGAATTTGATGAATGAG
>NC_037530.1:21615554-21626206 GCF_001531365.2 Cynara cardunculus var. scolymus
ATCGATCAAAATATTCAATTCACCCGGGAGCAGATAAGATGTATAAGGATTTAAGGGAACATTATTGGTGGCCTGGAATGAAGAAAGACATTGCCTTGTATGTAAATAAGTGCTTAACTTATGCAATGGTCAAGGCCGAACACCAAAAACCTTCCAGTCTGCTTCAGCAACCTGAGATTCTCCAATGAAAGTGAGAACAAATATCAATGAACTTCATAACTAAGTTACCCAGGACTGGAAAGGGGCATGATGCCATTTGGGTAATTGTAGATCGACTGAAAAAATATGCCCATTTCTTACCAATCCGAGAAGATTATAAGATGGAAAAGTTGGCTCAAATTTATATAAATGAAATTATAACCAGACATGGAGTACCTCATTCCATTCTCTCGGATARAGAYARTYGATTTRYGTCAAGATTTTGGCAGTCACTTCAACAAGGGTTGGGTACACGACTAGATCTAAGTACATCGTACCACCCATAAACTGACGGGCAGACAGAAAGAACAATCCAAACACTGGAAGACATGTTGCGTGCATGCGTTATAGATTTTGGTGGAAGCTGGGATACGCATCTTTCGTTAGTTGAATTTGCGTACAATAACAGTTACCATGCCAGTATCCAGTGTGCGCCCTATGAAGCCTTATATGGACGTAAGAGCAGATCTCCACTCAATTGGTTAGAAATTGGTGATCGCCAAATAACCAGACCTGATGTTGTGCAAGAAACCACTGATAAGATTGTAATAATCAAGGATCGACTCAAGATTGCAAGAGATCGTCAGAAAAGCTATGCCGATAATCGGAGGAGACCATTAGAGTTCCAAAAAAAGGATAAAGTATTTTTACAAGTCTCACCATGGAAAGGAATAATGCGCTTTGGAAAAAGAGGCAAATTGGGTCCCCGATATATTGGTACCTTTGAAATAACTGAGAGGATTGGGCCAGTAGCATACAAGTTAAATTTACCACCAGAATTAAGTGCTATCCACGATACATTTCATGTATCAAACCTCAAAATGTGCTTAATAGACGAAACACTAGTTATGCCATTGGAAGACGTGCAAATTAACGATCACCTGCACTTCGTTGAAAAACCCATAGAAATCATGGATAGAGAAATTAAGAAGTTGAGTCGTAGCAAGATTCCAATTGTAAAAGTTCATTGGACTTCAAAGCATGCACCGGAGTACATGCGGGAAAGAGAAGATTTTATGAAAAATAAGTATCCCCACTTGTTCTCAAACGAGTCCAAAGTTAAGGACTGATGAACGAAATTTCGGGACGAAATTTTTCTGGCATGGGGAGACTGTGACATCCGTCATTTTTGGTCGTCAGGTTAGCACCTTATAGGATTTTTAAAATTAAGAATTATATTAGGATCTAGTCATGTTGATTAGAATTCATTTGTCTTATTTCCCAAAATATATAGTTCAGAAAATCCTATTTCGAAGGGTAACTGATAAAGTTAACTTATGTAATGCCAAATTCATTAAAATTCTCCAAACAAAATAAAGTTGATATATAAAAGTCAGAATTAAATTATAAAAAGTTTTATTTAAATGTCCAAATAATTTTACAAAAATTTGGAATTTTGACCTAATACTGATATTTTATCAGTATTTGACAATTATATCTATATTTTACTTTAAATAGGCCTTATTTTAATAAAAATAAAAATAAACAAGTATGGATTTGGGCTGGCTCTAATAAGGCCAGCCCATTTCCTTTTTTTTAAATCCACATATAAATACTTCATATTCTTTGAAAACTCCCATTTTTCATCCTCGTTTTGCATAAACCTTTCCTCTCACTAACCTCTGGCTCTCTAAACCATGCCCCTCCAACCGATTTCATCTTCAAACAACATTAAAAATCTGTCAATCTTGAAGAATATTCAAGATTTCAAGCAAAAGGTAATAGACTAGTTATCTTACATTTATACAATAACAAATATTCTCATTTTCTACACCTTCTTCTTGATTTTGTAATTAATTTTTTTGGAGAATTCAAAATGGGAGATTATACATCAAAGACATGAAAATGTCTTCAAAATGATGATAATCTATGATCCACGAACATTGCATGTGGAATTTAATCATTAAAAGATGTATTTTGAAAACTGGCAGATTCTGTTAGCACTTGTGTCGACTGTATCTTTCAAAATAAAAGTCCAAATGTTCAGATTTTTCTTCTAAAACGTACTTTGATGAGCTATGATTCTTTTTCAACTGGAATCATGTAAAATGAAGAAGTTTTGAACATTCAAATGTTTAGAACAAAATAAGTGTGCAACAGCACACTTGACAGTAGGTAAAACCTAATTTTGACGACCATATCTCTTTGGTTATTTCTCCAAAATGGTTTATTTTTTCTAGAACTTATTTTAATGACTTATATTTCTGATGCAAGTGGTCTCACTCAAAAATATTACGTTTTGATCCTTCAAGTTCTTGATACAAGATTATAGTGCAAAAAGAGCATTGCTGACATAATCTTGCATGCATTTTAAAACGGTTATATCTTCTTCAAAACTCAATGAAAATGGGTGATTATTTTTCTGTAAGTTAGCCTTATGTGTTAGCTTTAAAATAAAGTTAAAATCACTGAAAAATGATGAGTTTAGACACCCCAAATGGCCGTCACTCAAAGAGTGCACAATCTGTCTTGGGGACTGTGTCACTCAAAGTTGTAGGGTATTAATGAGTGCCTTAAACCCATCCAAAATTCTTGATATTTGGGAAAAATACGTTTATCTCATTACTATTGATGATTTAAAAATTTGGACTCAAAAAGAGTTATGGAAGGTTCTTTTGCCAGTGATTTGTGGGACCAAAAATTCCAGATTTAGAATTTATATTTTGTCCAAGTGTTTCTTCATGTGTTGGAGACTTGGATATAAAATATTGGACTATTTCAAAGAGCAAATGATATAAGTATCAACTTTAAATCATGAAAACTCAATGGCATTACATAAGACATACTTAACTTTATCTTTATCGAGAACCTATAGGTGATCTAATTTCTGGATGTTGGACTGTTTAGGAAAGTCTAGGGTGGACAATTAGAGCTTCAAGCATTGTCAAGCTCTTGGATATTCAAAACAGCAAACAAGTGAGTATTCACGACCCCACTTTTAATATTTTTTGTTTATTTAAACTGGGGGAAAAGCATGAAGTTATGCAAACTATACTGTTTGTTTATAAAACTGTTGGACTAAAGAACTGTTTAGTCAAAATTTGTTTATGTCATGAAATATTGACTGTTTTGCACTATGATATAAATGATAAATTGATGTACTTGAAAGTATATTTCCAAATAAAGTCCCCGTCCGTAAACACTACTTGTTAACTCGGGAATGTCCCCGAGCAGTGGTATTTGTGGATAGTCGCTATTGTGTTGACAGTCCCACCCAAAAAGGGGTGCACATTACCTACGTTTTATTAGTCTAATCATGTGGAATTTGGACCACCGCTGAATTAGTACTACTACGAACTGTGGGACCTAAGTATATGGGCTACTTATGGTCATTCGTAAAATAATGGAGAACATTGGTCAGGAAAGGCTCAGTAGCGTCTCAAGTTTTAAACATCGTGATAGATTTACATTTATTATGTGCAAAAGCTATGTATAAGTTTGCAAGAAATGATTTATGCATTGTAAATAGTTTTGTGCATATGAAAACCTGTGAACTCACCAACTCCTTGTAGTTGACGTTGTTTTATGTTTCATGCTTTTCAGGAAATAAGTAAAGAAGTGACGTTTTTGGAGCAAATTTGTAGCAACAATGATTTTGTGTATTTTATAAACTTTGTTTTGAAGTATTCAAACACTAACTTGGTTATGGGTGTAGTCATGTAAAACTTATGGTGTTATATATTATTTGTTGCTGTGACACGCTTACCTGTTACATCTTGTGTTTCCGCTTTAACGGGGTGTGACAATCTGGTCAGTGTAATTATGAATTTACAGCTACATACCTGAACTTGAATACTTCATTATATTTGGGAATGTGAATATGTGATTATTAACACTAAAATCTGCAGATGTCTAGCCGAACTCGGAGATCTGAAAGAACGGCTCAACCGGAGTCTGAGGAAAGGGAAGAATCACCCATTAATCTTTCGACTAGGACATCCGTAAATAGAGGTCGGGGAAGACCAAGATGACAAGGCCGAGGAAGAAGTTAGTCTCAGGGAAGGGGTCGGACCGAAGTTCATTCTAAACATGAAGAATCCTATTCTGGAAATATTCCGGAAAGATCGGTGCCACACCCAGAATATGTGACCAGAGATATGTTGGCAGAAGAAATGGGGAAGTTACGAGAAACTCTGACATCTATCATGGGAGTACCCGCTAGAGTAGAAACAGAGAGAACATAAGTTCATCCCTCGGTACCGGTGACTCATAACAAGGAGGGAGATATTAAAATGTTTTTGGCATGCAAACCACCAACATTTTCTGGGGAAAGGGATCCAGTGAAGGCTATGTGCTGGATCAAAGAGATGGAATATGTGTTCAACACCATTCGGTGTCCGTAAACAGATAAAGTTCGATTTGTTATTTCAATCCTGAAATCAAATGCCTTGTTCTGATGGGAAGTTGAATCATTGGCTAGGACGCATGTTTTACAAACGTTATCCTGGACATAATTTGTGGAACGATTCAAGAATCAGTTTTGTCCTAAAACAATAGTGAGACAAATGGAAGAAGATTTCTTAAAGCTGGAGCAAGGAAATGGAACAGTTCGGGAGTATACTGAGAAATTAATTTAATACTCTCGATTTGCCATACACTATGTTTCATCCGAATCCAGGAAGATAGAGAGGTATATCTGGGGTTTGAAACCCTCAATCAGAGAGTTTGTAATTGCTATGAACCTCAATACCTTTTCACTGACGGTAGATGCGACTGAAGTGATAGAACGAAATAAGAATCGACAATCAGAAGGAAAGGTTGTGGAAAAGAGAAGATGGGAAGGGCCTTCATCTAATTTTCGAGGGCCAAAAGAAGTAAGATATGATTACAAATCTGAGCAGAAGATAGGTGAGAAAGTTTGCTAACAATGTCGACAGATTCATCGGGGCGAGTGCATGATGGATTCAAGGAAGTGTTATAAGTGTGGTGAAGCAGGCCATTTGTCCAGAAGTTGCCCAACTAATCGAAGGTGTTTTAATTGCAATTCTCTGGATCATATTCGATCGAATTGTCCATTGTTAAGAACTCTGCTGTTAACAATGGGGAGTAATGTGTCGGGTAATCGAGGAAGACCAACGGTAAACAGAGGAGGACAAGGAGGGGCACGGGGACCAAGGCAGAGGCATCACCAGATGTAGTAACAGGTATCTTCCTTTTGAATTCAATACATGCTAAGGTGTTATTTGACTATAGTGCAAATTTTTCGTTTGTATGCTCGAATTCTGTATTACTTGATCACGAATTAGTAGTTGATACTGCTAATAGTCAGGAAATAGTTACTAGTGTGTTCAATAACTGTATTATTGTTATTGAGGATTATGAACTACCGATTCAATTATTCCCTATGCCAATGAAAGAATTCGATGTGGTGGTGGGTATGTACTGGTTGGCAAAGTATCAAGCTAGTATTGTTTGCAATCAGAAAATGATCAAAATTACTTTGCCAGACCAAGGAACAGTTGTTATTTATGGTGATCGTCAGAATCACCATACTAGTATTTTGACTATAATGAAAGATCAGAAACGTATTTGGAAGAAGTGCCAGGGATGTTTGGCATACATAATTGATATGAAGAAAGAGAAAAGAAAAGATGAATCAATTCCGATTGTTAATGAATATATCCGGAAATCTTTCCAGAAGACTTATCTGGATTACCGCCGGATCGAGTCATCGAATTCTGAATTGATCTCGTACCAGGGGCTACACCAGTAGCAAAGGCACCATACCGGTTAGCTCCATCTGAATTGAAAGAATTGGTTGCACATTTGAAAGATCTAACTGATAAAGGGTTTATTAGACCCACCACTTCACCTTGGGGTGCTCCAGTCTTATTTGTCAAAAAGAAAGATGGATCTATGCGAATGTGTATAGACTACCGTGAACTAAATAAATTGACAATTAAGAACAAATATCCGTTACCAAGGATTGATAATTTATTTGATCAATTGGTGGGAGCAAGTTATTTCTCCAAAATTGATTTAAGATCGGGATATCATCAATTAAAAGTCAGGGAAGAAGACATCGCTACAACAACTTTCAAAACTAGGTACGGGCATCACGAATTCTTAGTTATGCCATTCGGCTTAACCAATGCGCCCGCAACCTTTATGGATCTGATGAATAGGGTATGTAAGGAATATCTTAATAAATTCGTTATTGTATTTATCGATGATATTCTTATATACTCTAAGACTGAAAAAGAGCACGCGAAACATATTCGTCTAATATTGGAATTGTTGATGAAAGAAAAGTTGTATCCAAAGTTATCCAGGTGTGAGTTATGGTTAAGGGAAGTTCAATTTCTGGGTTATGTCATATCCGAAGCTAGGGTAAAGGTGGATCCAGTTAAAATAGAAGCAGTTGCAAAGTGGGAAGATCCGAAAACTCCTTCTGTAAGTCCGAAGCTTTTTGTGATTGGCCAGCTATTACCGTAAGTTCATTCAGGACTTTTCTAAGATAGTCGTGCCATTGACTAAACTGACTCAGAAGAACATTAAATTCCAGTGGGAAGAAGAACAACAAAAGGCTTTCCAATTATTAAAAGATTATCTTTGCAGTGCACCGGTGTTAACCTTAGCATATGGATCTGAAGACTTTGTGGTATACAGTGATGCTTCAAAGTTGGGGTTGGGATGTGTTTTGTTGCAGAGAGGAAAGGTGATTTCTTATGTGTCGAGACAATTGAAAGATCATGAGAAACAGTATCCAACCCATGATATGGAATTAGCTGCAGTGGTGTTTGCTCTGCAAATCTAGAGACATTATCTTTTGGGAACAAAATGTTAGATTTATATTGATCATAAAAGTTTGCAACATTTGTTCAGCCAGAAAGAATTGAATATGTGACAGTGTCGGTGGATTGAACTGGTAAATGACTATGATTGTGAAGTTCTCTACCATCCAGGAAAAGCCAATGTAGTAGTTGACGCTTTGAACAGGAAAGAAATTAAGTGGAACTATTAAAGCTTTGGCAATGAGAATGAACTTGATCCCTGACATTCGAAAATAAATTCAGAGATGTCAACAAGAAGTTATGAAATAAGATTTTGTTAAGACAGAAAGATTGGGTAAGATGATTTCAACCTTGGAACTGAACGATGAAGGACTAATGTGCTTTCAAGGACGAGTCTGGGTACCATGTTTCGGAGATATCTGAAACACTATATTAAATGAAAACCATAAGTCCTGATACTCTATTCATCCCGGTACCAATAAGATGTACAAGGATTTAAAATCTTTTTATTGGTGGCCCAGATTGAAGAGAGACATAGCCAAATATGTGAACAGTATCTAACGTGTCTATAGGTTAAGATTGAACATCAAAAGCCGTATGGAAGTCTTCAATCTTTGGAAATACCTGTATGGAAATGAGATCACATTACAATGGATTTCGTCATGAAGTTACCTCAAACTCCAAGGGGGTATGACGCGATCTGGGTAATTGTGGATCGTTTATCTAAATCTGCGTATTTTCTACCAATAAGAGAAAATTACTCTTTAGAAAAGCTGGCACATATTTATATCAAAGAAATAGTGACCAGACATGGTGTTCCTTTATCTATTATCTCTGATATAGATAGTTGGTTTATTTCAAAGTTCCGGGAAGGTTTGCAGAAAGCTTTGGGGTCTGAAATCCGACTAAGCATAGCTTATCATCTACAAATTGATGGACAAAGTGAAAGAACTATCCAGACTCTCGAAGACATGTTGAGAAGTTGTATTATTGACTTTGGGAGATCGTAAGAAGATCATTTGCCGCTGATAGAGTTTGCATATAATAACAGTTACCATTCCAGCATCCAAGCGGCACCGTATGAAGTATTGTATGGACGTAAATGCCGAACTCCGTTATGTTGGAACGAGGTAGGTAAAATACAGTTGACGGGTCCAGAGATTGTTCAAGAAACTTCTGAGAAGATTGAACGAATCCGTGAAAGAATTAGAACATAACAAGATCGCCAGAAAAGTTATGCTGATAATCGTCGAAAACCGATTGAATTTTATGTAGGTGATTTTGTGATGCTGAAAGTTTCGTCGTGGAAGGGTGTCATCAGATTCGGAAAGAAAGGTAAGCTCAGTCCGAGATATGTTGGTCCGTTCAGAATATGTAAGAGAATTGGGCCAGTGGCATATCAGTTAGAGCTACCAGAAAAATTAAGTTTAACTCACAACACTTTCCACGTATCGAATTTGCGGAAATGTTTAATTGATCCAAGTCTAGCTGCACCGCTTCTAGAGATTAAACTGAACAGTAAGCTGAACTTTGTAGAAACACCGGAAGCTATAATTGACCGAAAGATCAGAGTATTGAGAAACAAAGAGATCAGTTTGGTTAAAGTTTAGTGGAAGTTTCACAAAGGACCAAAAGCGACTTGGGAATTAGAGTAAAAAATGAGATCAAAATATCCGTGGCTTTTTTATTAAAGGAATTCCGAGACAAAATTCTTTTGAGAGTTGGATAATGTGATAATTGGATCCTAGTTATCACCAGAGGTAATTAATACGTGATTATTGGTTATATGCTTACATGACAACTTGATAAATTGATATAGTTGATCGGGTAGGAATGTGTGTTTTATGCATGGAATGCATGTATGAATATATGAATATATGCATGCATWATTGGTAATGGTGAAAGRYTGTRTATGTATGCATAAATATATGCATGTACATATGAGTAAGTTAGGAGATGCATGCACATGGGAAGGGTGTAGCCGACCTTCCTAATAGGGAAGGGTATAAAAGGAGGGTTAACCTCCATTTTTGCATTCTTCCTGCCAAAATCAGAATTTAATGCGATTTAAGAAGAAGAGTTTGATCGGATTGCTATTTTGAAGAAAGATACATATGATTTTCTAAAGGAGTTCATAAGGTGAGTAGTCTAATACTTTTGAAATATTTCAAATTGTAGGATTGAGGTTTGAATTAGTTATTTGTCAATTGATAATATTGATCGGATATTGTTAAATTAATTGTTATCCGGACTCAGATAAACCGGATGTGCCTTAGGCGATTTACATGTAAACCAGATATGCCTTAGGCGATCACATGTAAACCGGATGTGCCTTAGGCGATTACATGTAAACCGGATGTGTCCTAAGCGATTTATTTATAAACTGCTCAAGTGATGAGCAGTTTAGCTTTAAACCGGACACGTCTCGACCGGTTTAAAGATTAAGCGATTTATGAACTTTGATTTTATGATAAAGTGTTTCAAACGGAGAAGTATGAATACGACCATGAGTTGACCGAATTATTTTAAATCGGTCGATGAGGGAATAGTGTTGTCTGGATTTGTTATCCGGACAAAAGTGTTAGAATCTTTTTCCAAAAATGTTAAATCGGACAAACCAAGAGAAGTGTTGTCCGGATTTGTTATCCGGACAAGGTTGACCGCATTACTTGTTATCTTATCAAAATTTGATTCTTTTGGATCAACAAATGGGAATTTTGACAAAAATGAATTTGAACTGATAATAATTCCATTGATTGCGGTCCATTCTAAATGGAATTATTTAATGAAATATTTTGATGAGGAAATAAGGGTGGCATATCAAGGAGAGGTGTACCATGGGATAAGGGTGGCATATCAAGGAGAGGTGTATCATGGGATAAGGGTGGCATATCAAGGAGAGATGTACATCTGGATATAAGGGTGAGATTTGTATGTGTGTATTTCGTAATATAACTCTTACTATTATATCCCTTAAGATTACCATGGTCTGAAATCTTTATTTCTTTGTGATTGAAAGATTTAGGATCATGGTTCTTAATGAAAATCATAGTCTGGATGTTATAGAAGAGGAGATAACAGGTTTGGCCTGAAACTTTGTGTTGATCTTCTCTCTCAGTGATTTGATGATAATCCCTTTTCACTTATACGTTGTATTTATGTTTCTGTATTTTCAGTTCCAGCGATCTTCACTGAGTCTGTTCAGTGATCGCTGAAGAACTTGTATTGTAAATCTATCAGAGACCACAATACTTCAAGAAGACAACACTCACACCAAAGAACCTTCAGCAACCGTCTAAGACTGAAACTGAAGATTAGAGATTGACGAGTACGTGATCTGAATCGGTATTCAGTGATTACAAGTCTGTCTACATATGTGTGAAGACTGCTCAAACTTCAGCAAATGATGATGAGACCTTCAGGTCATTCCAGCATTCAGCAATCAATGGAAGTTTGCTTAGCATGATTGTTGTTGTCTTGTCCTTATGCACACAAAGAACAAAACCCATTCCCCTACGAAAGTTAGTACGATACGGAGCCAATTAGTCGCCTCTTTGTCCACCAACTTTAGGTAAGGATGTCTGCTCATAAATAGTGCTTTTGTACTATTGATAACTCTCATTTTGTTAGAGTTATTTGTTGTTCTTTACCCCTATTTTATTATATCTTTTGTACCCATTTTGCTCATATTCTATATTTTTGGTCCAAATTATGTTAAGA
>NC_037530.1:21626306-21660219 GCF_001531365.2 Cynara cardunculus var. scolymus
ACTTGGTCATTAAATTTGCTCTACCCATGTGACACGAAGTGGTCACCGCTGAGGTAGTCCGTTAGGAGTGCTACACATGTGACACGAAGTGGTCACCGCTGAGGTAGTTCGACATGAGTTCTACACATGTGGGGTTTTAGTCCCACCGCTGAGGTAGTTCGTAAGAATGCTCTAGACATGTGGTTCGCTACCACCTCTGAGGTAGTTCGTGGGGCGTTTCTAGGTTTAGTAGTGGCTTAACAATATAAATCATGTGTACGACGTTGTTTTTAAGATATTGCTCATAAATTTATAACTGAGATTGCTGCATTTAAAATCATTTTATGCATATAAAACATGTGAACTCACCAACTCTTGTAGTTGACACTTGTTTGACATGCTTTTTTAGGGTAAGAAAGATTTTCGGTGACATTTGTTTGAAGGCGTGTCACATTTTGCAATTCCAAAACTTCTTTTATGTTTATTTTGTAAATTTGTATTTGGGAATGTAAACTTTAGTTTTGATGTAACTATGTTTTAAATTGTATGGTTGTGTTGTTTATACACTATTGCTATGAGACTCTACCTGCCATACCTCGCGTTTCCGCTTTAGCGGGGTGTGACACAAGACCTTTGCCCTTTTGCTGAGAACTCTTCATCTTCTTATACTTCTCCTTAAGCTTCAGATATTTATCGTCTTTAGGTCTGAAGCATGATGGGGTTTTTGAAGATGGCGTCATAGTCTTCTTTAACCTGCTTTCACTCGCAAAGTGACCTTTGCGTTGACAATTGTAGCAGATTGCTGAAGCCTTGACAATAGGATATGACTTTGGCTTGTCCAAAATAGTCAGCAAAGGAGATCGGCGGAAGTTACTTTTTCTAGCAAACCTTCTAAATCACTTGGTTAGAAGAGTCAGTGACTCGTCAAAGTCTACAAGATCAAACTATGACAAATCCTCAAAGTTAGTGGGATCTAACTCCATCAAAGAAACCGAAGAAGCAAGAGGAATAAAAGAAGAAGATGGGAGATCAGTTGAAGAATCCTTAGAGATCAAAGCTAAAGGAGAGATTTTCATTTCACTGGAATCTTTGATGAGATTCCTCTTCAGTTGACAGGACTGTTCATGATTAAGCAGTATCCCATAAAGAGATCATAGAAAGAGGGAGGACATATCCTTGGACATTTTGAGACACATACAATATGTATCCCAAGATTCTGGTAAACATTCCAAAAACTTCGTCAAAGTTTCAAAATTGGAATATTCCTTGCCAACAGTCATCAAGTCGATATGAAGAGAAAATCGTTGATGTACTCAGACAATGTTTACTTTTTTTCACAGACAAAGCTTTCGTACTGTATTACTAGATTAATTTTCCTCGACTCTTTTACTTGAAAAGTAGCTTCATATTGAACACAAAGAGTATCCCACATGGATTTCGAGGTTCTAAGCTTCATAACAGAATTATAAACCTCGTCAAAAAGAGACATGGCTATTATAGATCTCGCACGAGTATCTTTAGCGACTTTCTTCTTTTCTTCATCACTCCATTGATGAGGGAGCTTTGGAATCTGCCATTCAGGAATCGCGGCAGTCGTAGCAGCTTCAGAAACAGTCGGAGATATAGCGTATGGAACATAAGGTCCATTCTCTATACAGTGTGGAATCTCAAGATCTGCACCCTCCAAGAAGAGAGACATCCGATTTTCCATAGATTGAAGTTGTCTCTTATAAATCGGGGAGGTTTGGCAAGAGAGCCATTATCGTGAAAGTTTGTATTGGTGTTTTGTAAACAAGTAAATTATTTAGAGAAAGAAAAGATAATAAAATGCAGATAAACAACTAAACAAGACCAGAAGAAAACACTGCTCTGATACCACTTGTTGATCTCAACCGGATCTACAAGAGTTAAGAAGAGAACAGTTTGTAGAAAGGGGGGGATGAATACAAACACATAAACTTTCACTTTTAAAAATATATATTGATATAGAAGAATCAATACAAATTTTTAGAGATTGTTTGCGGAAATAGAAAAGGTAAAGAGAACCTATCTAAAACGATATGAGATTACACACAAATACACTTAGCAAATATAAGAAATTTTCTGAATAAGATAAAGACAGAAAGGTGTTCTTCTTGGGTAAGAACTTTGGAATTTGAGAGAAATTCTAACTTGCTTGAAGATAAGCATATGTGTTTAGTTGTAGTGTATCGTAGTTGTGGTGCATGGGGAGAGCACTCAGCTATTTATATACCCATTGCATTAAAATGCAGTTTAGAAGGGTTAGAACACGTGTCAAGCTTTTAGAGGAAATCTTGTCCTTTGCAACAATGAATAATACTATTGTCTATTCATCAGCAGACATTCTTTCATGGAGTTGGTGGGCACTAGATTCGACTAGTCTAGTCCGTGCAGTACTATACTCTTGAAAGGTTATGGGTTTGTCCTTTGTGTGTGGAAGGACAAGACAAAACAGTCGTGCATGGCAAGCTTCATTTGATCGCTGAATATGGAATAACGTTAGAGGTTTCTTCAGCATTCACTGAGGATTGTTAGGAATGGCAATGGGCCAGTTCAGGCCAGGTATTGGTATCCCCGTCCCCAATACCGATAGCTAAAACCATCCCCGTAATCGTCCCGATCCCTGTCGGGGATCTTATCGCAGATCCCCATCGGGTCCCCGCGGTTTCCTCGATCCCCGTTGGAGAACCCGTTAAGGGTAAAAATCCTCTTTTTCACCGTTGGTTATAACTGAACCCGAACTCAAAACCGATCTAAAAAAATTACAATAAGCTAATTTTCACAATTAAAAGTAAATTACAAATTTTTTAAAGAAGTTTAAATGTCTGAAATATAATCGAACCAATTACAAACAATATATCAGATTACAATATAGAACTAAACAAAAATTCAAACATCATACAACTAAAATCACGATTTTAGAAAATAAACTAGACTTTTTCGTGATCTTTATTTGGGTTGTTTAGGTAAAGTGGATAAAAGTCTTTTAAATTTTATTGTTACTATTTTCTTTTAATGATATTATATATATATATATATATATATAAATTAAATTAATATATATATACATATCGGGTCGGGTCGGGCCGGTGATCACCGTCCCCGTCCCCATTAAAATCCCCGAATTTGTCCCCGATCCCCGCCCCGTCCCGTCCCGTCCCTGATAAGATGTCCCCGAACCCAGCCCGAAAGTTTTGATTTTCAGTTTTCACCAACGGTTTCCGGTTTTTTTTGCCATCCCTAAGGATGTATGTTGATCAGGTTATAATCACAAAATAATGCTTCAGATCACGAACGCGCCAATTTCTAATCTTCAGTTTCGGTCTTCGACATTCACTGAAGGTTCTTGGGTGTGAGTTTTGTCTTCTTGAAGTATCGTCGTCGCTGTAGGATTACAATATATGTTTCAATGATCACTGAACAAACTCAGTGATGATCATTGGAACTGAAAAGACAGAAACATAATACTTCGAAACGTAAAAGGGACTATCATCAAATCAATGAGAGAGAGGATCAATAGTGACAACTCTGAGGAGGGAAATGATCAAAGTCTGGTTCAAGCTGGTATGAGTGAATGGACTACAGTCTAGGAGGTGACTGTAACTACAGACCCAGAGATCGAACCAAAGGTTGAAAAGTCGGTGGTCTCCACAATAGAAACAAGTTTTTTTATTGGGTCTGTTAGCTAATGTGGGATTCAATGATGTATTTTCAATGGAAATCAGAGGAGTTCAGGATTTCGGTGCTGAAACAGAAGAAATGATGATTCAGATGATTTATTTTTTTGACTTTGAAGCAGATATGGATCAAGATGATCCTATCTTCCCATTTCAATTATGTCCTTAAGAAATACTTGAATCAACTCCTTAAACACCAAGTGTTCCCGATACGTCTTCTATTCCTCAAGATGCAACAAAAATATTCAGAAAGAAGTACGTACCTTTTGCTATAAGAGTAAATGTTCCAGGGTTTAACAGAGCTGGAATCAGAGAGCCTTATCTTGAAGACATTTATTTCAATGTATATGTTCGACATAGGAAAGCCTTGAGTTCAGATAAGATCTTGGGTATTCACAAGGAAATGAGTGAATATCGCAAATAATACAAGTACTTTCTCAAAGCCAAAAGACTACCCATCAGCCATGTACGAACCAAGCACCGACTCGTCTCGATCAAGAATATTGAAGCCAAAAAACTCGTCAGTGTCTAGTATCCATTGTTCTATGTGACAAGACAAGACGGTCAAGTTTGGAGTTTTAGCGAAGTTGAGTTTCCGAATATGTTTTTAGAACACTCAGAAAACATGTACCATGAAATCCACAACCAGACTGTCAGATTGGAAGGAGTTGTCAGAGGTCTTGAAGCTATCAAACGATATCTTAAATGTCATGTCAAGCTCTCTTAAGTAATTGACGTGCAAATGGGATTTGAAAGTAACTAGAAGATTGTCAACCTAAAGAGATCAGATCAAAAGTTAGAAGACATTGATGGCTATCCTCTCAACATGATTCTTGAAGATCGAAGTTTGGGGTGGTATATGAAAATTCTGAGAAAGTTAAGAGATTCCTAATATTCAGTGAGCTAAACAAGAATTACGATGGAACTATCACAATTGTAAGGAGAGAACTTGAAGGCAGGAAGGCTATTGATGACAAAGCTTCAGGTCTGAACAAATTAAGTCTGAGAGAAAGAAATTTACTGACTAGTGCTCTGGAGCTGCTTGATGAGAAGATAGAGTATCACAATTCTTTAAGAACGTGTGAGACGAATATGGGCTTTAGAAGATCAAAATTCACAGTTTCTCGTGCTAGAATCCAAAGGGAGGGGGGGAATGTTTGGTTTAGGTTTGTGCTTTAAATATTGTATTCAAGCTAGTTTCTCCTTGTTATATTTGTCATTGTAGTTTATTGGTATAAATAGTTTCATTCATTGTAATTAGTGTTGGAATTATCATTGTAACCATTTTTGAAAGAATTTAATGCAAATAATCTTTGGCTAATTCTCTCTTGGTCTCACACCTGCCTAAAGCGGAAACACGAGATATAACAGGCAAGCGAGTCATAGCAACAGTTAATGAATAACACATTTCTAAGTTGTTCAAAAACAAAACAAGTTTATCGACATAACTGAAATTAGAACTGAATACACTTTTCTCAAAATACTTCAATTTCAGACTTTAATCGATCTTGCCACGAGTATGCTCCCAAAACAGAACCAACTTTACTTATCCTGAAAAGCATGAAAATAAAACAAGGTCAACTACAAAGAGTTGGTGAGTTCACGGGTTTTCATATGCAGAAAACATTTCAATGCATAAACCAAGTAATTGCAAACTTATGTGAATTCCATGCACTTAATAAATGTAAATCTCTCACGATGTAGAACTTGAGACGCTACTGAGCCTTACCTGACCAACTGCCCCATTAATTTTCGAACAACCAAAAGTAGCCCGTACACTACTTAGGTCCCACAGTTTGATATAGTACTAATTCAGCGGTGGTCCAAATTCCACATGATTCGACCAAGAAAAACGTAGGTAATGTGCACCCCTTTCTGGGTGGGACTGTCAACACAATAGCGGCTATCCACAATACCACGGCCCGGGGATGTACCCGAGTTAACAAGTAGCGTTTACGGACAGGGACTTTTATTTGGAAAATATACTCTCAAGCACATCAATTTAACATTTATTCAAAGTGCAATAACAGTTAACAAATATAGCATAGAAAAACCCGACTAAGTAGTTCCTTAGTCCAGAGGTTTCAAGCAAAGCATCGACTAAGCAATTCCTTAGCCCGAAGGTTTTGAGCAAAGCATCGACTAAGCAGTTCCTTAGCCCGAAGGTTTTGAGCAAAGCATCGACTAAGCAGTTCCTTAGTCCAAAGATTTCAAACAAAAACTTGACTAAGCAGTTCCTTAGTCCAAAGATTTCAAACAAAAACTTGACTAAGCAGTTCCTTAGTCCAAAGGTTTTACATAAATAGACATGCAAAGTTTGCTCAATTTCATGTTTTTCCTCCATAAAATAATCAAAAGTAGTAAAAGTGGGGCCGTGAGAACTCACTAGTTTGATGAATATCCAGAGGTTGCCCTTAGAAGCCTTCTAGGCTCGCCCGAACTTCCTGAACAGACCAATATCCAGCGCTAAATTACTTAAAGGTTTCTTGCCCAAGGTAAAGCAAAGTTGCTTTTAATGCAATGCCATCAAGGTTTTTATAAAAGTCGATATTTTAATATTTACTTTTCAAAAGGAACCTTCCAAAATCCACCTAATGACATCATCTTAAGTCATCCAAAATAATGATGACAGCCGCCAATTTCCAAAATCAAGAATTTTTTAGTGGGTTTGAGACTCTTCTTAAATGCTTTACCACCTTGAGACACACGCCCCTAAAACAGATTGCATGCACCAAGAATGACAGCAATGATGGGGAGGGGTCTCAAGCTCATCATTTTCAAGAATTTAAACTCCAGCTTGAGTCATCATCATCAAACAAACTCCAGAAAAATATTTTCCGATTTCATCGAGTTTTAAAGATAATAAAACTGATTGAGGATGCATGCAAGATATTCCCATACTTAAAATATGATCAGATTTTACATGCAAGGACTCTCTCCTTCCTTCTTAGAGATTAAAGAACATGGATCACAGATTATCATCCTACCGAAGACAATTACAGGTCTTTTATGAACAATCTCCCCTCTTTAAATCCCATAAATTTACTAAAGAATCGTGTAGGTGAAGGAGAATGTAAACTTTCGAATTTTTGAGAGAATAGGAGAGCTCAACTCATACCTTTTCTTAGAATCTTGAACAATCCTTAAGAGTAACAGAATCCTTAAAGACTTGCGAGACGATAGAATCGGCTGGAAGGTGGTCGAGTTTAGAGGGAGATGACAGGATTAGGCTGAGAGTTTGGAAATGAGAGTTTTCAAAGAAAGAGGGGTATTTATATGAAGGCTTTTAAAGAAGAAATGGGTTGGCCTCTAAAGGCCCAAACCCTATAAATTATTATTTTTCTAAGTAATAAAACCCCTCTATAAATTATTTAAACAAAACAACTAAATAAAAGATTTTAAAACTCCACCCTTTAATAAATTAATTGGCCAACAAAATGAGACTTTGGAAATTTTAATTTTTTTAAATACAAAACCTAAAATATCAACTTTATTTTATTTGGAGCATTTCAAGACTATTTGGCATTGCACAAATTAACTTTGTCAGTTACCCGCCGAAACGTGATCTTCCGAACCAATCTTGGGAATTAAGCGAGACGTTCTCTAATCATCATAGTTAAATCCTAGAAAGACTTAATTCTCAATAAAGATCCTAAAATAAGGTACTAACCTGAAATCCCGAAATGACGGATTGTCACACTTGGTGTTCATCTCTTTCTACTATTCTAAAGTGTGAATCTGGTTAAAGAATACTGGGAATTTCAGCCAAGGATGTCAAGGATGAACCTTTGAGACATCTTCCTCTAGCAATCCCTCTCCATAAACCTCGACTCAGGTATGTAATCTAAATGACCCTTTTTCTTCTTCTTCTTCTTCTTCTTCTACTAGTGATAACCTACCTGCAATAGACATGCTGGCTGTGGATCTTTACAATGCTCTGAATGAAAAATCCAAAGATGAAAAGATTTACAAGAATAGTTAGAGAAATGTCATTCTAAGATCAAAGAGCTAAATAGGATTGAAGAAAATTTTAAGGACCAGGTCATTGTAAACCAAGCTATCAGCATTGAACGCGAGCAGGCTACCGCTAAGCATGAGCAATCAATTGAAGAACTCAAGGTTGAAAAGGCTACCATTGAAGGATGGTGTAAAGCCTCTCTTAAGGCCACTGAGACACTAATGCTCAGGTCCCCGTCAAGATCAAGAGTGGTCTAGGATATTCTTATGATCAGGAAGAAAATGTCAGTGACAACTCCATGCCTGAGTTTGGAACTTTTGTATCTTTTATTCCTAACATTTCTTCCTCTCAGTACTCATCTACTCAAAACTCTAATTGAAGAAACTTCTCTTAGCTCAAAATGCAAAGACAACGGTAAAACCATTGTCAGCATTCCTCTTCTTTCTAAGAAAGATCACAAGTTGAATATAACCTATTCTATTCCTTCAGCTTATAAACCTTCATCCTCGGGTATCTGAACGCTCTTAGAGATTAATCCCAAAGTTGAAAGTGAATCTTTCACCTAAGATATCTAAATCTTCAGTTGTTCTGCATCGAACAACTGAAAAAGGTATTCTTGGAGTCGGCCCCTCTCTTCTTAGGCTCCCAAGACTCGACTCTTCTAGCCCAAAGATATCTTCAGCTACCAAATCTGGTTCGCCAACTAAGGTAAAGAAAATAACTAAGGCTAAAAAGTCAGCCAAAGTGAAATCATCCACAATAGTTGTTAAAACAACTAATGTGAAGAATACCATTGACGTCACTTCTTCAGGTTCAGGGAAGACTCTTGCTAAGTCCGAGCTTTTTGTGTCAGTGAAGAAAGATGTCACCTCTAACTCTACTGGACCCATTGATAAATGGGTACGAAAGCAAACTTAAAATCTTTTCTATTACAACAAGTCAAAGGCATCTGGTATCTAGACAAATGATGCTTAAGACATATGACTCGTGACAAAACCCTACTCTCAAACTATAAAGATGAAAGAGGCCCTTCCGTGACCTTAGGAAGAAATGGAAAAGGATATACCAAAGGCTTTGGTATATTAACAAATGTTGCAACCACCTTCAAACGTGTTGCACATGTTGAAGGACTGAAGCACAATCTTCTCAGCATCAGTTAGCAGTGTGATAAAGATTTCACAATTAAATTTCTTAAGAATACATGTTATTTCTTTGACGAAGATGACAATCTTTCTCTGATAGGCTCTCTTCAAGAGAATGTATGTGTCATGAACATGGATTCTCCTTTCACTGAGAATCGTTGTTTTCTCTCTAAAGCCTCTTCACATATCAACTGGTTATGGCACAAATGGATTTCTCATCTCAACTTCAAGATGCTGAACGAGTTGTCTAACAAAGTAATCGTCGCTGGCCTTCCTCAGCACTCTTTTGCAAAGGAATCTCTTTACTCAGCGTGTGAATGGATTTATTTGGACCTGTCAATGTACAATCCATAGCTAGAAAGATATACACACTCGTTATTGTTGGCAAGTTTGCCAGATGCACTTGGGTTATCTTTATCAGATCCAATAGTGATGCATCTGAAGAAATCAACTTGTTCATAAAGCGCATCAAAATAATGAACACCATCAAGGTGCACTCGATAAGGAGTAATCATGGCACTTAATTAAAAAATAGTACCAATGATAAGCTCCTTGAGAACAAGGGAATCTCACACAATCTATCTTCTGTCAGAACTCCACAAAAAACGGTGTCATTAAAAGGAGAAATCAAATGATAATTGAAGCCTCTTGATCAATGCTCAATGAGTCTCGTCTCCCTACTCAATTATGGGCAAAAGTTATCAATACTGCATGTTTTACTCAAAATTGGTCATTGATCGTTAAGAGATTCAAGAAGACAACTTATGAACTTTTCCATAGTAGAAAGCCTTCTCTCACCTTTCTACACATCTTGGTTCTACTTGCTACATCTTAAACAAAAAAGATCATCTTGGAAAGTTCGATCCCAAAGTTAATGAAGAATTCTTCCTTGGATATTCTTCAGTATCCAAAGCCTTTAGAGTGTTCAAAAAAACCTACAAACAATAGAAGATACTATTCATGTCACGTTTGATGAATCTCAATCAGATAACTCTAAACCTATCTATGATGATGTAGAATAGTTATACAATTGGATGATATCTCATTATGGAGAACCTGAAGCTTTGTTCAGCAATCAACCCAATGTTGATCTCCTGAAACTAAAGATAATCCATTTATCATTCCAGACATGACTAATAACAAAGATGAATTCTTTTCAGGGATTGCTTTAGTCATATACCTCCTTCTACTTCAAATACAGATCCTTCAGTCACTGAATCTTCTTTAGTCACTGAACCTCTCTCAGTAAATGAATCTCTCATGAGTTTCCTTTGGCAAATCAAGTTGTTACTAAAGACTCTCTTGCTGAAGCTTCATCTTTTGTAATTAAGCCCCCAAACTCAGAATGTGACAATTTATATCATCTACCAGCTCAACGATGGACGAAATGTCATCCCATCGATCAAATTCTTGGTGATCCAAGTACGGGTATTTAGACTCGTTGAGGTCTAGGTAATGTCTTTTTCTTTGTCAACTTTCTTTCTTTAGTTGAGCCCAAGAAAATCAATGAGGCTATCACTGACCCAAGTAGGGTCACTACTATACAAGAAGAAGTCATTGAGTTTGATAGAAATAAAGTCTGGTACCTTGTCCCGTGTCTATCTAGCAAAACTATGATGTGCACCAAATAGGTTTATCACAATAAGTTGGGTGAACAAGGAACTGTAACCCGTAACAAGGCTCGACTTGTTTCTCAGGATACAGGCATGAAAAAGGCATCGACTATGATAAGACCTTCACACCAGTGGCTAGACTCGAAGCAATTCAACTCTTCGTAACCTATGTTGCCTATAAGGACTTTAAAGTCTACCAAATGGATGTAAATAGTGCTTTCCTAAATGGAAAACTTCAAGAAAAAGTTTATGTTGAACAACCTCTAGAGTTTCTTGACCTAAAGTATCCAACTTATGTCTATCGATTGGATAAAGCTTTTTATGGGTTTAAATGGGCCCCTCATGCCTGGTATGACACCCTTTCTTCATGTCTCATCTCTGAGAAATTTGTCCGTTGAAAAATTGACCAGACCTTTTTTCTTAGGAAAGTCAAGGGTCATATCATTCTAGTTCAAATTTATGTCGATGATATTATATTTGGTTCTACTAATCCATCTTTGTGTTTTTGTTTCTCTTAACGCATGAAGAAAGAATATCAGATGTGCATGATGGGAGAATTGATATATTTTCTAGGTTTTCAGATTAAGCGATCCGGTAAAAGCATTTTACCAGTCAGAGTAAGTATATCAGGGATATGTTGAAGAAATTTGACTTAACCAACAGTTAATCTATGAACACTCCTATAGTTCCTCCTCTCTCGCTGAATAAGGATTCAAATGGAAAGCCTGTAAATGTTACTTTTTAAAGAGGAATAATCGGCTCCTTGTTGTATATTACAGCCAGTTGACCTGATATTATGTATTCTACCTATCTATATGCAAGATATCACTCTGAACCCAAAGAATCTCATCTAATTGCTATAAAACACATATTCAGATTTCTAAAGGGTACTCCTAATTAGGCCTTTGGTATCCCAAAGACTCAGGTTTTGACCTAATCGGTTATGCTGATAGTGATTTTGTAGGTTGCAATATAGATAGTAACATCACCACAGAAGGTTGTCAGCTTCGTGGTGGAAAGTTGGTGATCTGGACAAGCAAAAAGCAAAACTAATTGTCAAATCAACTGCTGAAGTTGAATATGTAGTAGCTGGAAGCTGTTGTGCCTGAATTCTTTGGATGAAATATCAGCTAGTGATTATGATCTTCAGCTCTCTAAGATGCCTATCTATTGCGATAGCACTAATGCCATTGCCATTGCAAACAATCCTGTATTTCACTCTAAGACCTAACATATGAAGATCGGATATTGCAATCCCGGATTCAAGTCATTAACAAACAAATCATTCAAAGAATCAAGAACAAGATAGATGAATTGAATAAGTCATCTTGTTTGTATTCCAAAAACAATAAGTACAATTGTTCTTGATCTCTAATCTCTCTCAATCTCAATCTAACTCTCAAATAACCGCTCCAACTAACAAAACTAACTACCAACTATGTATACCAGCACTATAAAAGGAAACTAAACTAACAATTACAAAGCTCTTAAAACATTTTAGCATAGGGACTTGAATACAACATTTTTGTTCCAACATATATCATTTTATCAGAGATCATGTTATGAATGGTGATATTGAACTTCACTTTGTACCCACTAAGTACCAACTAGATGATCTGTTTACAAAACCTCTTGATAAAACAAGATTCAATATTTTAATCAGCAAACTTAGATGCTAAACGTGAGGATTAATTCTTTCAACACTAAGCATCACTCAGTGATAAAAAGTGAAATAATTCAGTGTTTCTTATTTTATCACTGAGCTCTTAAGTAAATGTATCTTTCTCTCTAAGGTATGTCTACGTTCTCTTCTTTTCTCGAAACTTAAAACTACCGTTGAACACTTTTCTTACTCAATGATCAAAATGTTTAAAAAAAACAATGATGAAGGGTCATATTCTTATGACATCATTAAAATTTTTAAATAAATGGACTAATTTCATGCACGTCCTTCTAGCACACGTTTGTTCACTTTCTTTATAACCCAACCATCTTAAAATGAAATGTAAAGAAAAATCATCATTGCACATCTTTTCGAAGCGTCATTTTCTCTCTCCTTTTTCTCTCTCATCGCCCCTATAAATACCTTTCTTACTCTCTCTTTTTTCCCTTACGCGAACAACTCAAAATAGAAACTCTCTCTCTCTCTAAATTTTGTGCAAGCAAGAACTCCTAAAAACAACCTATAAACTAGTTTCTTCTTCTTCTTTTAGGAAACAATTTTGTTAATTAGCTTTTGACTGCTTAATCTTCAAGAAACTTGTTTGATATTTAAAACCATCTTTCTTCCTTTTAAATATAAACAACAGGTTAAATAAATCTTTCTTCTTCTTAATTTATTTTAACTAAGTTTATAAATTCTTCTTGAAAACCCTAATTTCTTCTGGGTTTTCAAAAGAAAAGTTTATCCTTCAAACTTTTGTTCCAAAGTGCTTTCTAACATAATCGTGTGTACGATTACATTTCCTTTTTTTCGTGTTACAGAAATGGATGTTGCTTCGAATGTAAACTTTGCTCTTGAAGACAGTTCCTTCATACTCAACAATCACGTTCCACTTCTGCAAATCCCCATAGACAAACACAGTTTATGGATGCTGCTAAGTTCCACAAGAACTGTTTCTGGGATATGCCCTCACCTTCCAACCCGTAATGGTGAAGGATATCCTCAAAAAATTCCGGTTCACCAGTGAAGCAAGGACCCTGAAAAACAAGGATGGAAACTATGTCGTCAAGATATTCTATGAGATCAACCAAATGACAGTGAGTTTCGGTTTCTCAACTGTTCAGACTACTCTCAGACAATGTTTGCTTCCTACACCAGCGATCCAGATAGTGAATATTTTGTCAAATTTTTGGACGATTGACTGGCCACTAAAGAAAGACTCCGACTCAGAGCTCAACAATCCTGTGACCAAAATCGAGAAGAATCGGATGTCAGTGATCTGGCAGTACATGTTTTCTCATTTTGTTCAGTGCATGGGTGGGAAAACTGGTGGCCAAGATCAAGCAAGCCGGGTGGCGCTGAACATCGGCTACTCAGTCATCAAAGACATAACTGTCAACTATGCTTAGCTTATATTTGATGATTTGATACTAAATTTGAACAAGTGTTCGCAAGAACAGGTGGTTCCCTACACCAGGTTCTTGAGCAGGATTCTAGCCAAAATCCTATCAACAAAGTAACTTGCTTAGTGCGGTCTCCCCATCTAAGGCTTGGATCAAGAATCCTTGATCACAAGTCTAAGCCTTTATATGTTAGTATATTCCCTCAAATGCTAAGGATAGCCAATGCTCCTCTTCTTCTTCCTTCTTCTTCTTCTTCTTCTTTTTCTTCTTTAGTAGCTACGAATGTGGCAAACCCCCCTTAGTCTGTCTAAGGTACTACCTCCTTATCTTCTCGAAAGAGGAAACGATCTAAAGCCACTCTTAATCCCTCAAAGACGGTTAAGAAATCCACAAAGGGAAAGCCATCTAAGCTAGCTGAGACCTCTCAACATGTCTCAACTATTGAACTTCGCCTTTCCCCCAAGGAATCTGCTGTTACCCTCCCTTCCTCTTCAGCAATATCTTCAATTGTTCTCGTATGTGTGGCTCATATCCCAACAACTTTAGTTACTCAAATCACTGAATATGTTATTTCCAGCATAGCCACTGCTGATCCTCCACATCTCTTCTCAAACATTCTCTTTTCCCCTCCTTCTTTGGTCTCTATTACACATGTTCATGATCCAATGGTGGTTGTCCTCACTATTGTGTTAGTGAAATGCCCAAAAACCAATCATATGATGATTGTAAATTTGAGTTTTTTTCATGATATTAATAAATATAAAAGTATTGCCTATTTTATTATGTCTATATTATATTATGTTTTTTAATTATTCATAATAAATAACCTAGTTAAATATTATTTCGGGTTTAAGGTTGAAGTAATATGAGAATGATTAGCATATGTAGGGATTCATATAGAGATATTGAATCTGCATATGGGTACAAAATGGAGATTTTGTGTATCGGACATGACTCATTATGAGAACACTTCATTGGATGTCATGTAAGTGTCATAAGTTTTTCTCATCTGGTCAATGTACATATAATTCTTTGACTTGAGAACATGGAGTTTGTTATGTGTGAGTAATGTATTTTGACATTTATTCTAATCATTTCGTAACTAGGTGACAGAATGATAGTTGGGTATGTTGCATATCACATGATAGAATTAGCATGTTCGAGATAGGATTTTTCCCTCTTTTATAACGTCAGTGATGTCTCTGGGCCCCTTGATAAATATATACTAAATAAATGCATGCATGCTTAGATAATTGATATGAGATATCATTATCTATTTTCTAATAGAATGTTAAGGAATCAAGAAACTAGAGATTGAACATAACAAGAATGATACATTCAATGTCTCATGCTCAATCTGGACATCAAGGACAAAAGAATTCACTGTGTAAAACTAAAATTGACTACAAACCGATAATTTGTTGTGTCACCAATTCTCGTCATTTGGGTAACGGTAATGTACTGCTAGATACCGCTCATCGTTTATAATTATAAATATGAGATTTATATTTATTACCAACATGTCGAGAACCCATTAGGTTACACGCTTTGAACATATTCGAATAAGGAGTTTCAATAAATAAATGTTTAATTAACATATCTGATTTGTATCGATTTAATTTGATTAAATAAAATCATATATTATTTATGTTGGACATAAATAAGGATGATTAGGGATGGGCTTTGTAAGAGAGTGATGATGTATGAAAGTCTTACACTCAAGCATGGTGGAGGCCTGGTGATGGTTAGGCCATACATCTCATATCCATATAATGTGTATGACATTTTTATGCTAATATCTTTAGTCTTGCAATTCTCTCTCAAAATCACCTATAACAATATGTTATGTTTTATTTCTATATTTTGAAACCGTGACTAGCATCACGAGAAGGCAAAGGATTTGGATTGTTCGCGTGGATACCATAGAGGCATCAAGCTTTGTTTGTTGCTGTGATTCAAGGTTTCGCTAACTGTGAGGTATAATTTCGAAACACCCAATTTATTTCGGTTCATATGGGTCCTTGGAGGGTTACGATTTTATTTTCGGCTGTGCTTGAGATCCCGTAACCCAGCTGTTGTATCAGAGCTACTTACGAACCTCTAGATCAGTTTTTGTGACATGCACGCTATATTTAAAAACTGTTTTTGTTGTTGTATGTTTTTGTTTCGTAAATGTTTTGGTTTTTTCGCCCCAGAAATGTTCTGAATCTCGAAAATCTTTAAACATGAAAAACCTAGATCTTTCTGTCAGCTTTTCGAATTGCATCATTTCGACTTCGTATGAATTTGTTATGAATTGTTTACGACAGTGTCGCAATGTTGTTCAAAAATCGAACCCGTAGTGGGTTTGACTTTGTCTTCGGCCCATAAGGGTTCTAGATCTTTAAAATCCTAAAACATAAAAGATAAAGATCTTTTTGTTAATTTTTCAAAGAACTTTGAATCCCCCTTTGTCAATGTCGTATCAATTTTGTATTATTTATACGGTGGTGTTACAAATCGATTTTATGTTTCAATGTGATTGAATATGTATAATRTGATTTGTTTGGTGAATGGTTATAGCTCTTAGTCTTGAATGTATTATATTTKATAAATATGACTTGCACGTCGTGCCTTTCTCTATATACTCTCTTTGTACATTATCCTCTCATCCAATCCCCTCGAATGTAACTTGAGGTTTCTTTGATTGAAATGTAAAGTATTTTGTATAAAAGAAAGCGAGAGATGGAGGCATTATGAAGTGACGAAGATAAGAAGACTTAGGGTCATAGAAGTTTATTTTATGTAATGATATTCATACTTGCCTCTATGAATATCGCATAAGGGGGTAATACCCATCTAACATTTTTTTAGTCATTATATGTTGTGATATATTATGCGTGGTTGTTTGTATGTGATCCTTGTTATAATCTTTTAAAACAAAATATATATTTTTTTAAATGTATAAGTAAAAGGAGTTTTACAAATCAAAATGAGTTTTGATAAAAGTAAAAAGTAAAATGGTTTTATATAAGATATAAAATGGACCGTCGATCTCGAGTGTCTTAGTACATCATACAAGATATCCACCGATTTTGTCACAAAGGTCTAAACTGCCTAAGAAAGGAAGGTATTCAAGTGATCCACCTCCAATCTAGTTTCCGGTTGAATCAAGCAATAAGGAAATGATCTATCACAAAAGAAAGAATGGTATATTCAAACTAACTAAAATCCCTCGCCAAAATATTAAGTTTAAGATGCCTTCCAAACATGGCACTTATCAAGACTTTGATCATTGAGGTTGGGTCATGCTAAAGTTGAGTACTCTCTGTAATCGTAGTAAGATAAGGTAAGCATAAGATTCCTACAAAATCCATTTTTGGGTCAGACTTAACCAAATTAAGCCTAATAGGATTAGGGATTTGGAGGCATGAGTTGGGAACATTAATATGATGAATTTAAATAAAAGTTGTTTACTCAACTATCCAAGAGATACATAGAGATGTAATTAGCAATGTTGTTGCTTACCGAAAACATTATTGGTTGATTGGTTAGCTAAATCTAAATTGATTGATAATGAAAATATGGATCTTAGCTTGCTAGAAAGCTTGTGACGTTTTTCGAAACAATAAAAGAGGGTTGTTTTGACTAAAATAGTGGAACTTGTTTGATGAAAGTCTTTATTAAACAATAATAATTTCATGGAACTAAGAACTCTACTTTTCTATTGTAGATTACCAATGGCACAAACCAACAACGAAAACAAAAACACTTTACGATCGATTCTTGAGAAAGAAAAGATCAACGGAACAAATTTCATCAATTGGTATCGTAATTTGAGAATTATCCTCAAAGCTGAAAAGAAACTGTATGTCTTGGAGCAACAAATCCCTGAAGAGCCTAATTTCGGTGCTTCGAGAACTAAAAGGGACACTTTTGAAAAACATGATGAGGATGCTTTGGACTTCTCATGTCTAATGCTAATAACCATGGAACCTGATCCTCATAAACAACATGAAAATATGGAGGCGTTCGATATGATCGAACACCTAAAATTTATATTCCAAGAGCAAGCTAGACATGAGAGGTATGAAACATCCAAGGAACTGTTTCATTGTAGAATGTCTGAAGGCAGTCCCGTTGGCACTCATATGCTTAAAATGATTGGGCATATTGAACACCTTGAAAGACTAGGTTTCTCTTTACGAAATGAGTTAGCCAATGATGTAGTTTTTACAATCATTGCCAAATAGCTACAGTCAATTTGTTTTGAACTACAACATGCATGACTTTGACAAATCCCTCCAGAATTGCTCAACATGTTACGAACTGCTGAGCAAAAACTTGCAAAGAACAAATCCACCATTTTGATGGTCCGGAAGGAAAAGAAAGGGAAAGGCAAAGGAATATCCATCGCCAAACCCACTTCTAAATCTTTGAAGCCAAAAGAAGGCATTAAGAAACCTATGGTAACTGTACCTAAGGAGGGTGAGTAATTTCACTGCAACAAACCCGTGCATTGGAAGAGGAATTGTCCTATCTACTTTCAGAAAAAGAAGAAAGAAAATATAACATCCACTTCAAGTATCTATGTGATAGAAGCTAATTTTTCTACATCTTATACATTATGGATATTAGATATCAGATGTGGTTCTCACATTTGTAGAAACAGGCAGGAACTAAAAAGGACTAGAAGGTTGAGCAAAGGTGAAGTTGATCTACACGTTGGAAATGAGGCAAAGGTTGCTACTACAGCCGTAGGATCTATTTTGTTAACTTTGCCGACTGGATTAATATTAGAACTCGATGACCGTTATTGCGTACCATCTATTTCTAGAAATTTGAATTCTGTATCTTGTTTGGACTAGAAAGGTTTTACCTTTAATATTGGGAACAAATGTTGTTCATTCTCTTTTGGTAATATATATTATGGTGATGCAAGTTTGATTAATGATCTTTATGTTCTTAATATGGATAATTCGGATTTATAACATATAAAAGGGAGGCCAAATTGAATAGTTCAAATTTAACCTATCTCTGGCATTGTCGTCTTGGGCATATAAATGGAACTCACATCTCCAAACTCCATAAAGATGGACTATTGAACAAATTCGATTTTGAATCATATGGGACGTGCGAAGCTTGTATAATAGGAAAGATGACAAAGGCTCCGTTTGTTGGACAAAGTGAGAAAGCAAATGATGTATGAGGTCTGATGAACATACAAGCTAGAGGTGGTTATAGATACTTCATTACATTTACTGATGATGGCGTATGAAAGTCTTACACTCAAGCATGGTGGAGGCATGGTGATGGTTAGGCCATACATCTCATATCCATATAAAATGTATGACATTTTTATGCTAGTATCTTTGTTTTTGCAATTCTCTCTCAAAATCACCTACAACAATATGCTCTCTTTTCTTTGAAACCGTGACTATCATCACGAGAAGGAAAAAGGATTTGGATTGTTCGCATGGATACCGTGGAGGCATCAAGCTTTGTTTGTTGCTGTGATTCAAAGTTTCACTAACTGTGAGGTATAATTTTCAAACACCCGATTTAATTCGGTTCGTATGGGTCCTTGGAGGGTTACGATTTTATTTTCTACTGTGCTTGAGATCCCGTAACCCAACATATTGGTGAAGCCATCACCACAAGACCTAAGGATGTTCCTCTCAAATCCCCTCAACAACATGCGCATGATCCTCTCGACAACTTATTTGAGATGTTCAGCGGTTATCCTCTGGATGCTGCTGATGAACACTCAGGTATACACCAAACCCCCTCGCTTACTTTCTTTGTTACTAATCCCGAGTTTTCTCATGCCCAATGCTCTCCTATTTCTACAGGTCCTATGGAGAATTAACCCCCAATTACTAAGACAGATGCCTATGATATGGCTAGGGATGTCAAGTTGTTGCTCCCTACTGTTGCAACAGTCCTTGACAAAATGGACGAACTACAACAGGGAATGCCCTCAAAGGATGACCTGGATAATGGCCTCTCTGCTGTTCAAGCTAAGGTTAGTGAAGTCAAAGTTGAGTTGAATGCCATGAAGACAAAAGTCCAGCAAAACTTTGAAGCTATTGCTACTCTCTCCAGCAAGGCTGAAGATTTTCAGGTTCAGCTTACCAAGCATGGTGAGCTCCTTGAATGGATTTTCCAGATCCTACAACAGCCAACATCTATCATATGGTGGTTGAGCTCAACCTTTGTCAAGCCGAAGCCATTGCCTCCTTGAAGCAAAAGTTGCAAGCCCTTGTTTCTAGCTTACCACTCTCAGCTAATAATGTTGATGATGACAAAGAAGGGGAGAAGGCTCCGGAGAAGGCTGCTAAAAATGACCTTGGGGAGAAGGCAATGGAAAACCCTACTGAGGATGTCCGGGAGAATACTCTTGAAGCCATCGATAATGATGATGTCGTAGTTACTGTTGCTGACCATAAATACCTTCATCCTTCCACCTCTGCATTTACAAATATTGGTGATGAAGATGAGGAAGATGATGATGAGGAGGAGGAGGAGGACTCTGAGGCTTACATCCCAGACACAGGTACTGATCTTGGTGGTGATGATGATGATTTAGCCATTTAAATCATTTCAAGAAAGACTGTCAAAGAAATCTCCTTCAGGGAACCTACTTCTCAGGGGGAAAGATAATCCCACCAGCACTCCTCTGGCAAAGGAAAAGGAGTTGCTGAAGAAAAATTTGCCCTAATTCTTGGGGCACTCAACCAATCTGAGGACGCAGACACTTCTTCTAGGTTTATACCCGTCACTCAGAAGTCGAACCTTCAATCCCTCTACCTCTATCTCTCTCTACAACATCGACCCTCTATCACTCAACCCATCTCCAATCTTTTGAAACCATTGAAGATGATGAAGATTAAGATGAAGCCTGCAACCTCAAAACCAGGAAGTCGTTAAGACAACCTGTATGTTCAGAGGTTGAAGAAGACCAGAGGATGACTCATCTCATAAGTCATCTTGATTCATCTAAAGTAAAAATTCCTCTTCGTACATCTAGATGTAGTGAGTTCGACTTCCTCTATAAAGCTGAATGTGAAGAATCCCTAAAAGTTGAATAAGAGTTGAAGAAACATCAGCAACAACTTAAAGACAGCCTAGAGTTAGCTAAGACTTTTGTTGATCAATATCTTGTTGAAGAGAAGTTCAAGCTGAAAGATCCTTTCAGTGCTCAAGCCTAACTCTTAACAGAAGCTGAATGAAAAAGACAATGGGTGCTGAAGCTGAAAGATCATGACTTTAACTAGTGCAGAGTAAGAATCAAAACAAGAATGAGCCCTCACAAGATCTCGCATGTCCCTATCAGTGGTCGAATGAAATATGGTGCTCTTCTAGTTTCAATGGTCATCTTCCGATAGAACAACGATGTTGTTACTGAGTATCCCTCCTTTCTCAACAAGTATGATTTCTATTAATGGCTCGAGATTCGAGAGGTGATTCAGAAGTCCAAATCCAAACACAAGGCTTACATTGAAAAAGTTTTGAATGAACTATTCAACAAGGTGTCGAATACAATCGAGGTTCCTCCTCTTCAACAGAAGTCCTCTCAAAGACGAAACCTTTCTGATCCTAAAGAAGGGGTATCCCACAGAACGAGCACGAAACAAAATTCTTAGTGGATAAACTCTTCAAGGATAGAAAGAAGCCAGATATCTCAATGTTGAATTTGTCACTACCTGAGAAGGGACCCTATATTGCCAACACAGTGTACGTGAAACATGAATATGGACTTATATTCATTGACTATGATGGTCAATACAAGTTTCAGCGAGTATCTAAGATCCATCTCTGCCCAATATATCACCTTGAATATCTTCGAACTTGACTGAACGAAGATCTTTATGGAGAGATGATGGACCACAAGATTCGAAAGGAAATGCTCAGAAGAAAGATTCAAGGAGAAGATGTACCTGACTACATCAGCTTCGAAAATCTACATTAGAAAACCTTTCATTCTTGTAATATCTTGTATATCTTTATCTTTTCTTTCCGTGTATAGCTTTTATGTTTTAAGCCTACCAAAACCAATTGTAATCAGTTGTAATATTTTCTCTTCTAAGATATTTCAATAAAATGATTGGTTCACTAAAAAATATCCCTAAAAAGAGTAAATGGGACATGTACTTATGAGTTATATTTATTTTTTATAATCGTTAACACCTTCCTAGTCAGTGGATATGCTCTCAGTATTCAGTTTTCATATTATGTAAGTTTATTCTTTCCTTGTAATCCTTTACAATTAATGTAAATCTCCATAGTAAACTGTATCACTGAAAAAGATCCCAAAATAGTTAAAAAGGACAAGTATTTTACTAGTACCTTTTTCTTACTATAATACCGAAGCATATGTTGCTTTGTCATCATCAAATAGGAGGAGTGTTGCATTCAAAATTGCGCTTAATGTTGTATTCAAGTTGTTTCTCCATTTTGTATTTGTCTTTAAAAGCATTCTAGGTATAAACAGTAATTTCCTTGTAATTTTAGTAAGTAGTCTTAAACATCATTAGTTTGTAATCACTTTGTAATCTTCAAGAGATTGAATACAAATCCTTTGGTGAAAAATTCTCTCTACATTCAAATATTATTCTTGATTGAACTTTACTAGATTTGAATATTTGGGATTCACATTTTGTATCAGAGCGAACTGCAGCAATTTTGATTAGAAAATTGCACGAAAATCGAGAAAATTTGCATAGAAATCTAGAATTCTACACATTTTTTGGACTGTTCATAGTGTTTTTCATAGTGTTCTTGAGATTTTTTTTGAGCATATTATTCTATTTCTCATCTAAAGTATTCAATTTGTTCTTGTTTGATCGTTGATTTGTTGTTAATCTTGTGAGATTTACTGTTTGGAATCTTTGTATACAAACAATTTTAGGGATTGATCAATTAATCGTCAAGTTTTGAAGGATTTTTGAAGTTTTTGAAAAGTTTTTGTTCGTACAAGAAACTCATAAATTTTGTGGTTTTTATCGATATTTTGGTGAATTTTTGGTAAGATTGTTGTTTTTCATTCATCGCTCATAGAATAAATTCATAGAGCGAATCCGGTGGTTGAATATTGTTTAGTGTCTGATTTAGTGATATTCGAACATTATATTGTGTTGATTGTTATTCGTATCCAGTCATCGAATATTCTTGCTTCTTGACCGTATTTGTCATATCTGATCATTGATATTTGTTTGATTGTTCAAGTTTGTGGAATCCGATCATTGATTTTTTGTGTTGACCGTATTTGTTGAATCCGGTCAAGTTTTGTTGATAGTGTATCTGATTGATATATTGTCCGGATTCATAGTTTTCCGGTTAACCTTCATATGGATTGATTTGTGAATTGTTCAAGTTTTTCTTAGTGTTGCTTATTGATTGTTATATCTGGATTGCTTGTTAACCGTATTCGTGATTCATTTGATAAGAAATTCTTATGTTTGTAATTTCTTAATTCTAAGTGTCTAGAGACACCTGTCCGGAGACACTTGTCTGATATCTCTTGTTTCTTGTTGTTGTTCGTATTCAACATCCGGATACATCATCTGGAGACCTTATCCAGATAAGTGAATTTGTATTTTGACCTTATCCGTATTCGTATGCATAACAGTTTGTGTGTAAATTTTTGTTAAAGTCTTTTGAATATTAATTTTTAATCAAAATCTTAAACTGCAGAGATCTATTTTCTTAAATAAGACAAAATGAGTTCTTAAGAAGCAATGGCTATTGGAACCGATACAAAGTCACTTGTTCTTTTCAGAGGTGACTATATCAATGGAGAGATCAATTTCTAAACTTTATAGACAGACAAAAAGAAGGTCATTTGATCATGGAATCTTTGATGGATGGTCCAGCTGTTTTCTGGAAGGAAATTCCAGCAATTCTTGAACAAAACAGACTAGCAAAAATAGTGGTCAAAGAAAAGTCTGAATACAGTGCTAGTGAACAAGATAGAGCACATGTTGATGTATTGTGTAAATCTTACATGATGCAAGCATTAACAAATGATATCTACACAAGTATTGATAGCTACAAATCTTTTTATAATGGCATGTGGAAGCAGATTGAAAGGATGATGATGGGTTCAAAGGTGGGAACTCAACTGAAAGTCACAAATAGTATCACAAGTTATGAAGAGTTCAAGCCTAGAGAGGGAGAAAGTCTTGATGATGTGTATGATCGTTTGACTAGACTTCTAAATGAGTTGACAAAGAATGAAATCATAAAGACAAGGATTGAAATAAATGTCAAGTTTCTAAGCAATTTGCAGCCAGAGTGGAAACCATTTGCTAATAATATCATATATAACAAATCATTATATGATATTGACATCCACGAGGCATATGAAACTTTGAAGCAGAATGAAGAGGATGTGTTGGAAATTAGAGACTTAAAGAAGAAGAAAGAGAAGGAAGTAAGCGATCCTTTGGCATTTGTTTCTTAGAAGAAGGGAAAGACAAGGGCTGGCAAGCATGTGAAAGAAGTTCTTCAGACAAGTGAGTCTTCAACTGAAAGCAGCAATGAATCTGATTCTGATTCAGAAATGAAAGAGATTAAGCAGGCAATGGTCATGTTGACAAAGGCATTCCAAAAGAAGTTTTACAAGAAACCGCATTCTAACAATTAGAGATTTTCATCTGGTTTGAAATATGAATACAAAGACAAGTTTTGAGAGAAAAAAAAGTATGAAGAGAAAATATTTGAAAAGAAATCTATCAAGAAAACTGATGAGAAGTAGAGGTTTGTGAAGGAAGTTGCTGATGAAAACACAAAGTGCTATAACTGTGGAAAGTTGGGACACTTCGCTGTTAATTGTAGAAAACGAGTGTCTGAAAAAATTGATTACTACAAGAACAAGTTTCTCCTTTCAAAACAAAAGGATGCGGGTAAAGCTTTGATGGCAGAAGATGATCACTAGTTAAACCTCACTACTGAAGATGAGGAATCAGATGTTGTTGCTCATATCTGTTTGATGGCAAGGACTGAAAATATATATCTGATAATAAATAGGAGAGGGTAGAATCAAGTGATGAGGTACTTGAATCCTCATGCATTGAGCAGATGCAAAAAAATGATGCTCAAATTACAAGATTTTCAGCAAAAATTAAAATTTGAAAAAGATCGAGTTGCTAATTTAGAAAAAAGATCTTAAAATGCAACAAGATAAATACATTAAGCTAAACAGTGAAAATGTTGAAAATTTTTGCATGGGCTCAGTCTTTGTTATCTGAGAGCAAAACGTTATCTGAAAAATCAGATCTCTTAAAAGGTAAATTATCTGACTCGTATGAGAAATATAAATCTTTGGAATTAATAAATGATGATCTGGTTGTTAAGAACAATACTCTTACATTGCAAAATAAGATTTTGAATGAAAAACTGAAAGCCCAGGAAGAAAAGTTGTATAAGAGAGGGCAAACTGATCAAACTATTTTTCTAAACAAGCGTACTAAGACCTGATTTTTTTAATCCTAGGGAACGGTTAGGCTATGAGAATCCTAATCGTTTGAAGAAAGCTTTATATTACACTTATACAATATACAAATTTGAATATCTTGACCTCGGTCTAGAATATCAAATAAAATTTACAATATCTTCAGACGAGGTTGAAAAAAAGAAGATTTGAATAGGAAAATAGAGGATAAAATGCAAGTTCCTTTTGACTATTCTAAACTAAATGAAAGCTATGAAAATCAAGTTGTTGCTCTTTCAACAGATTATTTTCACAGTTATTCCAAAGCAGAACTTGAATCAAAACCAGTTGCACCAAAACTTTATACTCCAACTTTGATTTAGAAAAACAAGTTGTTCAACTGGAAAGAATTTTAAAAGAAGAAAGACTTTTGTTTCAAAAAGAAAAGGAAGAATTTTTAAATAAAATTGAAAATTTGAAAAGTCAAAAGTCAAAGAGGAACCTGTTGAATCTGAGTACTTTTCATGTTCAAAACCTTCAAGTGATGCTTCTGAATCTGAAGGGTTAAAATTTTCAAATGAAGAACTTAATTTTTCGGAAATCTTAAATTTGGATTCTTGTTTAGATCAAGAGATTGATCAATTTGATTTTTCTAAGCAACTGCCCAGTGATGAAGAGTTTATTTTAAATAAAAATGAAAAGACTGAATATTCTGACAAGGCTTCAGATTTTGAAAAAGTTTTTAATTAAAAACCTGTTTCTGAGAATTTGTATTATAAAAAGAATAAAATCAAAAGAAGTTCAAAGAAACAGAAGAAGAGTGCTGATAAAATTCTGAAACATAAAGTTCATTGTAAAACTAAATCTAATGATTTTGTTTCTCATGTTTCAGATAATTCATTGAAGATAAAATGAATCTGGAAAGTGATAGGATCTACGTCTGTAGATACACTAAAATCATCTGATCAGCTTAGGAAGAACAATTTTGCAAATTCTGTACTCAATAACACTGTGAATGTAAAGAAATATTCATATAGTGAAATCATTAATATCGAGGAAAGCAAAATGCGTTGTTCTTATTGTCGATGGGATGAATTTGTGCCTTTTACTTCTTTTCATGCTCATCATTTTATGCATAATGTTACATCTGCTATTAAAAAGAAAATCATTTTCAAAGAAAGTTGGTTTGGTAACTACAACATACCACCAACTAGGGCTAATCTAAAAGGACCCATACTGAAATGGGTACCTAAGTCCAACTGATTCAATGTGCAGGTTAACCGGCATGTGTGGTTCTTAGACTCTAGATGTTCTAAACACATGACTGGTAGGAAATAATTACTTTCTAATTTTATTGAATCTTTTGGTGGCATGGTAAGGTTTGGTAATGATCAATTGGATATGGTGACGTAATTGCTGGAAATTTCATGATAAAGAAAGTCTCGTACGTCGAAGGACTTTGACACAATCTGTTTAGTATTGGTCAATTCTATGATAAAATCTGGATGTTTGTTTTAAAGCTAACCGGTGCAGTGTCTGTACTACTGATGGTAAGGAACTTCTTGATGGATCCAGAAAATCTAATCTATACACAATTGACTTATCAAATTTACAAGTGGATACTGATGTTTGCTTGTTTTCCAAGGCTTCTTTGTAGCAAAACGTACTGTGGCATCGATGACTTTCTCACCTAAATTTCAAAAATCTGAACAAGTTAGTTTGTGATAACTTGGTGAAAGGTCTTCAAAAGCTTAAATTCAATACAGACCATGTTTGAGCAGCATGCGAAATGAGTAAAATGAAGAGAGTTTCTCATATGACCAAGGCAGAGTTTAATACTGATCGTCCTCTACATCTTCTACATATGGATCTTTGTGGTCCTATGAGAGTTTAGAGTATCAACGGGAACAAATATGTTTTAGTTGTTATTGACGAATATTGTAGATACACATGGGTTCATTTCCTGAGCTCTAAAGAATAATTCGCAGAGATAATCATCTCACTCTTGAAGAGCGTTCAAGTCAATCTTCAGTTATCTGTTTAGAAAATCAAAACAAATAATGGAACAAAATTCAAGAATAAAACTCTAGGTTCAATTCTGGAATCTCATGGTATCTCTCGTACATTCTCGGCAGCCCGAACACCACAACAAAATGTTGTTGTTGAGTGAAAAAATAGAACTCTAGTGGAAGCAGCTCGTACACTCCTCACTTTCTTGGAGCTTCCTTTATTTCTATGGGGTGAAGCTGTTGATACAACGTGTTTTACCCAGTACCGATCCCTCATACATAAAAGGTTCGGTAAAACACCATATGAACTCATAAATAAACGAATACCTAATATCAAATTTGTGATAACTGGGTCCTGGTTATCACCAAAGGTAATAAATACGTAATTATCTTATTAAATGATTATGTGACAGCATGATAAATTGTTATATTTAATCATGCTAGTATGTGAAAAATTATGTGCATAATATAGATGCATGTATGGACGTATGTATATGTGGTAAGACAAAATGAAATGCATGGTACGTATGCATGAGCATACATGCATATAGTGTGTGTATGAGTATACATACATGCATGGGAGATTTCTATTGTAAGCATGCACATGGAGTACGGCTCTAGTAGCTGACTTTCCCTAACGGGAAAGTATAAAAGGAGGGTGAGACCTCCATTTTCTTCTCTTGCTGATTTTTAAAACCCTCAATCAAGCGATTTAGAAAAGAGAATAAGTGATCGGATTTGCATTATTCACCAAGATTCAATTTGTTTCAAAAAGGAAATTCGAGGTGAGTAGTTAAAATGTTTTGAACATTTTGATTTATATATAGAAATATGTTTTAAAAGCTTTACATCAAATTTTAAATCTTACTCGGTTAAGTGTTGAGCGGTTTAAGTTAAACCGGACAAAGGGTAGACGGTTTTTAGCTTAATCGGTGAAGGCGTGAACAGTTTAAGGCTAAACCGCCTAAGTTATTGAACGATATGGTCTTAAATCGGATGAGGTTTAGGCAATGTAACCGCTCAAGTGTTAAAAGGTTTAATTTTAAACCGGTCATGTTTCAATCGGTTTTAAAGTTGAACGATTTATAACCTTGATTATATGATTAAGTGGTAAATCGGACAAGTGAAATGTAGTATTGTCCGGATTTGATATACGGACAAAAGAGTTGGAAATAATTCTAAATGTTTAAATCGGGCATAGCTATGAGAAGCACAGTCAGGATTTGTTATCCGGACGAGGTTAACCGGATTTGTATTATGCCTTGTGCAAGATTGATAAAAATTGTTATTTATCTTAAAATGGGAATTTTGATAACTTTTGAACCGATGATAATTCCATTGACTGCAGTCTATTTGGAATTGTTTTGTGAAATGTTTTGATGAGCAAATAAGGGTGGCATATCAAGAAGAGGTGTACCATGGGATAAGGGTGGCATATCAAGGAGAGGTGTACATTTGGATATAAGGGTGGCATTGGTATGTGTGTGTATTATATAATATAACATCTACTATCATATCCCTTAAGACTTCGATGGTCTGGAATCTTTATTTCTTTGTGACTTAAACATTTAAGATCAGAGTTCTTATTGGAAATCATAGTTTGAAATGTTATAGAGAAGGAGATAACAGGTTTTGTCTGAAACTTTGAATAAACCTTTTCTGAGTGAAAAATGTTTAAAAGTGGCATTATGATAAATGGATCAATGATAACCTGTTTAGATGAAATATATTGTTTATAAAGAAGAAGTTGTTGGCTTGAAAAATGGAAGGTATCAATATTGTGTTTTTACCTGTTCATATATTGTTATATATATATATATGAAAAGTAGTTTATATAAAAGTTTTGGTGATTCTCACCTTGCAATAACATAAATAGGGTAACTCACTAGACCTTTCAGTCTAACCATCGTTTTGTGATTTAAAATATGTGTTGCAGGAAGTGCAGATGTTAAAGGGAAAGGGAAAATTTGATATTTTCCTTTATGCATGTCTATATGAAGAATCACCTGTGTTATGTGAAGTTTTGATAGATGAAGGATGTTTAGTACAAGAATTTGTATCTTGAATTTTTGAACCATGTATTTTGTACCGGTAGATTCTTGTACTAGGAGACCAGTGTGGTATACATACATGTATTTCTTATGTATGAAGTATATGTTACATGCAATATGTTGTATGGGGTGTTACAGAAAGTGGTATCAGAGCCTGAGTTTAAGAGATTTAGGTATTCAACAGCATGATACCTAGACTTAAACTGTTTTATTGCATGTTAAGGGTCCCGGACATAGTTAGCACCATTGGAAATAAATATAATAAGTTGAAAGAATAGTGTGTAAGGTAAATTTTAATTACATCTGGCCAGTGTAATTATGAATTTACAGGTACACATCTGAACTTGAATACTTCATTATATATGGGAATGTGAATACGTGATTATTAATACTAAAATTTACAGATATCTAGCCGAACCCGAAGATCTGAAAGATTGGCTCGTCCAGAGTCTAAGGAATAGGAAGAATCACCAGTTAATCTTCTGACTAGTACGTCAGGGAATAGAGGTCGAGGAAGAGCAAGGGGACGAGGCTGAGGAAGAAGTCAGTCTCAGGGAAGGGGCCGAACCGAAGTACATTCTGAACATGAAGAATCCCATTTTGGGAATGTTCAAGAGAGATCTGTGCCACATCCTGAATATGTAACCAGGGATATGTTAGCTGAAGAAATGGGATAATTGTGGGAAACTTTGACTTCTATTATGGGAGTTCCAGCTAGGGTGGAAACCAAAAAGAATAGAAGTTCATCCCTCGATGCCAGTTACTCACAATAAAGAGGGAGATATCAAAATGTTTTTGGCATGTAAGCCACCAACATTCTCCAGAGAAAGGGATCCAGTGAAAGTCGTGTGCTAGATCAAAGAAATGGAATCAGTCTTCAACACCATTCGGTGTTTGGAAACTGATAAAGTTCAATTTGCTGTTTCTGTATTGAAATCAAATGCTCTATCCTGGTGGGAAGTTGAATCGTCGGCCAGAACAGAAATTTTACAGACTTTGTCTTGGGCAGAATTTGTGGAACGATTCAAGAACCAATTTTGTCCTAAAACTGCTGTGAGACAAATGAAAGAAGATTTTCTGAAACTGGAACAGAGAAATGGAACAGTTCAGGAGTATACCGAGAAATTTATTGAATACTATCGCTTTGCTGAATATTACGTTGCAACCGAATCCAGGAAGATAGAAAGATATATTTGGGGTTTGAAACCCTCAATCAGAGAGTTTGTTATAGCTATGAACCCCAATATTTTTTCATTAACGGTAGATGCGGCTGAGGTAACTGAAAGAAATAAGAACCGACAACCAGATGGAAAGATTATAGAGAAAAGAAAATGGGATGGGCCTTCATCTTTCCAAGGACCGAAAACAGTAAGATATGATAACATATTCGAGCAGAAGATAAATGAGAAAGTCTGCCCACAGTGTCGACAGGTTCATCAGGATGAATGCAAGATGGACCCAAGAAAATGTTATAAGTGTGGAGAAGCAGGTCATCTGTCTAGAAGTTTCCCGGCATATCGAAGATGTTTTAACTGTAATTCTCCTGATCATATTCGACCAAACTGTCCATTGCTAAAAACTCTACAACTAACAATGGGAAATAATGCGTCGGGTACCCAGGGAAGGCCTACAGTGACCAGAGGAGGGCAAGGAGAGGCACGGGAATGATCCTTCCAGATGACTAAGAATGAAGCAGAAGCGTCACCAGATGTAATAACAGGTACATTTCTTTTGAATTCAATAAGTGTGAAGGTGTTATTTGACTCTGGTGCAAACTTCTCGTTTGTATCACCATTGTTTGCTCAAAYTGYCTGTCTGAATTCTGTAATGCTTGATGATGAATTAGTAGTTGATACTGCTAATAACCAGGAAACTGTTACAAATGTGTTTAATAACTGTAATATTATGATTGAGAACTGTGAACTTCCGATTCAGTTATTTCCTATGCCGATGAAGGAATTTGATGTAGTGGTGGGTATGGACTGGTTGGCAAAATATCAAACTAGTATTATCTGTAGTAAAAAAATGATCAGAATTACTCTGCCAGACCAAAGAACAGTTGTTGTATGTGGAGATCGTCAGAATCACCATACCAGTATTTTAACAGTAATGAAAGCTCAAAAAGACATTCGGAAGTGATGCCAGGGATGTTTGGCATATGTAATTGATGTTAAGAAAGAGAAAAGAAAAGAAAAATCGATTCCAGTTGTTAGTGAATATCTAGAAGTCTTTCCAGAAGACTTATCTGGATTAGCACCAGACAGAATTATAGAATTCCGAATTGATCTAGTACCCGAGGCTACACCAGTAGCAAAGGCACCGTACCGGTTAGCTCCATCTGAATTGAAGGAATTGGTTGCACAATTGAAAGAATTAACTAAGAAGGGATTTATTAGACCCAATACTTCACCTTGGGGTGCTCCAGTCTTATTTGTCAAGAAGAAAGACGGGTCTATGCGAATGTGTATAGACTATCGTGAACTGAATAAGTTAACCATTAAGAACAAATATCATTTGCCAGGGATTGATGACTTGTTCGATCAATTGGTAGGAGCAAGTTATTTCTCAAAGATTGATTTATGGTCAGGTTATCATCAGCTCAAAGTTAGGGAAGAAGATGTTGCCACAACAGCGTTCAGAACTAGGTACGGGTATCACGAATTTTTAGTTATGCCATTCGGCTTAACTAATGCGCCCGCAGCCTTTATGGATCTGATGAATAGGGTATGTAAGGAATATCTTGATAAATTCGTCATTGTATTTATTGATGATATTCTTATATACTCTAAGACCGAAGATGAACACTCAGAACATCTTCGTCTGATCTTGGAATTACTAAAAAGAGAAAAGTTGTAAACAAAGTTATCCAAGTGTGAGTTCTGGTTAAAAGAAGTTCAATTCCTGGGTCATGTCATCTCAGAAGCAGGAGTAAAGGTAGATCCAGCTAAAATAGAAGCAGTTACAAAGTGGGAGGCTCCTAAAACTCCTTCTGAAGTCCGAAGTATTTGGGACTAGCAGGCTATTATCGAAAGTTCATCCAGGACTTTTCTAAGATAGTTGTGCGATTAACCAAATTGACTCGGAAGAACATTAAATATCAGTGGGAAAAAGAGCATCAAGAAGCTTTTCAATTATTAAAGGATCATCTTTGTAGTACACCGGTTTTGACTCTACCAGATGGATCTGAAGATTTTGTAGTTTACAGTGACGCTTCAAAGCTGCGATTGGGATGTGTACTGATGCAAAGAGGAAAAGTGATTCCTTATGCATCAAGACAATTGAATGATCATGAGAAGCAGTATCCAACCCATGACATGGAATTAGCTGCAGTGGTGTTTGCTCTGAAAATCTGGAGGCATTATCTTCTGGGAACAAAGTGTCAAATTTACACTAATCATAAAAGTTTACAACATTTGTTCAGCCAGGAAGAATTGAATATGCGACAGCGTCGGTGGATTGAACTAGTTAATGATTATAATCATGAGATCCTATACCACCCGGGAAAAGCAAACGTGGTAGCTGACGCTTTGAGTAGAAAAGAAAAGAACGGAACCATTAAAACTATGGCAATGAGAATGAATTTAGTTCCTGATATCCGTAACGAAATACAAAAATTCCAACAAGAAGCTATGAAAGAAGAATTTGTTAAGGCAATAAAGTTGGGTAAGACGATTTCAAACCTGGAACATAATGGCGAAAGACTAATGTGTTTTCAAGGGGGAAATTAGGTACCGCGTTTCGGAGATATCCGGAACACTATACTAAAAGAAAGTTATAAGTCTCGATACTCTATTCATCCAGGCACCAATAAGATGTATAGAGATTTGAAATCTTTTTATTTATGGCCCGGATTGAAGAAAGACATAGCTAGTGTGATAACCGGATTCTTGTCATCACCCAAGGTAATTATTATGTGATTGATCATGCTGGTATGTGAAATTTTGTTCATAGGTATTATATGCATAATAAAATATATGTGTATGCATGATATATATATATATATATGAGGTCATGGGTATGAGTATATGCATGCATGTATGGTAAGGGCGGTTTAGCCGCCTTACCTATTTAAAAAGTATAAATATGAGGGTGAGACCCTCATATCTCATTTCCTTGCCATTTTTGAAAAAGTATGTAAAAGTTTAAAGTGAGGTTGACCGGATTGCAAGTGCTTGATTTCAAGAAGATTGAATCTTATCTGATTTCATAAGGTGAGTAGTTTCTAAAACTCTTTTGCATAAAAGTTATTACTGGTTTCATATGAATTTTGTTTAAATATGGATAGAAATCAGCCTTTTTGCTCTAAGTGTTTATCCGGATATTAAACCGGACAAGGTTTGACCGGATTACCTTAAATCGGACAAAGGATGGACAATGTGTTGTCCGGACTATTTTAAATCGGACAAAGGTTAATCAATATATTGTCCGAATTATCTTAAATCATTTAAGTGTTGATCGGGTTATGATTGGTAAGAAAAGTTATCTTTTTGAACTGAGAATTAAGAATACGACCAAATAGTGGCCGAATTATTTTAAATCGGCTAAGTAATGAGCGGAGTATTGACCGGACATGTTATCCGGACAAAGATGGTTTATATTCTAAGGGATAAATCGTTCAAGCTTTATGTGGAGTATTGACCGGATTTGTTATCCGGACAAACTTGAAATTTGTTCAAGTGTTAAATCGGACAAAGCTTAGGTTGTGTTGTTCGGATAGTTGACCGGATTTGAAGTCCGGCTAAGTCAAGATTGACCGGATTTGATGTAATGTTGTGTTTTTGATGAAAAATGTTATTTTATCATAAAAAGGAAGTTTTTAAATAAATAATTTTGGATTAATAATAATTCCAATGGATGCGGTCTATTTGGAATTGTTTTATGAAAAGTTTTGATGAGGAAATAAGGGTGGCATATCAAGGAGAGGTGTACCATGGGATAAGGGTGGCATATCAAGGAGAGGTGTACCATGGGATAAGGGTGGCAT